>NC_053160.1:37046474-37646474 GCF_016835505.1 Polypterus senegalus | reverse complement strand
TTTGGTGTAGGGTAGATGTTGATGGTGTAGGTTTATGGGACTCCTTTTGGAACAGATAGGACCAGTTCTGCCGCAATGGGTTACATCTGAACCAGAGGGGCACCAATGTATTGCAGAAGTGTATAGTGTACAGGTTAGTCGAGGATTGTTTGAACTAGGATATGGAGTGGGTAGAGAGTTTAGGACAGGCCAGGTTTAGAACTAGAATTGGGATGATAATTGGGATGATTTTTGGGAAAGACCTGGATTTTTCAGAAGAGATGGTCTTCATCCTAACTGGAGGGGATCTTATGTATTATCCCAAAATATGGCAGCAAAACTGCCTGGTTGACTGATTAGAGCACCATCCAGGCCGCAGTCATGTGATCTTAAATCACAGGCTGTTCTTTATCCCACCTGTTATTTTCCTGAAGCTGTTACCCATAATCCCTGTTGTGGGGCATCCAGTAAATTTAGTCTTGAAACAAACCATAAATTAATTGATAACCAAAAAATAAGGTGTATAATTAGACCAAGGGATAAAACTAGACACTCCACCAGGGGCATCTGTAATAGAAATTTAATTCAAATTAAAACAAAAAATATATCAGCAGTTCAGAAAGAACCATGCAGTTTTAAATGCTGTTTATTGAACATTCGCTCTCTTGGCACTAAAGCTGTTTTGGTAAATGATATAATATTAAGTACAAAATCTGATCTGTGTCTTCTTACTGAAACCTGGCTTAGTAAATGTGACACTGTTCCCTAGCTGAGGCGTCACCAGATGGATACTCGTTCCTTCATAAGTCTAGAGATTCTGGTCGAGGAGGAGGCCTTGGAATAATTCATTGTAACAAAATGCAAATCACTCCTAAAAATTTAGGCAACTTTACATCCTTTGAGGCATTCATTTTAAATATTAAAACAGATTCCAACACAATTATAGTGCTAGTCTACAGACCACCAGGGCCATATTCATTGTTCATGACTGAATTTAGCAACCTTCTGTCTGATTTGGCTATAAATTATGATCACGTAGTTCTGATGGGGATTTTAATGTACACATTGATGTGGAAACTGACACTTTTAGCAAATGTTTTACTTATTTGTTAAATTCAGTAGGATTTTGTCAGATTGTCAAAGGTCCAACTCATAATCATAACCATACATTAGATTTAATTATAACTTACAAAGTTGAAATTCAAAATTTAAATATTACTCCATTAAATGTAGTTATTTCCGATCACTTCTTAATTACGTTTGATTTAGTTCTGCCCATGCCAGCACTCGCAGATTAAAACAAAGACAGTGCGACATCTAGATTGTAATTCTGCTTCAAAATTTATAGATACCTTGAGTAAGTCGAGTGTAATTGTGGAAAACCATTTAGATCAGTTAACATCAAATGTAAACGTGGAAAACAATTTAGATCAGCTAACATCACATTATAATGTGACCTTGAGAGATGCTCTGGACACAGTGGCTCCCCTAAAACAAAAGTGATCAAAGCACATAGAAACTCTCCCTGGTTTAATGAAAACACTGAGCTCTTAAATTAGAGTGTCGAAAACTGGAGCGCAGATGGAGAACAACAAAGCTACATGTCTTTCAAATTGCATGGACAGAGAGTGTTAATAAATATAAAAGGCCCTCTTTAAAGCTCGCTCAGAATACTATTCTACATTAATAGATAGCAATAATAAAAATCCTAGGGTACTTTTTAGAGCAGTGGCTAAATTAACAAATGGGAATTCAGATCAACAGTGCAAAATACCAACAGATATTAGCAGTACAGACTTTATGAACTTCT
The DNA here is from genome assembly GCF_016835505.1 of Polypterus senegalus. Lineage (NCBI taxonomy): Eukaryota > Metazoa > Chordata > Cladistia > Polypteriformes > Polypteridae > Polypterus > Polypterus senegalus. The sequence goes on along the minus strand of NC_053160.1, from coordinate 37,644,685 downwards.
TCAATGAGAAAATTAAAAATATAAGATCCCAGATCTCAGCATCACAGTACAAACCAAATACTAGCTTAGCAGACCCTGCTCACATTGCATTCAGCACTTTAATAATTTTAATCCTGTAACTGAGCAGGAAGTCTTAACTTTAATTTAAAATGAAGCCCACTACTTGTTCCCTAGATCCAGTGCCAACAAAACTAGTAAAAGTGCAATGGATGTTCTTGTAGCACCATTCTAAACATTATCAATAGTTCATTATTGCATGGCACAGTACCTGATGCACTAAAAGTGTCAGTCATTAAACCTTTACTTAAAAAGTCAGACCTAGACCCACACATACTAAATAACTATAGGCCTATTTCAAATTTACCATTTCTCTCTAAAATACTAGAGAAAGTAGTCGCCAGTCAGCTTCAGTCACACCTTATGCATTACAATTTATTTGAGAAATTCCAGTCTGGCTTTCGCACTGGTCATAGTACAGAAACGGCACTAACACGGGTTGTAAATGACATTCTGATATCCTCTGATGAAGGAAATTCCACTGTAATTATGTTGTTGGACTTAAGTGCAGCATTTGACACCATTGACCATTCTATTTTACTGCACAGGCTAGAAACGATGTTGGGCTTACAGGCCCGTGCTCGCTTGGTTCAGTTCTTATTTATCAAATCGATTCCAGTATGTACAGAAATGTGCTGACAGTACTCCATCATTATACACAGAAGTTGAATATGGTGTCCGCAGGGCTCAGTACTGGGACCTTTACTGTTTTCACTTTACATGCTTCCACTGGGATCTCTCATTAGGAAACATAATGTTAATTTTCACTCGTATGCAGATGACACCCAGTTATACCTTTCATTTAAATCAAATGAAGTTTCTCCGATGTTGTCTTTAATTAGTTGTGTTAGTGAATTAAAGGAATGGATGAATGAGAACTACTTGTCTTTAAATACAGATAAAACAGAGATGTTAATTGTTGGAGGGAATGACGCTGATCACAGCAATATTTTGTCGTCATTTAACTCAGTTGGAATCCCAATTAATTTTACTGAATCAGCCCGCAATCTAGGAGTTATCTTTGACTCTAGCATGTCATTTAAAGCGCATATTACAAAGTCGTCCAAAACATGTTTTTTCCATCTTAAAAATATTAGGAAATTAAGGCGCTTTCTAAATAAACAGGATTGTGAGAAATTAATTCATGCATTTATCTCTAGTAGGATTGACTACTGCAATGCGGTGTTCACTGGCTGTTCAAACTGTTCTCTATACAGCCTCCAGTTAATCCAAAATGCCGCTGCAAGAATTATTACAAGAACAAGAAAATATGAACACATAACCCCAGTTCTTAAATCTTTACACTGGCTCCCAGTTAAATTTAGGGCAGATTTCAAAATCCTCCTTTTAACATATAAAGCATTAAATGGCCAAGGTCCGCTTACTTGTCTGAACTTATCATGACTTACAAACCTGAGCACATTAAGATCTCAAGATGCCGGTCTGCTTAGGATTCCAAGGATTAATAAAATAACAGTGGGAGGTCGAGCTTTTAGTTACAGGGCCCCTAAACTGTGGAATGGTCTTCCTGCTTCCATAAGAGATGCCCCTCGGTCTCAGCCTTTAAATCCCGGCTGAAGACTCACTACTTCAGTTTAGCATATCCTGACTAGAGCTGCTGATTAACTGTACATACTGCATCTCTGTTGTTAGTCATTAGCACTATAACATAAGTAACATGATAATTATATTTGAATACTAACCCTCACCTATTCTGTTTCTTTTCTCGGTACCCAAATGTGGCCATTGGTGCCACGGCCCACCTGCCAAGTTGTTTGCCTGCCTATGGTAAAGTCATCCCTGATGGAGGATCACAGGAATCATGGGAAAGAGGGTCCTTTCATCGGAGCAATGTTTCAGCCGTGGCATGGCCAAATGAAGATGCAGCTAGATGGATGAGGTCTCCAGGACTCTAAAAATATCGAAACCTAATTATGTCATATCATCTACTGTTAAACCGTAATTCTAAAATTTTTATTATGCTGTCTTAAGGAATTGTTCTGTTGTGTATATTGTATTGTATTGACCCCCTACTTTTGACACCTACTGCACGCCCAACCTACCTGGAAAGGGGTCTCTCTTTGAACTGCCTTTCCCGAGGTTTCTTCCATTTTCCTACAAGGTTTTATTGGGAGTTTTTCCTTGTATTCTCAGAGAGTCAAGGCTGGGGGGCTGTCAAAAGGCAGGGCCTGTTAAAGCCCATTGCGGCACTTCCTGTGTGATTTTGGGCTATACAAAAATAAACTGTATTGTATTGTAACTGTACATGAAGGAACAAACAATAGTGTAAAAATAAAAATGCATTCTAATATAAATTCCAAGCCAAGGTTTAAATGCAAAAGTATAATGAGTAACACATTAAAAACAGCTTGCCTTAATTTTAGAAGTATCAAAAAGGAAATAAGTGAGTTTGACTTGAATGTAGTGGAGCATAATTATGATATAAAAACAATAATTGAAACCTGGTTAAGCAACAAAGATGGGGATGAGTATAAAATAGAGGGATACATATTTTTTAGGAAGGATAGACAGAACAGAAAAGGAGGTGGGGTTACTGTATATGTCAAAAAGAATGTAAATGCAAGTCCTCTTCAGTTGGACGATAAGCCCCATCTTAGGGAGGTCATGTGGCATTGCTTGGAAAGCATTAGGGAAACATTACTTATTTAGGAGTGTGTTATAGACCACCCAATGCAGACAGTAATTTCAATGTACATCTTTTTAGTATCATTAAAAAAGACAAGTTTATAAGGGGATGTTTTAGTCATGGTAGACTTTAGCTACAAGAATATTAATTGGGATAACCTTGCTAAAAGGAGAGCACAAAAGCAGGAATTTTTAGAAAACATCAGTGACAGTTCTTTAATTCATTATGTTAAAGCTCCAACACTGGAGGACACGTGTCTTATATTTGGTATTAATCAGAATAGAATTGATTGTGTAGAAATGATTGAACCACTGGGGTCATGTGACCATAAAATAATACAACTCTCAGTGTTTTGGAAGAGTGCGGGTGCAAATTCTGAAACTGTTAGTTTTAATTCAAGTAGGGCAAATTTTGAGCAGATAAGGAGGAAAGACAGGGATAAGCTTTTAAGTGTGGAAACAGCTGAGGAGCAGTGGAAGAGTTTTAAAAACATTTTACATATAATGCAGGACAGATACAAACCAAAATTTGGAATTAGTAGAACATTTAAAAAAATCCTGTAGTGTTTAATAAAGAGCTGAAAAAGAAGCTGCAAAGAAATAAACAGCTGTATAAGGATTTTAAGATTAATATGTTCAATGTAAATCGTAAAGTGTATAAGAATTTAAAGGCAACCATTAAGAATAATATTAGGGAGGCTAAAAGGCAGTATAGTAGATAAGGCAAAAGATGACCAAAAGAGATTGTTTCAGTATTTCAGTATTGAAAGAACATTGAAATAGAAGTGCATCAAGGAATCTTAAAGGGGAAATAAAAGATACCGACAGTGAAATAGCAGAAGTTCTAAACTCGCATTTATCTGTGGTCTTCACATGTGAGGAAGTACTGCTTAGATTAAATAAGCTAAAATCAAACAAATCACCAGGGATAGATAAGATTTACCCTTGAGTTCTTAACAAGGTTAGTGAGTACATATATTTTTAGGAATTCACTGCACACTGGGGAGATTCTGAAGGACTAGATAATGGCAAATATTATTCCATTATATAAGAAGGGTGACCAGGTGGATCCAAGCAACTATAGGCCAGTAAACTTAGCGTGCATCAAAGGAAAATTATTGGAAGGAATTATTAAGGATAAGATTGAGGAGCACATGGCAAGAACAGGAGTTTTATTAAACAGTCAGCATGGGTTCAGAAGAGGGAGGTCATGTTTTACCGACATGCTGGAATTCTGTAAGGAAGCAACAATAGTATATGATCAATGTGGGGGCATTTGATATTATTTATCTTGACTTCAGAAAACATTTGATAAGGTGGCACATTAAATGTTCAAAACCAAACTAAAAGAAGCAGGAGTTCAGGGTATTGCTTGTAGATGGGTGCAAAATTGGAAGTAGAGGGTTATGGTGTGCGGAGCCCTGACAGAATCGGATGACATTAAGAGTAGTGTAGCACAGGGGTCAGTGCTGGGGCAGCTGCTATTTTTTAAATATATAAATGATTTGGATAGAAATAAAAGTAACAAAATTTTTAAGTTTGTAGCTGATGCCAAGCTAGGTGGATTGGCAGATAATCTAGAATACACAATGGAAGGTCTGAAAATCGAAAGTACACATTATGAGAAGGATTTAGGAGTCATAGTGGACTAGACACTATCAACTGCCAGACAGTGTTCAGAAGCCATTAAGAAGGCTAAAAGAATGTTAGGTTATTTAGCTCTATTATGTGTGTAAGAAGGTTCTGCTCAAGCTTTATAATGCACTGGTGAGGCCTCATCTGGAGTGCTGTGTGCAGTTTTGGTCTCCAGGCTACAAAAAGGACATAGCAGCACTAGAAAAGGTCCAGAGAAGAGCAACTAGGCTGATTCCAGGGTTACTGGGGATGAATTATGATTTAAGATTAAAAAAGCTGAGCCTTTTTAGTTTAAGCAAAAGAATATTAAGAGGAGACATGATTGAAGTGTGTAAAATTATGAAAGGAATTAGTACAGTACTTTAAAATGTGTTCATCAAGAACAGTTGGAAACGTCTTAAGGGCAAATTTCGCACAAACATTAGGACATTTTTCTTCACACAGAGAACCATAGGCATATGGAATAAGTTACCAAGTAGTGTGATAGACAGTAGGACTAGGGACTTTTAAAATTAGATGATGTTATTTTAGAGACTTAAGTGGATAGGATTGGTCAGTTTTGTTGGGATGAATGGCCTGTTCTCATCCAGATTTGTCTAATGTTCTAAAGAATGGAATAAATTACTCAAAATCGATGTATGCAAACCTTATAGAGACTAAACCAAGAAAATTCAAAGATTTGATTGCTGCCAAAGTGACATCTTCAATGTACTAAATTAAGGGTTGGAATACTTATATGAATGAGAGATTTTATTTGTAATAAAAATGCAAAACTTTCTGAAAACTCATTTTTTCAGTCTGGGTTATTGAGTGTAGACTGAAGGGCATAAATGGCAAATTTATTCATTTAAAATTAAATCTATAGCACAATGAAGTGTGTAAAAACTGAAGGGTTCTGACTACTTTGTGAATTCACTGTATATGTTGGTCTGATAAAACGCATTATGCAAAAAATATAATTAATTATTTTGTTTTAATCATCTTTGCCTTTTGCCTATTAAAATGTTAAAAGCTGTGTATATTGAGGCTAAAGTCAATGGTAAGATGTTATATACATGATTTCCTTCATATTTTGTTTTCAGTTCTTAGCAAAAAGAAACAGCTGTGAATCTGCAATATTTCTATGAAAAAAAGGAGACAAGTTTAGCCAAGTCTGTGAGCAATTTGTTCTAATTTGCTCATTCATCTCCCTTAATGCTGCATTAAAACAAAATCCTACAATGTATATTTCACATGGTAAGTGATGAGCAGACAGTGATGTTGCATTAGGCCTTCTCACAAGGCAACTACATATGAGATGTTGGTTATTGTCATGTGGGAGGATTATTAAAAAATAATGCAACTGAAATGTCACACTCAAAGTAGTTTAACTATTTTAGTTCCATAGTGTGAAATTACTCCACAGACACTATAGCCACTTGTTCCAGGACTGGAAAACACTGTTCCAGAAGACTCGGTAGAAAAGCAGTATAGTGTTGTGGGATATTTCAAATATATTTCAGCTGCTTTGTATTTGGTAATCCTTTTTGAGTTAACAAGGCTGGATTATGATTAACATACTCTAAAAGGAAATCTAAGATATCCTTTTTTGTTTTGCATATGTTTTACAGTTTCTTTAACATAAAAGAGTTATTTTTCTGGGTTTATGAATAGATGTTAGAATTCATATAGTTTATACAGTGTATTTATATGCACTGACTGCATAATATTTTACATGACATGTTAATCGTAAAAGTGAACAGCTGTTTAAAAAAAAGCTGAGATGATAATTGCATGTGCTAATAAATTGTCTCTTAATCAGCAACATGCATATCCAATACATAGCAGGAAAATGTATTGTAGGTAAGTGACAGGCCCAAGCAGACTGTGAAACAAGATGCTAAACCTATCAATAAACAGCAGGAGAATAAAACTTCAATCAATCAACACTTACTGCTAAACTAGACGTGCAGTGGGGTTTAGAATAAATGATAATAGTCGATGAGCAAGCAAAATGAAGAATATGAAACAACAGTGGGAATCTCGGATCAAATCACTTCCATTAGGTAAAGTTATATTATGTAACACACAGCAAGAAGCAAGTCTTCCATGAGAGCAAACTAAACACATCATTACCTGCTTTCCAAGGGTCTGATTTGCATGAAGCATTTGATAAGGTATTCTTGAGCTTCTGCTTAGAGGTAATTGTGAGATTTACAAATTGATTCATTAGATGCCCTTTCAGTAGAAAACTAGTGTCTCCATGTTTCTGAGCTGTTTCCTAATGTAATCACTCTAAAGAATAGGAATTGCTCGACAGTTAAAATGAATGACTGGACTCTTTGACTCTGGACTAAGTGAGAGAGGCTTTTTTCATGAATGTTTTAATATTGTTTGTTGTTTTCAGCATTGGCCTCCATTCACTTCCTATGATGCATAAACTTTATTACCTCTGTTTTCCATGAAAACATGGGATTAATTTTTTTTTTGGCCATCACTACAATTTATGTGGTGACATTTAAAAAAAGATAATTTATTACTTTAATACAGTTTTATTAGCTTCTACTAATTTATCATTTTGATTTTGAAACATGGGTAATTAATTTCTACTTTCATTTTAAATGTACATTAATTTTGACTTGTTTTTTAATTTTAACATTGTGTTTGGGAATTAACAAAATGCCATTTTATTTTCTTATGGACGTCACCATTTTCTGGTCTGTATGCCAGGTTTGTGTCTTGGAAGTTGCAACATCAACGTCATACTGAATATTTTTTTAGCTTTTACTCATTTCTCATTTTGATTTTAGAACATGGGCAATTAATTTCTACTTTCATTTTCAACACAAAATATGAATTTGGTCTTGTTTTTTTAACAATGTGTTTGTTGGCAATTATCAAAAGACCATTATGTTTTTTTATGGACATCACCATTTTCAGGTCTCTATGCCAGGTTTATGTCTTGGAAGTCCACATAGATAGACAGAACTTTATTTGTCCCTAAGGGGAAATTTGGTATTTTAACAGAAGATCTTTAAATAAATCAATACAGATAAGTAAGTAAGTAGGTAAATAAATCAATATAAACACACACTTTGGTCTGAACACACATGAGAAATGACTATAAAGCAAGAAAAATAAAAGAAAGAAAAGTTCTGACTTAGCTGTCAGAGTCACAGTGAGACATTATGCAGACATATTGCTGTTGGTATAAAGGAACCCCAGTAGCGTTTCTTGACACACTTCTGCTGAATAATTTGTTGTCTGAAAGTCCTCAGTATTAGTGTGTCAGAAAGAGAATGTGCAGCATTGTTCATAATGGAACTAATTTTTGTTTTTATTCTCTCCTTCGTTACAACCTCCAGGAGTATGTCCTATAATTTAGCTTTACTTTCTAATTAGCTTGTTGATTCGGTGGGTCTTTCTTGAAGTGATGTTACCAGCCCAGCACACCATAGCATAGAAAATCACATTGGCCATCACAGGGTTAAAGAAGAAGTAAATGATGTCACTTCTCACATTAAAGCGACACAGTCTCCTAAGGAAAAAGAGTCTACTGTGCCCTTACTTATATAGTTCCTCTGTGTTCTGAGACCAGCTCAAACTATCATTGATGTAATCCCCCAAGTACTTGTAGGAGTGGACCACCTCTACATCCACTCCTTGAACAGTGACCAGACATAGACGCTGTTTGGTGTGGCAAAAGTTAATGACCAGTTCCTTGCTTTTGCTAATGTTAAGATGCAGACAATTCTTTCTGCACCAAAACATCTCTATCTGACTCCTAAACTCTGTCTCATCTCCTTTATCAATACACCCCATAAGTTCATAATCAACTGAGAATTTTTGCAAGAGACATGACCTAGTGACTTTGTGCTGCTGTTCTGATAAGGCGAGTATCATTAAGAAAGTCATTCCTTAAAGGACAAAATAAGGCCTTGAAATACTGGCTATTCTTGAAGCTTTTGTGTTGTGAGGCGTCTATCACACAAGCTGATGACCCTCAGAAACTGACTTTGGGTGTGCAAGATCTCTTCCTACCAGAATTTTTTCCAGTTTCAAACTGCCTTTGGATTGTGTAGGACACCATACTCACTAACAATATATATGCAATCTCTCTAACTGAAAGCCCTACACTTCTAAGATTAATAATGCTCTGTCTGGAATATTGTCCAAGCAGTATATCAGAGGATATAGTAACGCGGTCTTTTCAATTCTGTTTTAAGACAGACCGAGGATTTTAAGTAATCAACAGAAATTGGGACACCTGTGCATATTGTTGTTGTTCTAAAACTTTTGACTGGTAGTGTTTGGGCAGTCCACACTGATGGTCATTACAGTTGACATGGTAGGAATTGTTGATGTAGTAGGGATGGTGTGGAGAGACTGGTCATTGGAAGAAAGTGGCAGTGGGAGGGAAAATCTATTAAAAATTAGTTCAAGGCATTAGTTTTACACCTTACCACTTACACCTTAACACCAGCAAGACCAAGGAGCTGGTGGTGGATTTTAGGAGGCCCAGGCCCCTCATGGACCCTGTGATCATCAGAGGTGACTGTGTGCAGAGGGTGCAGACCTATAAATATCTGGGAGTGCAGCTGGATGACAAATTGGACTGGACTACCAATACTGATGCTCTATGTAAGAAAGCTCAGAGCAGAATATACTTTCTGAGAAGGTTGGCATCCTTCAACATCTGCAGTAAGATGCTGCAGATGTTCTACCAGACGGTTGTGGCGAGTGCCCTCTTCTACGCGGTGGTGTGCTGGGGTGGCAGCATAAAGATGAAAGACGCCTCATGCCTGGACAAACTTGTTAAGAAGGCAGTCTCCATTGTAGGATTAAAGTTGGACAGTTTAACATCTGTGGCAGAGCGACGGGCAGTAAGCAAACTCCTGTCAATCATGAATAATCCACTGCATCCACTTAACAGTGTCATCTCCAGACAGAGGAGTAGCTTCAGTGACAGACTTTTGTCACTGTCCTGTTCCACTGACAGACTAAAGAGATCGTTCCTCCCCCACACTATGCGACTCTTCAATTCCACCCGGGGGAGTAAATGCGAACATTAATTTTTATTTTAATTCTTTTCATTTTTATTACTATTTAATTTAATACTGTTTCTTTGTATCAGTATACTGCTGCTGGATTATGTGAATTTCCCCTTGGGATTAATAAAGTATCTATCTATCTATCTATCTATCTATCTATCTATCTATCTATCTATCTATCTATCTATCTATCTATCTATCCATCCATCTATCTAGTTTTGTCCACATCCCCTTCTAGCACCAGACCCCTGGATTGCTTGAGTCCCATAATTATACCCAGTCCAATCCAGATATCCTTCATGTTAGTCTGAATACGTTTATTTCTATTTTAGCTTTGTAAGCTTCCTTTCCTTCACTGAGCTTTTTCTTTAGCACACACTGTTCATCCTTCTGTGTCCCTTTGTCACTGAATTTGAATGCTGTCTTTTTCTCACTCAAGAGACCTTTTAGACCTTTTAGCTCCTTAGTAACTGCTGTTGTGGTTACCACTGTGTTGACAGAGAAGTTAATATAATCTGTGATGCAGTGACAGAGTCCCTCAGTATTGCCCCATGTCATTCGCACATCATTTCCCAGTCTGTTATTTGAAAACAGTCATACAGAGACATTTCAGCCTTCAGGCTCTACTTTCTCAGTATTCTGGTGGTAACAGGTTGCCATCTAATAACAGGCTTTGTAGCTGGGAATAAGATGAACCAGGATGTGGTCAGACTTGCCTAAAAGAGCCAGTAGATTACATTTAAAGGTATTTTTAACCTATGAATTTAGCAGGTACAGCTTATTATTTCTTTGAGTGGAACCGGTCACAAACTGATAGAAATTGTCATAGGTCCTTCTGAAGTCACATGGTTGAAGTCACCACATATTATAACTGCAGGGTCAGAGTGAGTCATCATTAAAGTGTTAGTGACAGAATGAATCTCTTCTGTTACCACATCCTCATTTGCTGAATGAGAAATATGTACATTTATAAGGATGATGTAATTTATCTCCCTAGGCAAATAATATGGATGAATTCTGAAAGCCAGAATCTCAATGTCTCAATTACAAACTATAATTGTAACTGTAATATATTCCATTCCTCCTTCACATAGAAAATTGAAAATTAAAATTATAAAATGAAAATGCAATCTCTCTTTTGCAATTTATTTTTCAAAGTCTGCATGCAAAAATGCTGCAAAAAATGAAAATGAAATAACCCCATTTGTAATTAATTTTCAAAGTCTGCACACAAAAATGCTGCAAAAATTAAAATAAAAATGAAATACCCCCATTTGGAATTTAATTTTTAAAGCCTGCGTGCAAGAATGTTGCAAAAAATTTGAATTAAAAACGAAATAACTCCATTTTCATTTTCATTTCAATTTTTGCAGAAAATACCTCCCATAAAATGAGCAGTCCCCCTTCTATTTTTTTTTCTACACTACACTGGGTCTCTGTCTAAATGAATAAGATGAACTCCATCCAGCATTAAAACAGTGTCAGGTATATCACATTTAAATCAGTTCTCTGTAAAGCATAAAATGCCACTGTACTTGTATGCTCCATGACCCATTATGAGCGCAGACAGTCCATCCATCTTTTTTGACACCAATTCAACATTTTCCATTACAATATATTGTAGATCAGCTCTAAAACCTTTTTGTCTTGCTTTTGAACTTGCACTGGCACACCACTTTTTCCTTCTGTGAACAAACAGCTCCTGTGGTAAAGTTTAGCTGAGCTGCTTAGGTGCTCATGATCACAGTACAAGTAGCTGATTTTACCGGAGTATTTAATACACTCTCCTTTTATTTTCTTAGTGTGCCTTACTATTTTTGGTGTTGCCTTTGGGTCCTCTGCGTGACTCCATTCAAGTTCGCAGCACATTTGAAGTACAGTCAAGACAAGCCAGTGCCTGGGTTTACATGCATTGTAGTTCATTGGCAAATTTAAAATTCATTTAAAATCCATGTATCTCATTTCTAGTGGATACTATCAGTGACAATCAATTCTAATTTAAATAAAACTAGTAACTAGTAAATACGCTCAGAATAAAAAGAAAAACACAGTTCATTTGTTAAAAGGCTGCAGCTTGCACAGCACCCAGAAATCAGTAGCATTTAATGTCATCAGCACAGGTGTACTTAAACCAACGTCATACTGAAACATGCCATTGCAGTTTTTGGATACTCTCTCTCTCTATCAGTCTATTTCTTGTGGTCACCAGGGGGTGTGCCAGCTCACTAAACACCCGACACAACACAGGCTCACTTGCCAATGATGACTCTGAGTGCCTGCCTCCTCACTGCTTTTGTGGTCTGCCTGGACTTCCTTCTCCACATATCGGACGAGAGAGTTTCTCCAGAAAGGTTTTTTTGTTTGTTTTTTTTTTTCCCACAAGACTTTAAAATGCAGGACCCTGTCACTAGATGGCCAGAAATTCTGCTGACCACATCACTTGTGGCTACCATTGGGTGCTCCAACTCCCCAAACACCCAACACAGACAGGCTTGGACACAACTCACCGCAAACAAGTTTTGTATTCTTTATTCTGTGGGAAATTCTTCCACTAAGTGATTTCCACCACCAACACAAGTATAGCAAAGCACACAATAATAGTTTGTCTTTTCTTCTTCTCTCTACCTGTCACTGCCACCTCCACTCCTCGCACAAGCTTTGTCTCCTTCCTCCTGACTCTGGCTCCCGGAGTTGTGGCAGGCAGCTCCTTTTATGTGATCCCAGGAAGTAATTCCAATTGCTTGGTCCAGGAGTTCCCACGAAATAAGCTCCCCAGTCCACACAGTACTCATTGAAGGCACCCACAGAACCCAAAAGGGCTGAGTCAAAGAACTCCAATTCCCATTATGCCCTGTAGAAAACTGTAGCACTGCTGGAACCATCTAGCAGTACGGGGGAGACAATGCTCTGTGCATGCTGTCTTCCCCTATCCTAGGTAAGGTTCCTGGCCATCCCTAACACTCTCTCTCTCTAACCTTTTGCAAGTGCTTGGTTTAGAATTTTGGTTACAAATTACTTGTGATTTAGTCAGGGTTATTGTCCTGGCTTAACTTTATTTCTTATTGTTTTAATATTTTTCATGCTTTAGAATTATTATTTTTCACATTTTGCAATTATGTACATTTTGTTAATGCTGTTTTGTTAATTTTTTATTTATGTATTATGTATGTATTCTATGTTCCCTCATTCCTTGTGTTTATATCTCGGGTTGGGGAGTAGGTCCTTCAGTGGTTCATTGCACATATGGAAAAATGCACATTGTGAGTATAATTTCTTTTTTTTCTCTTTTTATGAGCTGTGGTGCACTTGTAAGGCCACATTTTAAATAGTGTTTGTCACTGTATTACGAGAACTAGCACAACAGACAGCTTCAAGACTTATTCCAGTATTAGGCCGTGTATGTTATGAAGAAAGATTGACTAAGTTTAAGCAGAGAGTAAGATTTGCCATGAAAGAAGAGAGTAAGTAGGATAGAGTAAGTAACACACATAAAAGTTTAGGACAATTTTGAGAAATATTTCTATACACAGATTCCTAGGTACATGGAACAAGTTAAATAGTGTTATAAGATAAAGCAGCATTTTGAAGATTTCCAAATACTGTACCTAGTTGCGTTTTGGAAACTGCCCATAAGTAGGAACTGAGTTCAGGTTGAATGGTCATTTCTCATAAAACAGTTCTTCCCCTAATTGCTTTAAAGGGAATCCTCAAGTCTTCAGGGGTTTTTGTCAATGTTTATGTTTTGTTTTTGTTTTACTTCAGCTTACTTTGTTCTCTACAGTCCTTTCTAACATTGCTTTTATAATTATTTAATGTCTGGCTGGTCTTATTGTTTACCTGTGCCATTTGAAAAATCAACTTTCCATTCTCACAGTTTTCCTATCAGACCACTGACTTCTGTTTTTTTGCACCAGAGAATAAAATGAATTTTATTTTCCCTTAGGTCTTAATACTTGACAGGGAAATGGAATTATTTCACCAATTGATATAGAATTTAAAAACTTGAACCACAAGCTAGGCACTGAATTCAGAGGCACTAATTTCTGCTTTTTGGGAATCATGGAAGCATACTGACTGGCTGAATAATTACATTTCACCCAAAGCAGTTTATTTTCTTTCTGTACTGGAATTTTCCTTCACATCACCTAGACATACAGATTAGATTGAATAGAAACTCAAAAAAATTGTCCCATGTCATTCAGCGTGCACCATGACTGACTGATGCTGTCAGTCTCCACAGTTGGGTTCTGCCTTCTTTCTTATCATGCAGACCCTACATGTAAGAATGACATGTAAGAATGAATACATTTTCCTTTCAGAGGATATGAAAGGTGAAAATGTGTGTTATAAACTGGGCATAAATTTAGACAGTCGAATGAATACAGCTGCATTGCTTTGGAACTGACTCCAAAAGGATTATTGTGCACTACAGTTGTCTACAGGATTCTGTTAGAGACAACTGCTTGATCATAGTGGCCTTTTTTGCCTTAATCTTAACTCCTTACAGTGCCAGGTTTTTGCACATGGACATGATGCATTAATAATAATAATTCTTTACGTTTACTTTTCTCACTACTAAAAGCGCTTCAGTGAGTTGGGAGCCTCTTCAACAAGCAAGAGTTAAACCCAAAAGGGAGTAGAGGACGTGAAAAATTATTTATTTTCTATGCATTCTTTTGTCTATTTGGGACCAATTTTATTATGCTTTTTTAACTTTTTAAAGTCTCAAACTATTTGATTTGTGTGTGTTGTGGTTGTAATAATGCCCTACTTGCAAAATGCCTATGTAGCTTCACTAAGTGCTCTTCTTAATAAAATATGTAACAGATTTTCCTACTACTGCATTCCCCACAAAGATGAAAAACGACAATGCAGCATATGTTATGTCAAACCAAAGTTGTTTTGAAGAATGAATTCACAGAATCATGTTCTGATTATCTCAGAGATGCTACTGGACTAAAACTCACATTAAAAATGTCCATAATGCCTCACAAATTTTTATACCGATCAAATTCAAAACAATCATATTGCAAACATGTCAGCTGTTGTGATACACAGCTGCTTAATGTTTTCATTTCTGTTTAATTAGTTGAACTCATTGGTTGCACAGAGAAATGAGAAAATAGAGCAACCACTTTATCTCTACTGTGGGTCTGCTGGGTCAAGCAGGACATTTGCTGACATTTGTGTTCAGAGGGCATAATCACTTGCAATATTGAAAACGAACCACCCTCTTGGTCAGTTACAGTCAAAATGAGCATTAACTTATGTTTTAACAGAGTGTAGCTTTTGAAAGGTTTGCCTTTATACCTTAGTTTTAAAATGTTTTCATTATATTTGCTGATAGTGTGGACTACTAAAGGAACTGCACCAAATAAAGATTGATTGATGTTGATTTTGACACTATACCTTTCTCTATATTTTTAACCTTTTTTGTTTTAAAATTATTTTTGTTCTAGCAATAATTTAACTATTTGATGTTTTCATGCAAGGAAAGCAATTGTTTCAGGATTTGTTCCATTGTTTTACATATCTGCTAATTACTCTATTTGCAACATAAGCCTTAAATCCCCATGTTTTGTTGCCATCAGCTAAAATTATAGAGCTATGTTAATGACAAAGTGGCGCGTTTGCTTCAGGATGTCTAATAGCCTTATAATCTTGCTCAATTTGAAAATGCTGTTTGGCAGTCAATGTTCTGTAAGTGCTTTGCTACATATGCAAAAGAAATACTTCCAGTTAACCTGGAATTAAATAGTAGACTTTGTAAAGAAACTTACACATCCATTAGCTATTTCCACAGTTTTTTTTTTTATTTACATGAGATGTGCTTTTCTGTAGCACTGCCATGAGTAGAAAGTGCTATGTAAATTGAAGACAGCTTGACTTCTTCCATCTAATCAATGAGATTACTGTATCACAGTGTACATACATCAGAAAACCTTGAATACCAAGAGCCGCCCAGCAGCTTCAAACTGCCAAAACACTAAGGGGTTTCTCATAAAGGGGAACAGAGAGAGTCAAGCTTTGTCTCAAAATTACTACCAGAATGACTCTTATTCAACATTTGCATTTACAAGATGTACAACTTGCTATTCTTAAACTAAGAGGGTAACAGGTGATCTATGCATCAAACCGATTTTGTCCAAGAGCATAGGTTTAAAAACAAATAAACCATCAGTTTCACAGAAATATGAAATCAACCTACCTGGACTGAAGCATTGTCCCAACATTTAAAGACAGCTACGATCTGTGGATGGCATTACACCTTTTCAGTTTAACTTGGATGTAAATATTAATGAAGGTGTGGCAATTGCATGCTCTGCTTACATTCAGGCATCACTTATCTCAATTGCTTCAAATCAGCTTAGCCATTAGATGAAATAGCTTGCAGTGGCAATGGAAGAAACTGCTCAAACAGAGGTTTATGGTTTCACAGTTTAAGAAATTCCGAGCTGGGTCAATAGGACACAGGTCTTGACTCAGATGCAATTTCCAAAGTTGGAAAGGATCAAACTGGAGCTACTATGCTGGTAAGGGTTATCCTGGAATGATGTCATGCATAGATAGGATTTGTCCTAAACTGAACCTATTGCAAAAGTCAAATGGCAAGAATTAACGGCTTAGTCAAATTACAAGAAAAGTTACAATTCTTGGCCAGCATTTGTCAAAGATATCTAAATTATGTTTGATAGATAATGATATCTGATTAATCAAACCATCAAGGTAGAACATAGTAATCCACCAAAGGTAGAATATAAAGGAGCAATAGTCACAGTGTAACATTTCATATAAACTCAAAATCTCAGTACATTTTGTTAATTACTATGTTATGGTCCATTTAATCATACACATAAAGAGGTTGCACAGAATTAAAGCTACAAGCAGTGCAGCTTCAGGAATACAAAATGAAAATGTAGTATATGATTTTAAATGCTAAGCATGTGATCTGAGGGGACATCAATATACAGTGGAACCTCGGGTCACGACCGTCATTCATTCCAAAACTCTGGTCACAACCTGATTTGGTCGTGACCTGAAGTAATTTCCCCCATAGGATTGTATGCAAATACAATTAATCCGTTCCGGACCGTACGATCAGTCATCATGGTTATATCACATGTCCAATTAAGTATACTCAACTTTCCTCAGTACATTCTGTAGTCAGTTCATACTGAGTCCCCTTTTCGTGTATGGTACAGGATACGCTTACCTGTATCATTGAATCAACCTGGGAAGGGAGTCCTCGTTACAGCTACCAAAGGTACTCATCTGCCCAGTCCAATGGCACCCTGATCGTCTTCTCCACTTCCTTGATCATCCTCTTTAAACTTCCCATGATCTGTAAGACAGCACATACGGTTTGGAGAACCATCTCTAGTTCCAGCACCTCAAATCATTAGTCAATTTGACTGGCGACAGGACTGGACATTCGTATGCTATGAGCCAGAGAGCACGTGGCTCACCTGCATATGCCTCGTTAAGTCTCGCGGAGGCTTATGGGAGATGGAGTTCCAGGGGCTAGCCAATAGCTGACTGGACTCCACCTTCATTAAGTCCTCGATGGAGATCTCAGACACCCCTTGTCTCTACTTACTTTCTCCAGAGGCGGCATCTGTTGCCTACCTCCCCTGTCCCTACCGGAAAGCCTGTGTCAAGTAGACTGCAGATTCCAGTCGGCCCAAGCACCTTTGGAGTGGCACAGCTTGTCTTCACCCGAAAACTGGGCAGCAAGATCTTCTTGACTAGAATAGTCCGAGCAGGGGTTATCGTGGTCTTCCTAGATGTAGCCATTCGGTCATCGACAGGCTTCTGGGTCTCCACCATCTAGAAGGTATGTAGCCTCAAAAGAGGAAAAACATTCCCAGAGCTTATGGACCATGCCTCCCTCCCATACCTCCTGCTGGGTTTCTCCCGACAGCATGTGATTTTTCCCGGTTGGCCTCCCTTTTTTTTCCGAGTTGGCTCCCTTGCCATTAGTGACACCACTCCCTTGGCCCTTCACCGGCCTCTCAGTCTGCCTGGTTTTCTTCTAGCCCATTTAAATGGGACGAGACTTGAGCAAGCCACCGTGCTAGGTCATTCTATGCTGCTGTGTGTGTGCTGTTGTGCTGTGAGTCAGGGTTGGCCACAAGAATTTTTTTTAATATTGTTGTTCTGCCAACAGACAGCCAGGATGTCCCATCTGGGATGCCACTTGTGACCACAAGTGGGCGTGCCAGCTCCCCAACACCACAGACACAAGTACAAATCTAGCAACACATACATTTTATTTACAAATGGGAAACCCTTCCAAAACCATTCCCACTTACAGCACAATAAAAAGCACAACTGCACATAATAAGCACAGCAGCTTTGTCTCTTCTTTCTCTTCTGCCTTCACTCCTCCTTAGACAAGCTATATCCTCCACCTGTTGACTCTAGCTCCCTGAATTGAATGAGATGGATCCCTTTTATAGAGCACCCAGAAGTGCACCAGGTGTCCCGTGGTCTCCTCTCAGGCATACTTCTGGGTGTGGTGGCAGACCTGCAGAGAAGGGCTCCGGCGTTCCCCATGTGCCCCCTGCTGGAGATTACAAGCCCCAACAGGAGTGAGCTTCCATGCTTCAAAGCCATGGCAATGTAGCAAGCCAGGGCGACAACCCTCTGTCATCCCTGGGGGAGGTACTGCCCCGTGCAAGCTCTTTCACCTGGTCATTTCCTTATGAAGGTGTCTCAGGTAGGTAGAAGTCCCTACTGTCCGTTACTTTATATATATATACTAATAAAAGGCAAAGTCCTCACTCACTCACTCACTGACTCATCACTAATTCTCCAACTTCCCATGTAGGTAGAAGGCTGAAATTTGGCAGGCTCATTCCTTACAGCTTACTTACAAAAGTTGGGCAGGTTTCATTTAGAAATTCTACGCCTAATGGTCATAACTGGAAGGTATTTTTCTCCATTAACTGTAATGGAGTTGAGCTGGAAAGACGTGGGGGCGGAGTTTCGTGTGACATCATCACGCCTCCCACGTAATCATGTGAACTGACTGTCAACGCAGTGCGTAGAAAACCAGGAAGACCTCCAAAAAGCACTTAAGAAAACATGCATTATATAATTGAGAAGGCAGCGAAACAATAAGAAGCGAGCGAGTGACATATACTACCATATTCATGAGTGCAGCTACCTCGGAAAGAAAGCAAGGTGTAAACCTAAACTTTAAATTAAGTTCATAGACAGGCTACCGCTGGCGTTTCACATGCCCACAGGTAATGTGGGATACAAGTTTAATGAGAGGACGCAGGATATAAACGAGAGTTTTGATCACTTTGTAACTAAGTTAAAATTGTAGGTGAAGGGGTGTGCTTATGCAAATTCCGAGAGACTGTGTTTGTGGGGGATTGACAGTTAAGGCAGGTGGGGGAGTCACGTCATCATCTCCCCTCCCATTCATCTCATTTCGCTCTGAGCTGAGCTCCGCAGCTAACGCCGTCTTCCGAACCAACTTCGTCAGACTGCCACCAAATACTCACAGAAAAATCCACAAGTTAATACACACGCTGTCTCTAGAGTTTCTCCACACTGAATCCTCCAGGCACTACTTACAAAAGGTTACATTGACAATCGTGTTACGTTATTTTTAAAATCTTTCCTTTTCTTAGCACAAGCACAGCTGAGAAGCTTTGATGCATGTGCTCCATAACGCGTTAAAAATAATGCATTTAACCACACTTTGCATTACAAGCAAAGGGAGCTTTTGTCAATGCATGATTTCCTGGTACACCGATTACATTGATCAGCATCCCGATTCATTTTAGCCTCGCACCACCTTAGTTTGAGAAGAAGTATGAAAAAATATGAGGTTAACACAGAAAAACAGATCACCAATTCAAGCTTTTTGAATAATCGATTCGCCATCAATAATTGTTTTGGTAAAGCCATACTCAGTGTAATCCTCCTTCCATTTTATAATTTTTCCGCCACTAGCCATGATTAAATGAACGGTAAAAAAGTAAGAGCAAAGCGAGGGTGACTTATTTAGGCAGGCATATATATGACAGCAACACTCATGACAATGTCAATCATGTTACGTTATTATTAAAATGTTTCCTTTTCTTTTCATTACTTCTTTAACACACTACTTCTCCGCTGCGAGGCGCGGGTATTTTG
The DNA here is from genome assembly GCF_016835505.1 of Polypterus senegalus. Taxonomy (NCBI): domain Eukaryota; kingdom Metazoa; phylum Chordata; class Cladistia; order Polypteriformes; family Polypteridae; genus Polypterus; species Polypterus senegalus. The sequence goes on along the minus strand of NC_053160.1, from coordinate 37,625,165 downwards.
CTATATATATATATCATATAATATATGAATGAACTCCAAAGAGTGCTGAGACTTTTGATATCATGAACGTGTGTACAAAAACTGGGGTCTCCTGCCCTGCAAAAGTCGAGCAGCCAGCGCGCGTGCACAGCTGTGCCGGCCTTTGAGACGCTGACTGCGCTTCTGCCTTAAGTCAAAGTGAGCACTTTTAATTTTTTTCATCCTCCCCCTGCGCTATAGCCCAGACAAGTGCAAACACGGGACCCCTTTTCTACACCACGGCAAAATAATATTAAGGCAATTCACACTTTCTTTTGCACATATACGATTATGAGGTCCTCACCTCGGATTATGAAGACACGCACACGAGTGGAGGACTGACAGTGCCATCACAGCCGATTAATGGCGGGGATGTCTCACCAGTCTACACAAGACCCACCGCGACTGTCCCCAAAAGGCGATCATAACGTCAGCGAACACATCTCTCTATATTATTTAAAAGAAAAAGGCAACTTTCCTTTCTTTACACCTTTTTTCCTTTTATCCCAAACCAAAGCCTTTCTCTCTTAACACTGCAGAGGACACAAAACTAATTTTCTTTAAATGCCGGTAAGGCTCATTACCAGAGGCACAAATTTGAACGTTCACATAGAAAATGTAATTTCTATACCACAGCCGTCGTGTAGCGCCTTTCAAAAGGGATCCATATACATTTTAGCTGCTGTTAGTTACTTACCTGTTGTGTTGCACAGTCTTTAAAATGTAGTTTACCCGCAACCACTCCAGTAGTGCTCAATGTACCTGTACTTCTTAAAACGTTAAATGCTTTACTGTTTAATAACTTATAGACTATATTTTATTATTTTTCCCTTGCACTCAGTGACCAAAGCTATACACATATAGACACATACAAACATACACACAAGTATATGTATGTGTATATATATATATACACACACACACCCCATCTACATTATATATATATATATATATATATATATACACACACACACACATACATACATACATACATACACACATATATATAATTTGTGTGTGTATGTATGTATGTGTGTGTATATATGATGTAGATAGGTATGTATATATATATATATATATGTGTATATGTAGATATGTATATTGATATGTAGATATGAAGATATGTATGTGTATATATATGTATATATATATATATGTATGTATATGTGTGTGTGTGTGTGTGTGTATATATATGACAGCAGCAATCCAAGCTGTGAGAAAACAGTAAAAAGGAATCGTGTCAGACGTCGTGGTACATTTTCTGATGCAGCTACCAAAAACAACTTTGTGACGCTGCCGCCAAATACACAAAACAAATACTTTGACAATCATGTCACATTATTTTTAAAATGTTTCCTTTTCTTTTTCATAACTTCTTTAACACACGACATTGATGCGAAGTGCGGGTATTTTGCTATATATATATATCACAGCGACACTCATAACAGTGACAAAACAATTACATTGACAATCATGTTACGTTATTTTCAAAATGTTTCCTTTTCTTTCTCTTTCCTTCTTTAACACACTACTTCTCCGCTGCCAAGCGCGGGTATATATATATATATATAGATAGATAGAGATATATATATATAGATAGATATGAGAACAACATATATATATACTGCTCAAAAGAATTAAAGGAACACTTTTTAATCAGAGTATAGCATAAAGTCAATGAAACTTATGGGATATTAATCTGGTCAGTTAAGTAGCAGAGGGGGTTGTTAATCAGTTTCAGCTGCTGTGGTGTTAATGAAATTAACAACAGATGCACTAGAGGGGCAACAATGAGATGACCCCCAAAACAGGAATGGTTTAACAGGTGGAGGCCACTGACATTTTTCCCTCCTCATCTTTTCTGACTGTTTCTTCACTAGTTTTGCATTTGGCTACAGTCAGTATCACTACTGGCAGCATGAAGCGATACCTGGACCCTACAGAGGTTGCACAGGTAGTCCAACTTCTCCAGGATGGCACATCAATACGTGTCATTGCCAGAAGGTTTGCTGTGTCTCCCTGCACAGTCTCAAGGGCATGGAGGAGATTCTAGGAGACAAGCAGTTACTCTAGGAGAGCTGGAGAGGGCCATAGAAGGTCCATAACCCATCAGCAGGACCTGTATCTGCTCCTTTGGGCAAGGAGGAACAGGATGAGCACTGCCAGAGCCCTACAAAATGACCTCCAGCAGGCCACTGGTGTGAATGTCTCTGACCAAACAACAAGAAAGACTTCATGAGGGTGACCCAAGGGCCCCATGTCCTCTAATGGGCCCTGAGCTCACTGCCCAGCAGCATGCAGCTCGATTGGCATTCGCCATAGAATACCAGAATTGGCAGATGCACCACTGGTGCCCTGTGCTTTTACAGATGAGAGCAGGTTCACCCTGAGCACGTGACAGAAGTGAAAGGGTCTGGAGAAGCCATGGAGAACATTATGCTGCCTGTAACATCATTCAGCATGAGCAGTTTAGTGGTGGGTTAATGATTGTCTGGGGAGGCATATCCATGGAGGGTCACACAGACCGCTACAGGCTTGACAAAGGCACCTTGGCTGCCATTAGGTATCAGCATGAAATCCTTGGACCCATTGTCAGACCCTATGCTGGTACAGTGGCTCCTGGTGCACGACAATTCCTGGCCTCATGTGGTGAGAGTATGCAGGCAGTTCCTGGAGGATGAAGGAATTGATACCATTGACTGACCACCACACTTTCCTGACCTAAATCCAATAGAACACCTCTGGGACATTATGTTTTGGTCCATCCAATGCCACCAGGTTGCACCTCAGACTGTCCAGGAGCTCAGTGATGCCCTGGTCCAGATCTGGGAGGAGATCCCCCACAACACCATCTGTCATCTCATTAGAAGCAAGCACCGATGTTGTCAGGCATGTATACAAGAACACAGGGGCCATACAAAGTGCTGCATACAATTTTGAGTTGCTGCAATTAAATTTTGGCAAAATGGACTAGCCTGCCACATAATTTTTTCACTCTGATTTTTGGGGCGTCTTTGAATTCAGGGCTCTGTAGGTTGATCATTTTCATTTCCATCAAACGATGTGGCATCCTTTCGTTCCTAACACATTACCCAGTCTATATCAGTATAGATATCCAGGAGGATTTCTTTTTCCCATTGAGATCTGATGTGTTTTAAAAGTGTTCCTTTAATTTTTTTGAGCAGTTTATATATATATATATATATATATATATAGATAGATAGATAGATAGATATATATATATAGATAGATATGAGAACAACACTCATATCAATGACAAAACAATTACATTAACAATCATGTTACGTTATTTTTAAAATTTTTCCTTTTCTTTTTCGTACCTTCTTTAACACACTACTTCTCCGCTGCGAAGCGCGGGTATTCTGCTAGTATATAATAAAAGGCAAAGCCCTCACTGACTGACTGACTCACTGACTCATCACTAATTCTCCAACTTCCCGTATAGGTAGAAGGCTGAAATTTGGCAGGCTCATTCCTTACAGCTTCCTTACAAAAGTTGAGTAGGTTTCATTTCGAAATTCTATGCGTAATGGTCATAACTGGAAGCTATTGTTCTGCATATACTGTAATGGAGTTTAGCTCGAAAGCCGTGGGGGGGCGGAGTTTTGTGTGACATCATCACGCCTCTCGTGTAAACACGCAGTACGTAGAAAACCAGGAAGAGCTCCAAAAACCGCTGAAGAAAACATACATTATATAATTAAGAAGGCAGCGAAACAATTAGAAGCGAGTGAGTGACATATAAAACCATATTCAGCGGCTCACGTGAACTGACACAGTGCGCAGACAAAAAGCAACAGTTCCAAAGAGTGCTGAACAAAAACCGAATTATACTGCTACGCTCAAATAGACAATCCACACGCCATGGCGCAATAGTAGAGGCTTCACCTCTAGCGCCGGCGTCCGAGGTTCGATTCCCAAGAGGGAATGCACTGAGTATCGCACGTGGGGTCGATGTACTGTAGTCAACTTGATCTGAATTGCACGATCACATTCGAAAAAATATATCTTTTCAAGTTCTATTTAGTCCATATGTGTCAAACTCAAGGCCCGCAGGCCACATCCGGCCCTGCGTGTAATTATATCCGGCCCGCGAGATCATTTTATATATTATTGTTATTGATGGCCCGGGGATATGGTATACGCTGGTAACACAATATACTACAGATCCCATAATGCAGCGCTTCAGCTGCCTTGCCGAACACTTACCGCGTTAATCAAGTCTAGCTTATGATGCTGCAAGTTATTGCGAAGCTAGCCCACACGATGCCGAAGAGAAAAGGTGATTCTGAACATAGAGCCTTTAAAAACCGATGGGAGGCTGAGTATATGTTTACTGAACCCGTGTGTCTCATTTGTGGAGCTAATGTGGCTGTAATTACAGAATTTAATCTAAGACTATGAGACAAAACATCAAGATAACCTGAAAGACCTGAATGCAATGCAGAAGATACAGAAAGCAGAAGAGTTAAAGAAGAATCTGACACTTCAGCAGACGTTTTTACCCGTGCAAAATGACAAAGTGATTTCAAATGAAGCTGCTTTTATGGGAGACACAAATGCACCAGTGCAACTTGCCCCACTTTCCCTGTTGCCAAGTAATGTTAAACCAAGTCATCACTACGGTGTTCCCAAATACGCACTTTGCTGATAAACTGAGCGCACTGAGTTCGCACGGCGCTTTGGTGACTTTGAAGAACAAAAAAAGAATTTTGAGTTGTTTCGCAACCCATTTGCCGTCGATATGGAAACTGCACCTGTGCAGATTCAGATGGAGGTGATTGAGCTGCAGTGTAATGGCACACTGAAGGCAAAGTACTATACTGCAGGGCCCGCACAGTTTATTCACTCCATTCCCGCACAAATGCTCTAGCTCCGTCTACTTGCGGCTCGAACCTTGTGCATGTTTGGTAACACATATCTGTGTGAGAAGCTCTTCTCAGTCATGAAGACTAACAAAACAGCACACAGGAGTCGCCTCACTGATGAGCACCTGCAGTCCATCCTGAGAATCTCCACAACACAGAACCTCACACCAAACATAAACGAATTTGTTGCCAAAAAAAGATGCCAGGCGTCCAGCTCTAAAATGACATAAGAGCAAAGACAACTGAATGATTTGATTTGTTATTGCTGAAAAGAACACATTTTATTTATATTTCCAGGTTTTGTTATGCAGCATGTTCATATTTGAATTTGTATAATTTTGACAGGATATATTTTTATGGAGAGCAAAATCTTTTGGGATATTTTAAATTTAAGTTTATTTTTTATATAAAATTACATAAGAGTAAAGAAATTTAAATGTTTGTTCTTTTAACATTTACATTATTTCTAGCTTGTATAATTTAGACAGGATATATTTTTATGGAGAGCAAAATATTATACAAAGTAAGTTATTTAAGGTTTGAGTTGATTTATTTCAGAATAATATTCTGTCGACTAAATAAAAATTCCTTCTATTTAAAATTTAAATAGAACTTGAACAGATATGATAGTTCATAATATCCAGGCAGACTTGCACGTAAGAGCGGGAGTGAATGTATGAAAATATGCTATATAAATAAATGTTGTTGTTATATACACAATATATACCACAGTATATATATAGGAGAGAATAAAAAATGAAGGGCAACTTGCCTTTTAACACAGGTAACTGTGAGTAGGTGAATATAACAGTTATATCACTTTTCAACTTAGTCTCCCTGCAGGTCAACTTCTTATATCATTCCACTAACTTCTGAATTGCTTTGGAGAAGAAGCTTTTTGGCTGCTCCCGAATCCAGGTCTGCACTGCATCCTTAATCTCATCATAAAAGGTGAACCTGCAACCACGTAAAACCTCTTTAAGTGGACCAAAGATGTGATAATCGCTTGGTGCTAGATCAGGGCTATATGGAGGATGTGGAAGGTGTTCAAATTGCAGCTGTTGCATTGCCACCGCCGTTGCAGCTGCTGTATGGGGACATGTGGTGTGTTTTTTGACAGCATTCCCTTCTTTTGCTACAAACTTCAGGATTTCATTTCATTCTAAGGATAACGCAGTATGTTGTCAGTGGTCACTGATTATCCCTGTTCCAGAACAGGACCCTTCATGTTCTAAAAGAAGGTCATCTTGATTTTCTTGGTAGAGGGCTGTCATCTGAATTTCTTCTGTTCTGAAGAAGACAGGCGTTTCCACTACATGCTTTGTCTCTTTTTCATCCTAGGTATTTGAATCTGTATTCTTTACAGATATATCTGATCACTACTATTTTCCAGCTGTTCAGCTTCATAAAATGAGCTTTTTATGAGAAGTTGTAGTGGTTGACATGTACATGCCCCTTTTTGCTGACCATGTTTGCAGTGCTTTACTGGACAGCCAATTAATTTGATAGCTTTATGTAATCCACCCTGATCGCTGCCTGTTCATAACTTAATTTCAGTTTTTCTTTATAGTCTTCATTACTTACCTAATCAGAATATTTCACATTCCATTTTTTTCACCCCAGGCTTGTTAAAACTATTTAATAGACTGAGTAAATCAGTGTGAAACATTACATGTAAATGAATTTGAACTGCAGGATATAACTTATAAAGTTCCATGGGAGGTGAATACATATGAAGGCATTCTTTCATCTATATTAAAATAAAATTACATTGATTTATTAACCACTGAATTGATCCATTATAAACCAGTTTTCAATTAAGGGCCAGTGTCACTCATCTAACTAAAATATGTCCTGAATCAAGTGCAAAACCACAAGGAACAGAAACATTTGTAATCAAGCCCTCTTTTGAATGTATAATTGGGCACAGTAATTATACACTTTCTATGAATTTATTGCACCAATGCTTGCTTACACTATAGGTATACTGCTAATTATAGAGTAATTATTTTGCAAATGCAGTTATTAGGTGTGACATTTTATGAAAAACCATTAATGGGCATATGAAATGTATCTACATTTTAAAAATTTTAAACTTTACTTGTTGATAAATATAGAGTATATATATATAAAATTGATAGAAATAAGTATATTTAAAAGTAATATTCTGTGCAACAAGATGACAAATCATAAATATTTTGTTAGCTATTTAAAAAATATTACATTATTCCTAAACTAACGGAATTGCTTAATATTGAGATAATATAATTATTATTTTAAGTCACAGTGGGACATTAAAGTTAGCTGATAAGTGCTGCTAGGGAGACAAACATCTGATAAACAAAGTAGTTATGGAAATTAAACATGGATAAACAGACCCTAAGCACTCGGGTACAATTGTGCCATGTGATGCCAAGTTTACCACTAGCCTACAAAATGTTCATTTTATTGTGTTTTCCCATTATATTACAACACAGAAGTAAAAGATATTTACAAAAATTACTCATTTTTCCTGTGATTATAATTCTGGCCCAGTCACTTTCAAAGGTGCTTGCATGGGTGTTTCCCTGGTACTTCTTTTTCTTTCGCGTCCCTTCAGAGTATACGTTTGGCAGATTGGGAGTGTTGATATGTGGGCGAGTGTGCTTTGTGAAAGGTAACTCCAGCTCACCATAACCCTCAAATTGCATTAAACAGGTCTGAGTAATGGCTATGATCACCTGTCAGTTTTGACTGCACATCTTTAGCATGTGACAGGGCAAACAAGAATTAGACTTACATTCTTTTTACACCCAAACAAAACCTGAAGCTGAAAAAATACCTACAAAAATGGCCCGCATTATTCATTTTTATTATAATTCTGTTGGTTTTTTTTTTAATTCTGAGATTAATCAATTTAGTATTGGGCATATTTGGTCATTTTGTATTCTACCAAAGGTAAAAAGTGGATCACCTGTATGCTGTTTCACCTGCTCTCTCCTTATCTTTAATTATTTGCATAAGCAGCTCCATCTGCATGTTTCATTCTGCTGTGCTGCAGTTTAAGCATTCTCACTTGAAGGATTATTCTTATTGCTTTTTGAAATTTTGTAGTTTTCTGAAAAATAAAATCAGAGAATAAAAGAGAAACATAAGAAGCAGACTGTTCTATGTAAGATAAATTTTGAAGGAAGCCATCCATAGCCATAATAAATTCCACGTAAATGCACACTAAACACTCTACTGTTTGTTGCTCCTCTGCTGGTCAGTATGCTCCTTAGGTGTACTGGCTGTTCATTCTTGAGTTACTTTTTGCCACAAAGAAAACGAGTTACACGGTCGGTGCCAAAAAAAACTGTACCAGCTGCACAGAACACATGTTAAGAGTAGATTCAAATAAATGACCTTGGGAAAAACAAAAACAGAAGCGTAAACCAAAGTTGAAAGCCAAGAACTGAATAAAATGTCAGATACTTTATTGTCCAAAGGATAATAGAAAAGAAATACAGTAGGCTGCAATAGGGAGCTCGGCAACAGCCAAGAGGTCAAAAATCACAAAATAGGAAAACAAGTGTAAGGTCCTACATTCCCAGACTACAAAACACTAAAATAGGCAAAACAAGGACAGTAGATACAAATACAGAGCAGCCACTCTGGGGCATGTGTTATGATTGGTGTTCTTTTTAACTTTTTCTTAGGTTTTCTTGAAGCTGGAAACCTAATTTTGGTGTCATTGTAGGGGTTTTGCCAGCCAAGTAATCTAATTCTCTAATATTTTTTTTATTTGAGATTGGGGTTATAAAGTTCATTATTTTTTACTGCCTTGTAGGATGACATTTTGTTTTGTCAATAGACATCACTATTTTGCAGTGCTTGAGTCACTGTCTCCATGAAATTCTATCTCATGATGAGCAGGTCGTTGCCACTTATGACATCATTGCATGCTCTGGTATAAAGGTCCGCCAAACAGTCATTCATTATCTGAGACTGAACCATATATAGCGAAATTTGCTTTTGACAATTGTGATTACTGGATTTGTGACACAAATTCTACCTTTTTACATTGCTTGCTTTTTGGTTTATGGTTTGACTCTGGCAATTCTCTTCTTTGGTTTATGGTTTGACTCTGGCAATTCTCTTCTTTGGCTTATGGTTTTGACTTTTGCTTTGCCCTTTTTATTCCGTTCTTTTTCCAAATCTTCAGTCTCTATTTAGAACTGACCTCCATTTTTGTAATCAGTAAAAGTTGTTCTCATTTTTGTTACTGCAACTCACCTATCACGTATCTATGTCATAATTTACTTTACCAAGCAACATAATTAGATGGGCAAAGTCAGCAGCAAGCAATATGCAAAAATACTAGAGTCAGAGTTCAAACTAAGACATTAAACCCACCAGGACTTTTATTAAGTGTCATGCAAACTGTAAAATATAGCTTGGATCTTTTTTATATATGGAAAATATTGCACTGCTCTGTTCTAATCTAACCATTGGACAAATGTTAACTCCATGACAGTAACACTGTTTTCTTTGAAGAATCCATTGCAGAAACTTTAAATTATATACAGGGGTAGTAATCTACTATATAATAAAACACTAAGGTCTGTGTGTCCTGTTCCTAGGAGCAATCTGACTGGTCAGTTTGACTTTGGTGACAAAAGAGAAGGTGCGAGTGTGAGGCACACAAGAAGATGAGAGAGGTACCTTCAGAGTCGGAAATTATTAAACTGGACAGGAGGTGAGAAATGTCTCTTGAAAATAATAACAGAATCTGAGAAGTAGATTTTATGAGAATGCACTCGAAAGTGGAAGCTCTGGTGAAGAGAAGTTCAGAGACACGCAGATAGAGAGGAAAGGCATTGAAGGTACAAGTAGGGCAAGAAATAGAAAATATTTTAATATTATTTTATTACCTGTCTTAAACATTTACCATGACTAGTAGAACATGAAAAGCAAATTAAATTAAGGTCAAGGTAAACTTATCTTACAATTCTTTTGGTTGTAAACATCACACATATACAAAGTAAACATATCAAAAAGTAAAAAAGAAAAACATTTATACTAATCTATGGAAATAAAACACGATTTTCAGCACTGGCTCTTAGTTATGTGTTACAGACAAGTATGTCTAAGTATTTAACACCAACATGAGTTTGTTCTTAATATCTATGAAGAAACCAGTGAGAAGCAGCTAGAGGGGAGCCATGTTATACAGACCCATTTAATAGGAAAGAAATCTTTTTATGGGACCTTTCTGCCCAAAATCTTGTTGTTTGCACATAAGTATGCTTTTTCTCTAATGGTTGACCTCAGTGCAAAGCAGTAAAGTTGTTAAGATCAAACACTCTTGTAAATGTTCAGATTAATTAAAGGAAAGTAAAAGAGATAATGATGAAAATAATTGATTCATGAACTACCCTTGACCATAGTCTTACAGATTTGGAGCAACATCTTCCAATGTTCCTGGGTCATATCTTGTGCCCAGTCATTGTTTGAATGGACGGTACCTGTTCTCATTGTCTCTGCATGAGTTTTCCTCCTGATACCCCAATCTTACTTTCACATCCCCAAAGACATGCAATGTTAGATTGATTGGTGATTATATATTGACTCTAGTTGTGTACAAACTCAAAGCTGTTCTTCCTGACATCAATCAGTATTTTATTGTTTTACTCTAAACTAAATGTAATTTAATAACTCATTTGATTTTCCTCCTAACATTATGTTCTTTTAAACAATTATTGTGTTATCCTCTACATATAAGAAATTAAAAATCTGGAATATCTATATAAAAAATGACTGTGCTTTGCAGCTAAAAATGAACAGAACAGCAGAGAAAAATGACTACTACTGATTCCAGGATAATAATCAGATCTGTGAAGGAACCTGTTAAACAAACATTGCTGAAATCATCTGCAATGCTCACATTGGAGAAATGAATATATTAGACCACAATCTAATTTTCACAAATACCTTGAAAGCAAAGTTAGCAATAATAATGTCATCTTCTCAAAAACTCCAAAAACAAAAAGTCCAAATTACATGAAGATACATTAGTGAGTCAATAAGTAACTTGGAGAAAAGTGATAAGGAAACAAAGATACAGTGATCCCTCGCTATATCGTGCTTCGACTTTTGTGGCTTCACTCACTTTTAAATGTAAGCATATCTAAATATATATCACAAATTTTTCGCTGGTTCGCGGATTTCTTTTAATTTATGGTACATGCTTCCTCAGTTTGTTTGCCCAGTTGATTTCATACAAGGGACGCTATTGGCAGATGGTTGAGAAGCTACCCAATCAGAGCACGTATTACGTATTAAATAAAACTCCTCAATTATATACGATATGCTTCCCGCTTGGTGTTTCGCACACTTCAAAGCTCTAACAGCCAGTATTGATTTTTGATTGTTTGCTTTTCTCTGTTTCTCTCACTCTCTCTGACATTCTCTGCTCATGACGGAGGTGTTGTGAGCAGAGGGGCTGTTTGCACAGAGGCTGTTTGCTTAGAAGATACGGACGCTCCTGTAAAAAATGCTGAAAGACTACATTCACATTGATCCCTTCATTGCGCCGCTTTATCGTGGGTGTTTCGTATAAAAGCCCAACAGACCTATTGATTTTTGCTTGTTTACTTTTCTCTCTCTCTCTCTCTGACATTCTCTGCTACTGACGCGCACACTCCTTTGATGAGGAAGGTATGTTTGCATTCTTTTAATTGTGAGAAAGAACTGTCATCTCTGTCTTGTCATGGAGCACAGTTTAAACTTTTGACTAAAGGGTGTTATTTCATGTCTAGAGGGCTCTAACTATGTTAAAATACGTATTTAGAAAGTCGTAAACAGGTTTTCTATGCTCTAACTGCGAAAATATTTGATTTATAAATAAAGAATACTACTTCATGGAAATTCATTTATCTGTCTGCAGTGGATTAACCGCTATAAACGAGGGTTTACTGTATAACTGTATGGAGAATATTTATAAACAGTGTGGGAGAGTTTCTAAGGGCTTAGAATATATAAAAATAACCATACAAACATATGGTTTCTACTTCACGGATTTTCACCTGTCATGGTGGGTTCTGGAACGCAACCCCCGCGATCGAGGAGGGATTACTGTAAACCTTCACTAAAGTGATGACAAGGTAAAAATGTGAAGAATGGAGTGAGTTGCAGAAAACTGAGAAACATACTAATCCTTCTGTGAATCATATGCAAGAAAACGTCTCCAGATGTGTCAGGAGGGTCTTCATCTTCTAGAAAGACAATGACCAAATACAGCTATAGGAGAAAGTAGGGTGAAATTACACCTTTTATTGGCTAACTAAATAGATTACAAATGCAAGCTTTCGAGGCAGCTAAAGCCCCTTCATCTGGCAAGGTGTAACCTTCGCATGGAACTGAAAACCCGATGGAAAAAACTAGTCCACTTGGACAGGTTACTTCTGTGCAAAAACTTTACAGGACCATTGTTATAGCTTTTTGTGCCCTTGTCAGCCACCAAAGAATGCCAATGTTATTTGTCCATTCCACGATGGCGTCATACCATCGAAATAAGTATGTACATCGGTTTCGGTTAGCGCAGGGAAGCCGTCTACCAAATTTCGTGAAGATGGGGCCATAAATAAGAAAGTTCAACATGGCGAACGTTGTCGACCGTTATGACCGTTTCGTGTAGAATTTTAAAATGAAACCTGCTTAACTTTTGTAAGTAAGCTGTAAGGAATAAGCCTGCCAAATTTCAGCCTTCTACCTACACAGGAAGTTGGAGAATTAGTGATGAGTGAGTCAGTGAGTGAGTCAGTGAGGGCTTTGCCTTTTATTAGTATAGATTATTATCATTATTCTTATCACAGTGTAAGATCTAGTTTGCCTTTTTGTTTTTAGCAGGTTAAAACATAATTACCCTGCTGTTACATCTTGATATTAATGAAAACAAAGGTCACCGTTGGATCAAATGTTTTATTTTTATTGCCATTGTCTACTCTTTTAATAAACGTAAGTGTGCTGCTACTACATTATTCAAGGTAATAGATTTTTTATTTAACCAAGTAGTTGATACGAAATACATTAAAGTTTTGGAACCACATCAATAGGAGTTAGATGTGGATCCAAAGAATCCTTCAGTGTTTGCTCTTTATATACATACAAGATTTTCATTAGTGAATGACATACCTTAACCTGAATGATAATATTTACTGAAGAGTTATGCTAAGAGCAACACAATGCATGCACCTGTTATTCTGAGCTAGTCAAACATGCTCATGCTTTTCATGTTTATTTTGCTTTTTTGTGACTGAGCTTGCTTAGAGCAGATGAGAAGACAGAAGAAGAGTGCAGATCGGGGTCATCAAATGTTAACAGTATGACAAAACTGATGCACACAAGGGTTCATAAAGGTTTCACTTTGGTCAAGTTTGACTTTATTGTTTTTAAGTTATAATCATCTTGTAGTTATTTTATGTTAGTGTCAATTTTTGAATTTAGAATCCACAACTAGGACTAATTTATACAATTCTTACTCCTTTTCACTCTTAAAATTTTTAGGATCCCTATAAAAATGTTATAAGTCACTTAGTTCAATTTACAATGGACTGCTGTAAAAAATGAAAGTTTGTCAGAAGATCAAAAGATACATTCTGCATTTTCAGACATAAAACTGGCAATTTTGAAATGATTCTTCAAAACCATTAATGTGTATCAGGCTGAAACATGGGCAATGCTTTTTGCTTCAGTTTTTCATTTGTGTGTGTATAATTACTTTACATCCTTTACGCATAAATTGCAAACTGTTTGCATTGTCTCAAATAATTGTTGTATGACAGGGTATAGCATTTTACTTTCTATATAACTTTAGCTTCCAAGCAGACTTTGTAAAGCAGTGAGTTTATGACCACTGTACCAATGATTTCAGAAGATGTAGTCAGTAAAGACATTTAAGATTTATCTGGTTCTTCTCTGAACCTTTTTATTAACATAACAAAATATATCACACATGGAATTAACACCACTTTTTGTAGTCTAATCACATTTAGATAGCACTTGAGGAAAAATATAACAGCTTTATTTAATTTGGCTGTGTTTGGATTGTGATCTGATCACTCAGACCATATTTGGAGGTGGTCAGAAATGAGTAGTGACCACGTTTAACACAAATATAAATGCTAATGTGTTACACATACAGCTACCAGAAGAGAAGATGACAGTGGATTTCTATCTAGACATGGTGAAGATACTGGATAATCATTTTATTGCTAAGTGTAAATGTAATCCATCTAAAATTATATACCATATATACATCGCGGATAAGTTCTCCCGTGCATAAGTCGGGACTTGATTTTACAGTATAATTTCTGGTATTTTATAATGTCGGTCATATAAGTCGAATGCTGAAAACTCACGCGGTTGGTCCAAGAGATTATGATATGCTAATGCCCCCTGAGAGAGTAACCATAGAGCACACTGCCTTTTTTTTCTATTTGGGTGAGGCAATGTGCTGCATCACCACGTGCTCCTAACCTCTCTCTCTATATATATTGTGCCTACATGAACACACAGTAATATCCAAACTATTCCGAGGCAATGTTTGCACTGATTTGTGTTTTTTCTATCTCACATCCTCATACACATTTATCGTAATAGCATCTCTTATCTGCGATGGAGCATTTGATCAGAAGAAAATATGAAGCTGCTTTTAAATTAAACGTCGTTGAAATAGTGACAGAAATTAGTTAACTGCGCTGCTGGAACAAAATTCGATTCGTCTGATTAACTGATGCGAGATTGGAGGAGGCGAGAAGATGTTAAATATCTTGAGTATATACGGTATATACAGTTCAGATTTAAATTTTTGTTAAAGGCACATGTAAAGGAGATCATTGTTCTATATTTTGGAGTATTAGCATAAATAGTTTAATTGCCGTCCATTTGAAATATTTTAAAATTCCCAGGACATTTTATAATGTTATGATTGTATATGGTGTATTCATATTTTTTTAAAATAACTTTAATCACTGAGCAATTCTTTAGCTTACTATTGAAAGATTATTTTTTTACAGTCTACCTGCTGTACTTTCCTTAGATCTTTTAGAGTAGAATCTATAATGCTCTGTCTGTTTCTATCTAAGAAAAGTAGTATGGTTCATTTGCAGGTGAATATAAAATTTGTAGAATAATTTAAAAGAAACATTCAACTTTTACAGCAATTCCCAATTCTCTGTCATATCTGAATAATATTAAACAATGACATTGACTTCATTGCTGAGTCGGCAGTAGCATGAGCTAGCATTCCATAGTCAAATGAATTGTTTCAGTGTCAGCTGCAGGGGAGCCTATAAAAAGGGTGAGCCTGACAAACAATCTCCATTCTGGTGTGGCTAAGCAAACCATCCTTCTAAGGATAGCAAGCCACTTAAAAGAGAAGTCAGTGCTGGTAAACACAATGGTGTTGCATTGGAGTCAGGAGAAGGATAAGGAAAAGACCTTCAATCCAATTCAGAAAGTGCTGAGCATCACAGAGATTGAAAAATGAAGCTGCTAGTCTCTTCTGAGTTGTCGATGAAGAGTCTCTTAGCTAAGTTTCAAAAAGACATCCAAAAGGCCAACATTTTCGGTGTCTATCTCAAATACATTTGCCTGCTCACATATGATGGACAGATCACTTCACAGAAGTGCAGTGTCAACACTCCCTGCTTGGCAGCATGATAATCCTAACCCTAACCCTTACCCTAAACACCCCTACTGTGTCACCTAATAATGCAATACTCAGCATCTAAGCTGGCAAAACCAAAGGGCCGGCTTAAATTCAAGATGTTTTGCACACTTATTTGGTATCTGCATTGAATTTCTCTGCATATACTGCTTCATCCCACTTTCCAAAAATGTGTATGATAGTTGATCTGAGACTTTTCATTAACATGATTTGAATGTTTGTGTTAGTGTTATATGTGATAAACTGGTGCCCTGCTCAGGATCCTAATTGTGCTGGAACATATTTCTACTTCCTTTGATTCTGTATTCAGCTAAATGGGTGAAAAGGTGGATGGATGGACAGACAAAGCCAAATATATCAAACTTTGACACTTAATGTATCATGAGACTGCACTGAATGTAGCTAACAGAATTCAACGATTCCTGGCAGAATATTCACCTAATAAAAAAAAACAAACTTCAGTTTTATATAAAAATACCTGAGTGTCATTCCTATACATATTACATTATATATTCAAATATGTCGTTACTGACTGGCAACATACACGATTCCAGAGAACACAATATTCTGGAAATGAAAACATAATAACTTCATACTTAACTCAAAACCAAAATGAAGGACCACTTTCAAATCAGAATATCAAGAAGGTTGTAAACCACGCAGAAATTCAGTCCATACAACAAAACTTTGATTCCTTCACCTTCAAGTTTCACGGTTGGGATGATACAAATAAGAAATAGGTATCCTTCATAGCTAAATTATCCATCAGACTGGAAGATTGAGGAACATGACTCATTGCTCCATAGGGCAAGTTTGCATTGATCCGTGGTGAACATCAAATGTAACTTGTTCCATGTCACTCAATGCTTTAAATTTATTTTTATCAACACCTTGTGGGCTGTAAGGCACATGGTGAAACTGGGTCAGCAGTCTTTTTAAGGTTCATGCACACCTGTAATTCAATATTTTACACCTAAAATATTTAGCTGTTAACCTCAGTGTAACCCATTGCCAACTGATTCTTTAGTATGTGTGTAAGTAGCATAATATACATTGAGATATTTTCTCAATGCATTGCTAGTAAATCATGAGAAACCCCTGTAGCCAGTTATATTTAAACATTATTTGATGTATGTGTTTATAATCACTTGAAAACAAATGTTGATATTATAACATAGTCTGAAGCATTTTCAAATTTTACAGTCATTGCTAGTTTTCAACAACTATTTATCCCAGGATTATAGTATAGAATATTTGAGAGTTAAGGTGTTTCATACCAATTTAACTCAATAATTTAGAAGAGGAGAAATGAGATTTAATGTAAGGTGTGACTTACAACAGTTTGCGCATGGAGATGAATTGAGTTGACATCATTACAGACACAGCTGATATGAAAAAGCGACTTGCTGAGGTTTTCTGAGTAAAGTAACAGTTCAAAAAGTAAGTTACAGAAATCAAAACAATGCATGAAAAGTGTCTCTTGTTTTTATTCAAAACAACAATTACTTCAATTTTAATAACAAAAGATAACTATCAAACGAGAAAAGAGCATGCAGAGTTAATTTGTTCTAATATCTTATCCAGAGACCTTTTTAAAATGACCAGAGTTTCCACTTTACCTCCATGACTCTTTAAACTGTGTGTTGTTGTGTCAAAAAGTCCTTCGTGGTTTGCCTATTTAATGAATTCTCAAGTGTTCTCTAGCATTTTATTTGCCATTTACCTGAAAATATTCTAATGGATCAACTTTATCAATAACAATGAAAGTTTTGAAGATCTGGATTGGATCTCCACACAACCTCTTTGTTATGTAGTAATGCATGTTTGTGTGTTTTATTTGAATTATTTTTCATATCTTTATGTATTTTACTTTATGTTTTTGTGTACTATCCATTTAAATGTGTCTCTATTCCCTGTGTTTTATGGGTGGGTCCTCAATAGGTGGTGTCAGACTCACATCACTAATTCAGATTCCAAACTCTGCCTATTTGAGGTTAGAGAAGATTAACTATCAGATCTGGAGATCTTAGTTTATATTTGGAGTTGTAAGTATTGCTATTTTCTTTGGGTTTTTCAGGTTTTATTTCCTGACCTTTTGCTTCTGTCTGAGTACTTATATTAGGGATTGTATTTTGGGACTTGTTTGCTGTATAATTGCCTTTTAGGTAATTACCTTTTTGCCTGTTTTTGCTCTTTTGAACTTTTTGTGCCTTATTTTTATTTGTCTAAGAAATCCTTTATTTACTAGGATCCTATGGTGTCCTTTTGTATACAAGCCAGTGGTTTATGGTAGTCTCTTCTCTTGTAGGGCTTTTTGATTCCTTTGAAACATTTCTAATTCTTTTACCAGCTCTCCCTTTTTGGAGCCTGCTATGCCAGGAGCTTGCAAGAAATTTTCTGGGGGCAAGTCTGTTGTGAGTCTCTTCTGAGCTTGATCTGATTTGTAGTTATTGTTGTTCAAGTCTCTTTATTACAATACTCTTGTGATCATGAATAAAGAGGTTTATTTCCCTCCATCTGACAACATACAACAGGTCTTTTAGTCCTAGGATGCACTTATTTGTTTTCTCTTCACATGCTCTTGTGCTGCTTTGACTTTTTTGTAACACGGTGATCAGACTGTACACAGTAGACCAGATATGGTCCCATTAGTGGGTTATGAAATCTAAGCATAACATCTTTTGATTTGTAATAAACAGTTTCAATAATGAAACATGAATTTCATTTGTTTTCCTTTAATTGCCTTTTCACAATACCACGCTGATGAGAAGGTTATGTCAACATAAGCACCTAAGTCCATTTTGGTTGCTATTTCCATTAGGATAGCATTGTCCATTTGGCATTTATAATTAGTGTTATTTTTTCTTGCATGTACTATAGCACTTTGCACATTGAACTGCATTTCTCAAGTGTTTGCCCAGTTCTGAAGATTGTCCAGGTCTTTCTGAATTGTTGTATTAAAAAGCCCTTTCAATTCTTGGCTCTGTAACGGCCAGGAAATTACTCAGCCATTCATCTGCCGTTTTTCCGAGTCTGCTTATTTCATTACAGAGTTATGAGGTACTGGAACCTACCCCAGCAGTGTCAGCTGAAAGACAGAAACCAGTTCTACATGTGACACTGAGTGCATACAAACATGCATGATTTTAGGGTGAGAGAGAAAAGAGAAGTACCAAGAGAAAAACAAAGGAGGTAAACTATTTAAAAGTATTCTTCATTACACCTAATTTTGTAACTAAATGGGTTGTGTGTTACAACTAGAAAAGAAAACCTTTCAAAAGAGAAACATACAGAATATTAAAGGTAAACACTCACAATATGTAAGACACCTATACTGAATATGTTACACACTTGAGAAAACTAAAATAAATAAGAACTATGGATTAAGAAGGATAAAGAAGGTAAAATAAAATAGAAACGGAAAAATAACAAAGAGACAGCAGAGGAAAAAATGTCACTGGCATTTTCATATAGATTAGGCTCCCAGATGTGTGAAATATAGTACAACTACTGCACTATTGTGGCTGCCTGAAAGGCCTTACATATACAGTAAATCAATCATTTTTTTTTCTATTTAGGTGTGTTTCACAGTATTTAAAATTTTCAGATTTCCAGTTCTAAACTGATTAATCAATAAGTATTATTTAAATATTTGCTTTCTCTATGTATTGTACTTGTCATATATTTCTGCTCTGTTCTGGAATTTCATTCTGGATTTACCTCTTCAGGCAACTTCTTTTTGCTCTTTAAAGCATTCTTGGTATATTGTTCAGTTTTTGATAAATACATCTTCAATTCATAAAGATTCTTTGGTTGCGATTTTTTGCCAAGGCCAGGGGTTAACAGCTGTCCTCCTTTGATATATTTTAGGAACATTTTCTTACGTTTTGAACATTTAAGCAAGCTTCCAATTTTTAAGGCCTACAGTTAGCACCTGCAGAAACCAGCAGTTAGCATTTGGAGTAAGCTGGATTGGGATGGGCATCTTCTGGGCAGGCCAGTGAAAGTTCTGCCCTGCCTTTTATGTAGCAGTATGGAGGCCTTATACCCCATGTTCACCAAGTTTGTGACTCCAAATCATAACAGTTCCCTTATCTCAGGGATGTATCAAGGCCTCACTCTTGCCTTCACTTTATTTCATATTTTGTTTCCTCTGGTCCCTTGCCCTCATTTTATCTCATGCTTACGTGGGCAGAATCCCTGTCAAAAAAACTCTCAGGTGCTATGGTCTTTAGGGCACAGATACCTGAGAGGACCGTAACGTACTGTTGGATGCATCATATATTTGTTGTGGCATTTTAAGCACCTATTCTGTCAATCCCCTTTGTTTCTCTTTTATACTCCATGGCTTTGGAGAAAGGTGCTATTCCTCTTGTACACTTTTGTTTATTGTTATGATCAGCAGTTATCATTAGTTTATTGATGGATGTTTCTTAATGAATATTTATGCATCTATTAGGGGTCTTGGAACTCAACGATTATGAATGCGATATTTGTTTTTATTCTACGAGACTTTCTGAAAAATAATTTTTTAAAATGTTATTTCATGTTTTGGAACAAGCGTCATGATTTCCATGGCAATTTTTCCCAGATGGCACTGGGACAATGGTTCTTATGTTGTCAATGGAGCAAACTCAGTGCACAAATCCCTTTAAATATCAGAGATTTGGATCAAAACAGCGCTGGTGTGCAATTCTGTCTATAATCAGAAGTCTTTCAGGTATTTGAACTTGCTTTGTTTCTTTAGACCTTTGATTTTTCCCACGTGTTTAGAACATGACAATCCATTGGTTTGCATTCTTTAGTAGCCTCGGCAAAAAACTCTTGGTGCTTCATCTTCTATTCCCTTTCATGAAAATAGTTCACTGCCTCAGGCTAAGTTAGTACATTTAATATTTGAAGTGCTCATCTTTTTTGAGAAATTTCGTCTTTGTGCTAATATTGTTTGTCTCTTTTAAAATGTTTGTGTTGTAATTTCCCCTGGCTTTTGCCCTTGCTTTCTTAATTGATTATAATTCTTATATCTTCTGTTCTTGGTGTTTATTGATTACTCATGAGAATGTTTTTAGTTATTATAAAAAATTGTTTGTTTTTTTTGTTATTTTTATAGTTGTTAACTCCTTTAATCTGTGATACTGATTTTTAGACAATTAGAATTGTTGCACTTCAAGTACTAGTAATTTAGCTCTAAATGTGTATTTATAAAAATTCTAAAGGTCTGTCAAAATCATTCAGTCAAGCAACTACTTTAAATAATTAGAAATACAACGTTAATTAAATATTTCAGCACTAAAGGGAAGACAGGGTAACCAGCTTACCTGGAGCAAAACCTTGCAGCCACTTTGGACCTGTAGGAGCTACCTTTGATAGCCCTTTTTTAGACCATGAAAAGAAGTAGATGAAATAAAAATGTTCTTGTAATTTATGAAGTTTTCTGTCAGTGGGCATAAGAAAATAGCGGTATTATACATTTTTAGTGCATATATAGTACATTTGTTAAATACTCAGTTTCTTATTTTTAGTGTTTAAATCAAGCTTCATTCTTTTCACCAATGGTTGTTGGTAATGTATTTGAAATATCTTTAAATGTTATAATTGTCTACATATATATTTATATCGTTAATGATTGCACAACTCAAATTCTTGAAAAAAATGATATTTTAATGTCAAAATAAGAGCTTTGGTTGTTACTCAGCAGATTCTCAAAAACCACTAATATTGTTGTTTCAATGGATTAACGTGTATCTCATGTTTTTCTACTATGGTATGTGAATTCAAACTCTTGGATATGAGGAATTTACTGAAGCAAGACCACTTCTAAGGAATTTTGCATCCCTCAAAGCATATCAGTTGTCATTTGTCATATACGGTGATGAGCAGCTGGAATTGATGACTAAAATAATAAATTGATTGCGGGAAAAGAAAGAGCTCTAAGTTAAACGTCCATCTCTTCCAAATGTTTCTCTGAGGCTGTCCATTACATTGTTTTAATCTTACGCAAATATAATTATGCATACTGAATTACTGGAAAATGGTATTTCTAAGCAGAATAACAAAGTCACACTGTACTTATTGGCATAATCTCCTTTAAGGTTTCCTAGTTTTTCACCTGATTTGATCAGATGGTAGTGGAAATGGGAGCAGGAAATAAATGAATGGTGAAAATGTGAGCACATTACAATCAAAATCTATCTATTTATTTCAGACCCTGTCCACATGCACCCAGATATTTTTTAAAACGTAGCTTTTTGTATGCATTTTGGCCTTTCGTCCACAAACAAAGTGTGTTTTAGGTCACTGAAAATGGACCTTTTAAAAAAACTCCTTCCAGGGTGAAGATGTTTAGAAACTCTGTTTTCCCCATTTACATACAGAAAGAGAAAACAGACATTTTCACTTGTAACGTCAGAGTGTGTGCTGGTATATTCTTTGATTGACATCACTGTGTGTGCCATTATATGTTTTGTTTATATGAGGCAATTTTATACAATTACAGCTGTAGCTAAAGTAGTAATGGTGTTAACCTTGTTAACGGGACTTTGTACATGTTTAGATTTAAACGTACAATTACTTTATCACTATATTGAGAAACAGAGGTGTGAGAATACGCTACAGAGGTCATTGCTAAATTGAAAACTCCGAAAACATAGACCTCTAGTGGGTGGAACAACATTGATAACGAAGTGGATGTTGCTTAGGAGAATTTTCATTTGACAAAAAAATCGTTGTTGTCTTTGAGTGACTTGCTTCACCCTGCACATCGAAAGAAAGGCAACTGTAATGAGATCGCCTATCAGTGCTATCAAAAATGTTGCCTACACACTACTATTTAGCAGACAAGGGCAGATTATGCAAGATGGCAAACGCCTTTGGGTTGTCAAGACAGGTGGTTTCTAAAAATAGTAAAGCAAGTATGTGAAGCAATTACAGTTCATTTGAGTCCGTTTGAGCCCAATTATCTGTCTCTGAGTCCAAAGTAGAGGAACTTGTAGTAGGGTTTCACCAGGAGACTCTTGTAGAAATAAAGCAGCCATCTACAATTTTCATTGGTTATTTGAAAAGAAAGGGGAGGTTTTCTCTTAACATACAAGCCAACTGTGATTATAAGTGTACATTTAATGACATTGTAGTAAAATGGCCATAATCTAAATTACATTCCCGTTGTTATCTATGCTTTGCCCTATGTCATGTTGTTGACAGCGGATTTTTTAAAAACGGTGTACGTGTACTCCGCCTTACAAGCCAGTGATTGATAGCAGCAGATTTCTTATTCAAGGCAGATGTTGTTTGGGGGTGTTCTTATTTTATACATACCCTAATTTTTACAAAGAAAATCGCGAAAATCGTTTTGCCACGTGTACGATGCACTTTGTGATTGTATAGGAAGCGTTTAGAGAGAGAGAGAGCGCATGCGAGCGAGCCCAAGCAGAAGAGGTTAACATTACAGAATTACATTTCCTGGTGTATGACGTGCACCTGATTTTCTAATGCTAATTTTCAGGAAAAAATGTGCATGTGGTACACGTATAAATACGGAATGTACTGTTTATATATATAATTGTGTTTTTGTTTTCTTCAGCTTCTGTAAAGTTTAAAATTTCCGCTTGGGGATAAGTATATCTATCTATCTATCTATCTATCTATCTATCTATCTATCTATCTATCTATCTATCTATCTATCTATCTATCTATCTACTGCATCACAGAAATGTATTTATTTATTTTGTATTTGTTGAGAATTATTGCTTATGAACTCACATTTGCCAATGCACTATTAACTGTCCAAACGGAAATGATGTAAGGATCTCCCATTAATTATCATTATTATTACCTCATTTTTCATTCATTTGTAATAGACTGAGTAGGCCTGACAAGATATCTACATCTGCACCATAAGACTCCTGCTTCTTTGTGGAATCCTGTATTATTTTTTAGCTCCACTGAGATACATTTGGTTCAGTTTATCCATGTTCTCTCAGTAAGCCATTCCTAGTATACCTATACTGAGGGGGGAATAGTATGCTCACCATCAAATGAGAAGATGGGTATGTTGATTAAAAGGTCTTTCTAAGGATTTGAATCTTCCTAGTACATCTACCCATTGTCAGTTTCACAATACCACCAGCCTTAAGAAAAACCCCAAGGTATTTAATTCTACTTTTAGGCAACTGGAGATTATGGCCAGGATGAAACTAAAAGCATAACATCACTGGAAAACATCTGAAGTTTGACTGCCGTCTTGACTCTTACTTTCAGTGGTTCTAAATAGCCATAGGTCCTCCTTTTTAACTAATTACAGGTTTTTGCAAAATATAGATATTGCATTCCCAATAAAACACTCTGGAATGAAATGTACCAATGTGGTTCTTTGGCATTCAGGTGAGCTCACCCCAGACCAATTAGGATGTGGGGTTGTAAGGAGTAGTTGAGGAGTTTTTCACCTTCCTCTTTTTTGTGGTAATCAGCTATGAACCTTTTGCATTACATTGACAAATTCTTGCTACATGCTCTATCTTTAGAAAGAATGTATAACCCTTAATGCTATATCCCTTTTCTTCATTTTTATATGTCCACTGTTTTTAAATCCAATAATATTATAATTCCAATATAACACTATAGCTTCAGTTTCGTACTGTTCTACATCTAACGCCCCTTAAATTTAGAAATACTGTAGACAGTTTAAAATATGAGATATTTCCTCTTTCCAACTACGTAATCTGGTTTAAATGTTTACGCACTTCCTCAAGTGTTATTCTTTCAGTCAGCTGTATAACAACCTCTCTCTGTATGTGTTTCTGTATGTTTAACCTGGCAACAAATTTGATGTGACCAGCACATGGATTTCTCCTTAACTAAAACATGAGTTCAGTATACAGCCTGTATTTTACCAAATTGGGTGCAAGATTCAGTACCATAACCACAGTTGAAAATTGTGAATTTAAAGAGCTCAAGCTTTTGCTTTGCAATTTTTCTTCACAACATACAGCAACTGAAAACAAAGCATTGATGGGAAAGTCTGATTGTTCTGAACAGGACCGCAGAAGGCAAAAAAATTGACCAGGAAATGGCAAGGAAGAGTGCAAAAGAATACTCATATTAAACAATGTACATTTGTGAATAGGAAAACTAAAACAGAAACCAAAAAGCAAAGATAAACAGAGCTAGCGTGTTGTTAAAGACACTCAATACAAAACTATCCAAAATATATTTTTTATTCTAAAAAACTGCTGGAAAAGTATGCCATTTTCTATATGTATAGGATACTGAAAATTATTTAATGTATTTATTTCTAGTTGGACTGACTACTGCAATGTGTTATATTGCCTGCTAATATAGGAATTGTCCCTTCAGTCTCAGATTTTAAAGCCAGCCTGAAGACACTTCTTTTATCTAATATACCCTGATTAGAGCTGCTGATTAGCTGTCCATACTGCAAATCTGCTTGTTGTCGATTGTAAAAAAATATGTGGTACAATAATTAAAAAAATGTTACTAACCCTGCTGTATTCCATTTCTCTTCTTGGTTGGTATCTGGATGTGGCACCTGGTACCACTGTTTTGCTGCCAAGCTGTTCTCCTGCAAATGGGAAATTCCTCTCAGGTAAAGAATCATTGGAATCATCAGATGGAAAGGTTCTGTCATCAAATTGGAGAGCCCATTTCAGAGTCAACTGAATAAAGACCAGGAGGGGATGGACGAGTAGTTGGCTGTGGCCTACAGGACTGTGATAGTGGCTGACTTTGTCTTTGATTTTCTCTCTTACAATTGACCATGGGCCACCCAGTGGTTTGTTTTCTCCAGGATGCTGCTGACTGGAGTTTTTGTTTTCCTCTCCTCCATTGTCAATTAGCCATAGGTAAAAAATAAATTAATGGACAGATATTGTTGTTTTTCATTCATATTTATCACTCTCTACTTTGTTTTCTGTGCATTTTAACAGATCTGTGCCTTTATGTGTACTAATTCTATATTTAGTAATTTGTAAAATCTGTTTTTGAATTTTACCTGTTAAACATGTCACTGCACTGTGTGCCTCAGTGAAGAGCACTATAAAAAATAAACTGAGTTGACTTGAATTGAACATATCCAGTGACCACCCTGGCGAGCCAGGGAGACAAAATGATGGCATCTATAAAAATCCAAATTGGAATTGTAGTGAAAACAATGATAAGAATGAACAAAATATAACCATTTTAAATGCCATTCAAGAGAATCATAACAGAATTAAACCCAAAATTCAGAATGGTCTTTCATTCAAAGTCTGCAGTTCCAAATTTTGTAAACTTCTGAGTTGGTGTTTGCTTGTTATTAACTATTAACTTTAACTATATTAACTTTAAAAATTTGCAACTTTAAAAGCTTAAAGCTGAATAGTGGTCCCCCAAATTTCATATGACTAGTTACAGTGTCAGCCTCTGCTTTTGTATGACATGTTTGGCCGTCTTCTCCACTTCTGCTGTATTTAGCTTTTCTCCCTTCCTGTTTTTTGAGCAATTGGAATGTTGTATTACAAGAAAAAGATGAATGGTAGGCAAAAACAGCACAATAATGTTTACAAATAAAAGCAGATCATTCCACCTATCTGGAAACAGAGAGCTGGTTGCTAATGTTAATAACACTCTATTTTGTAAATAAGTTCTTTCTGCCATGTAACATTTTAAAATGCTAAACAACAGATAATTTCAAAACAAATCTTTAAAATTGAAAATACTAATTTTCCTACTGCGTTTGTCTATGAGAATTTAAAATTGTTTTCCTAACACTGCATGTGTAAGTGAATGACAATCAAAATAATAGTCAGGCCTATGAGCATGGAACATTTTAATGTGAAATATTAAAGAGAAACTTGATTTTCATCAAAGCCAAGAATTCAATTGTTTCAAGTAGCATTTATGTTATTACTACTTGATCAGCTTGATGCTTAAGTTTTAAGGGTCAGTCAGAATGTACAAAATTTTGGACAATTAATGTTTAATAGAGGATATTTGAAGTACCAAGATAAACTGATAACACTATGTTGAAATGGGCTTGTCAGTGAATTTTTTAAACAGTAGAGCTCAATGACGCAGTTATAGTGCAAGAATCTTTAAAAGGCTCAATAAATTCTTAAGCAGAAGACAAGAACTTGCTTTGAATGGAACACTGATGATTTTCCAACGAACACGGCCATGTTAATGAAAAATACAAGCAAATGTGATCAATATTGCTGAGAGAAGCTAATTAGGCAGTTCGAACTTAAATCATTACAATCAAACTCAAAACAGTAAGACTCTTGAAGTGGTTCATAGATTTCAAATTACAAGGATCATGCTTTAAAGTAAAGTTTTAAAATAATTACAGGGATATCAACTCTCATTCCTTATTTCCTGCTGGTTGATGAAAACAAAGGTCTTTATTTAGCTTTAAGGGAGGTAATTTTCTCTGGGTTGAACAACACTCGTTAATTACATTTCACCCATTGTTTTTGGTTAATTGTTTATGGAAAATATCATTAACCTATTTGTGTTGTGCAGGTCAGAAATGTCTGGGTAAATATAAAGAGAGTTCTCTAATAATAATGTGCATTTGGGTTTGATGTTGCAAATAATAAGCACAACACAACAAACAGACTGTGTGATTGCACAGCATGGCAAGTCTCACTAGAAAAACCTGCTTGCCCAGAACACATGAATATTGTTTAATTATTCCAAAAAAAAGGCCTATATGTACAAGAGCCAGATCCTCTTCATTTTATTATTGTACCATCCCTTCTGATTAAAACCTAGCCTTTATTTCATCTGGGACATTTGTAATCTTTCAGCTCCTCCTCCTAATCCATCTCTTCCCTGTATTTTCTCTTCAAAGGTGGATGGCTCCCATTACCCAGTTCTGTATTACCTACACATGGACTGTGGCATTATTAATTATTTATACCAAAAAAATGTTTCATTCAGGCTGTCACATCAGTTATTGAATCATTTTTTATGCCCTAGGAAAGCAATCATGTTTTCTCATTCCACATATAAAATATTGCTGTGTTTTCGGTCATCAGGCTTTAGAGGGAGAAAAAAAGCAGGTGATGATGTCACAGTTGATAACGCAGTCACTTCACCACTGCAAGTAACAGAGCTCAGTTTCATGCCTGCTCACTGTAAACATGGGGCTGACATATTCTATCGTTGTCTGTAGGAGATTTCTCCTGGTAGTTCACACCCTAATTACACCAAAAAGAAAGCTTTGTTACCTTAATTGCCTGCTCTAAATCACCTCAACATGAGTACAGCAACCAGTAAAGGACTAATGCCTTGTCTACAGACGATGCTTTGGCATACATGGCACTCTAAAGCAGTTCTAGGGAAATGATTTGGAAATCATGTACACAGAAAGCAAGTGGAAAGCTACTCTCCAAAAGATACAGTCTTCCTTCATTTTTGCTAGACAAGCATACATTTAATGTCCATCATACATTTTTGCTTTTGTCTTTATTTACAATGTTTGGACATCTGCTTTTACTACAGTGCTTAAAGCCTTCTAAGTATTACTAAGCATTCTTTTTCTTATTACTTTATTTTAAGTAATCCTTGGTGAAAAACCCATTTCTAAGGGATCATTCTATTCCAGTTGACACAGTTGTACTACCAACTCACCATCTCTGTACATGGCAGTGGTTTTTATTTTATAATATTTATAAATTATTACAAATAAATAAATGTGATATTATTCTGATTGAGAATTCTTGACATTGTATTTGAATTTAAGCACATATCTATTATGGAACAAGCATAGTAATATTAAATGAAATGGAATCTTTAACTGCTAGAATCTTGTATATAATTCATATTATTATAAGGATGATAAAATAGAATGTCGGTGTTGCAGTGGCTACATAGTTACTTTGAACTCTGCTGAAACACTGAGGTTATTGTTTAGCCAGCACAAAAATCTTTCTAGAGAGTGAGGTCTTCTATTTTCCTGTTCCAATTTAATGTAAATAACTATATAGGTAACTGTATATATAAATATATGTAAAATATGCAAAAGTGTATATGCTATATATATATATAGCAAAATAAAAGACCAGACGCACAATGAAGGTTTGGGGCAGCTGCCCGTATACTTTCCCTGGCTGCAAAAGGGCTTAAGTTAGAGTGATTGTGCATAGGTTCGAGTCCAAAGTAGAACTGTCTTGGTAGGGATGATGGTGAGTTTATAGGGTGACTCGAGGGAAGTGATGTCATCAGAGCGGGACAGGAAGTGACCTCCTTGAGGCTGGGACAGGCAGAATTTCCTGTGTCTGGTCTGTCGAGAGAAAAGAGAGAGATTCGGTGCAACCCGACGCCCCTTGGCCGGGTGTGGAATTGGTGTTTTCTGTCCCCTTTCATTGACTCCCAAACAGACATGTGTGACAATATATATAGGAATGGAAGTGAAGATCTGTGATACAGTTTGCATCTTTGTCTTTGAAAATGCACAGAGGGAATGAATTACGTATCCCAAAACAGTTTTTTATCCATAAGACTTTTAACTCCTATTAGGAGTCATCATCAGAGGAAAATGATTAGACATACAGGAATCCAAGGCAATATATAGAAAATAAGGAGGGGAGGTTAGGTGGATGTGGGTGGTGGGAATGAGGTGGGGTTTGGAGGGTGTTGGTCATCAAGTCTGATTTATTATGTGCATAGTCTTCTTTTCAAGCATGCATATGCCTGGTTCATGTCCATATGTCTGTTAACACTAGAATTACCAAAGCCTACAAAATAACTTGTAAACCAGACCCACCTTAAATCCCTTCATACCTCTCAGTCAGCGTCTTTTTTCTTGTAAGCGTGTCGACCAACACAAGCAGCAAGCAGTTTGCTATACCATCTCCCCATCACCACAGAAAGGGCAAAAAGTTCTCCCATTTCAAGCCTTGATTATCTTTGAGTGAAGTGCTGGAGTTTTAAAGGATAAAAAATATATTGTTATTTGGAACTCATGCATGTCATGTGTGTTCTGTGTCTACAATAATCTATGTAAACACATTGTTAAAACAGAAACTTTTTCATGTTTGAGTAATAAATGACAAAATATAGACATGATGTGTGAAGCCTGAAGTCCAAATATCAAATAAACACTTTCACAAAAGGGGCAAGGACAGCTTCCGTGGTGCTGTAATCAAGAGGCTGCTGGTTCAATCCTGGTTGCCTTGCAAATTTACCGTTTTGAGTTCAGTGTAATAGGAACTACAGCATAAAGATAAGTGTGTACATTGCAACAGGTACACATGTCATAAATGTAGGAAGGACGATCCTTGGGTGTGTGGGAACTGTTAATATTTGAATTTAATGATTGTATGATATATTTTTCATCCTCTAAACCTCCAGCACTGCAATCCAAGATAATCAAGGCTTGAGATGGGAGAAGTTTTTGCCCTTTCTGTGGCGGTTGGGGGGATGGGATAGCAGGCTGCTTGCTACTTCTGTTGGTCGACACATTTACAAGACAAAAGACGCTGAAGGAGAGGTGTAAAGGGATTTAAGGTGTGCTGGGTTTGCAAGTTGTTTTGTAGGCTTTTGTAATTATAGTATTAATGGCGTTTTCATTGGATAGCCACAATTCATCCATTTCTGTGGCATTTTTAGTATTAGCCTTGAATTTGTTGTGGTAACGCTTTAGTTTAGGCACTGCAAGAATGCATCTACTACTTATTTATTCTTAGGTAACAAGACACTAGCAAAAGCTTCTTTTGGTGTTAACGACGCTTACTTAAAATTGGCTGCAGCTTCGGTATTTAGCTCACAGATTCCTTCAGAAGGGAGCAATGGAATGGTGATTCCCTGAATTTTGCTCAGAATACAATTACCTCAGTAAATGGTCAGGGAATCCACACAAGTATGAGTTTTTTTGAGATTGATCGGGACCTGTATATTGGGTAGAGGAGCACCAGGGAAATGAGACACCAACTCCTTGTTCCCCAACTATATAGAACAGAGGTATATAAGCTAGCGCATGCCCACCTACTAGGAGCTCATCTAGGCATGGAGAAGACCCTGGAGAGCATTAAAGCGTGCTTCTACTGACTGGATATAAACAAAGTGAACCATTTGTATGTTTGTGTCCTGAATGCTAACTAAACCAAATTCCCCATCAGAAGCAAGCACCCCTCATTTCCTTGCAACTGATTGACATCCCATTTGAGACTGTAGGCATAGACACTGTAAGTCCACTCAAACCTTCGGCAAGGGGCACAAGTACATATTAGTTATAGTAGATTGTGCCACTTGGTATCTTGAAGCCATCCCCCAGCGATTGGATAACTTGAAGACTTTTGCACAGGAACTAGTAGGGGTCTTCATGCAAGTAGCCATATCCAAGGAGGTCTTGATTGACCAGAGCATGCCCTTCACATTAATTGAATGAATAAATGGACTATGTTACTGGGCTACTTCGCCGAGTTGCCAAAGTCTGTTCCTTGATCAGGGAACATTTAGAAAGAGCCCAGTGTGCATAGAACTGCCTGTACAACACAATCACCACGCTCTGGGAGTTCCATCCAGGGAAAACGTGTAGCAATGGCTACATTTGATCAAATCACAGGCAACTTTTGCAAACAAATGCAACTTAACACAAAAAAGTAGTAGTTTAAATGAGCATGTTACACATTGCTTCTACCTATAATGGAATAGTTCATCAAGGTTTTGTAATTGCCAAGGGAAAGTATTTTTTAAGAATGATTTTGCTCTTAAAAGGAAGAATCTATTAGATTACTGGATAAACTTGGGAAGTATATTCTACTTTCTATGATTATCATTTTGATAACCTTTAACAGATTCATTGAGTGAAGGCATTTTTCACAATTGTCAATAATCAAAAATATTTCCTGCATTATATTTTTTACCTTAAAATGACTGAAACAGCTAAATTGTATGACTCTGAATTGTCTCTATTTCATTCAGTTCTCAAGTAAAATTACAGGCAGTGCACACTTGAAGATATGAAGTGAGTGGTGTTTAGAGTTCTAACTATGCGTGACCTTTAATGTAAGGATTTAGCTCAGTTGCACAGGATCTTTCTTGATTGTTCATTGACAAGTCTCAACACTATGAAGTGCTTGTGTGATAAGACTGTGTTTAGTAAAATCAACACTTTCTTTAGTGCCATGTTCCTGTGGCCACAGCAATTTATATAATGTATGTACATCTTAACTTTGTAGTGTTTTCATTTTCACATGGAGATTTTCAAACAAACCATAGAGAGAAAATAAAGTATGGCACACTGCTTCCTATTTATTCTGATACATATTGTAGAGATATCAAATGATGAGAGCTCTGAGAAGTACACTTCAGCATCCTGTTAACATTATAAATCTTATATCCAACAGGGACTTTAAAGGTTTAAAAATTGTGGTACTTTAACTAATACTTTATACCAGTAACATTTGTGGTTGGAGAAAAGACTGGCCAACACCAAGGAGCAGCCAGTGTGTTCCTATCTTCCCTTCATTATACTAGGGGCATGAAAAAGTAATAAAACAGATGTGATGTTAAAAAGGCAAAGAGTCCTGAAATTCTCCAATACTTCTATTGGTATAGGGCATTTATGGCAAATTCTTAGAGCAGTTAACTTTAGAACACATGCTGCTGCTAATGCACCATGAATGTGCATAGAAGTCCATCCATCCATCCATTATGCAACCCGCTATGTCCTAACTACAGGGTCATGGGGGTCTGCTGGAGCCAATCCCAGCCAACACAGGGTGCAAGGCAGGAAACAAACTGCGAGCAGGGCACCAGCCCACTGCAGTACATAGAAGTCCTAAGAGTTAATTTGAGCTACATAACTTTTCGTTTATGCTTGCTCCATTATACAAAACCAAGATAGTCTCTGTGTAGGTATTTCAATATAGGCAGCAAAAGTGGATTTGGGGAGCCCACAGTTTACTGTTTG
Organism: Polypterus senegalus; assembly: GCF_016835505.1. Taxonomy (NCBI): domain Eukaryota; kingdom Metazoa; phylum Chordata; class Cladistia; order Polypteriformes; family Polypteridae; genus Polypterus; species Polypterus senegalus. Next base: position 37,592,656 of record NC_053160.1, on the reverse strand, counting down.
CACATCAGGCACCTGCCTGCATAAGAACATACAAGTTTTCACATATGAGAATAGACTGTTCAATGCGCTAAGCTTGTTTGGTTAGCTAATATCTAAGTTATCCAAATATATCATACAGATCCTTTTTAAAAGTTGTCAGTGTTTCTGCTATGTGACATGCTTCCTGGCTTTAGTATTAAATGCACTTCCCCTGAATTTTCACTTGTATCATTAAATACATGATTCACTGTTTAACTGAAATAAATCTGTTTATGGCCCACGTTTAGCCGTAATATGTATGAAGTTTACACAGTCTCCTTGTGTCTTCATATGTACTTTCCTACTTTCCAATGCTGATTAGTGATTCCAACTTGGTGTGTTGTGAGTGCGGGTGTGTGCATGAGTGAGCCCTATGTAAACTGCCATCTGTTTCAGGCATGTTCAATGCCATGTGCTCTGGGATACCAAATAGGCACCAGCCCACAAAATAATTGACTTACATTAAGCTCATTTGAGAAAACTATGCTTTTGTTATGGTACAGCCCCCGGCTCAGGTTTATTTCTTGTTTATTTTGTTTTTGTTGTTAGTTGAATATAATATTGTATATTACAGCATGTCATTAAAACTATGTTTGGTATTGTTTTGTTTGGTAAATTTATGATTTGCTTCATTATTGTTTTAATGTGCTGTTGCTTGTGATCTGCCCTTCCTGTTGCATGTAAAGCTCTGGAAAGTCGGACCAGATATATATGAAGTGTTCAACAGTTCCAGTGTAACAATAGTGATTAAGTTTGTTTTTGATTCACTCTGTTTTGTAAGTTTTTGGATTTCCCTGGCTTTTGACCCCTACATTGAGGTACTCTTTTTAATTCTAATATAGATATGATTGCTTTAGATTTTTCCTTTTAGGCAAAACTATTTGTTGCTACTTCTTTTGTTCCATTTTTGAATAAATATTTAAATATAATGGACATTGTTTTGTTTAGTCTTGAACCAGAGATTTATCAGTTTTCATCTTCTTCAATTTTTTGAACTAACAGACTGGGAGATAAGAAACACAAAGCAAAAATTGGTGTTGATTACAAAGGTAACCAAGCAAATAAAGCACAGTGGCCAAAGAAAAATCAAAGTCAAAAATAGTTTAGAACCGAAACGAAACCTAGCACTAGGCCTACATGTAATAAAGCTAACTGTCACTAAGGCTTTTTGCTTGATGTTTATCAGACTGAGGGATGACGGACCAGGGGACGCCACCATATTTTTATCATAAATTCCTAGTGACGTAATTAATGCAATGGGTCCTGGTCACTTGACCTAAATTCTGTTGTTAATAAATAAAACAAAGGACATACAAATGTAATTAGTCTATACTATAACATTGGAATAATTCATCCCTGTTTATCTTAGCTGCAATTTAGATCTTTTTTACAGACCTTTCAAATACATTTTTATATTTCTTTAAGTACTTTCTAGCATTCTAATAGAAGTAAATTTCCGTAATTCACAAATTACAATATTCTGACATTGTAATTACTGAGTAATTACCAGTATATTTTTGGTGTAACTGCATTACTACAGTGTATTTACTGTGTAACATACAGTTTAACTGTATCTAAGAATTCAGTTGTAATTATTATTCCAAAATGTTTGTATTTACAATGCCTAACTGACATGTGCCTAGGACATATAGTTTCTGATCTCACTGTCATTTATAGTGTTGAATTAAAGTTGACTGTCATTTTTAATTACTTATATAACATTAAATGTGTTTATATGGAAATAATCAACTGAGTTGACATATTTGAAAATAAATGGAAGCAGGATGGTTGAAGCTACAGTCCCAGGAGACTGATTTGATTCACTGCCTGATTGGAGTTTGCATACTCTCACCATGTCTGCATAGGTCGTTCTCTGTGTACTCCTTTCACTTCCCAAAAATGCACATGTTAGGTTAATTGTCCTTTTGTGTGTGAGTGTGACCCAGGATAGACTGGTGACCTGTCCGAACTGGAGCCCTGCTCTGTTATGAAAATAAGCAAGGTTGATGATGGACAGATGGATAAAAAGAATGGTCACTGAGAACTTAAAGCCTACATTTAATTGTGCTATTATAAGATCTCTAGGTCATCATATTACTTATAGTTCATTCTAAAATATATTTAAATGTATCTCATATACCAACACAAATTTTATTTGATGAGGTTTACAGAAAACAGATTTCATGAAGCACTGCCAGGAAAATAGTTTGGAAGAATTCCTGATAAGAATCAAGGCTGTAATTTAGAGTTGCTCTATTTTTAATTAGTCGCTATAACCTGTAATTTTATTTCTCAGTATGGAGCTGTCATTTCATCGCCATTTTATCAATCATGTTCAGCATGGAGGAAAAAAAGAATAATTTATTCAGCAAAATAACAATACTACGTTTCATGAAATAATTGAGCAAATCGCTTGGTAACTAATGCTACAGTAAAACCTGTGTCCAGTGAGACCTGTCCTTTCTGTTTTACAAAGTTGAAAGATTACATTAATTGTGGCCTTTTTTATACCTTGTGCAAATACTAAAATGAATGTCAAATACAAATGAGTTTCTTTCATAAACCAATAATTCAAGCCCCAACTACCAGTTGTCTAATTTGCAAGTAAACTTTTATTTTTTCATTATAGCTATTCATTATCCATTTTCTGGCTAGAAGCTGCTGGAGTCTGGCATCAATAGGCACAAAAGAAGAAAAAGCAATGAAAGGAATTCAGGACTTTACAGAGAACTCACCAACATAGTGTGTATTTTTAATTGCGCAAAATATGTACATAATCTTTAGAGATTGCATTGTGTTACTTAAATAAAGAAATACGACAATGTATAGTTTGAATAGCTGATTTCAAAACAAAAGAACAGCTAGAAGTGCTATATCTTTTCAATTTATTTCAGTTTTTCAACTTTATTTGTAATTTGTTTTGCCTTGCAAAATGTCTGTTGATAGTCTTTATTATAAACTAGCTGTCCCCTGCGGCTCCACCCGAGAAGTAGCGAAACAGGACAAACTTTAAAAATCAATAAAAAAAATTTTAAAATGTAATAATTTGTATTGAGAAGAATTTAAATTGATAGCTTTCATATCTGAGGGCCTCTTGATATTCAATATTTTTGGTTTTGCTATCAGGGGCAAGAATGTAGCTGTGATCTCTTTGCCAAAATGTAAAATGTTGGCAAGGTATCTCTGGCTACAATGTCAAACATTGTCACTGTATCTGATCGTGTTCAGCTCTGATGGGAGAGCGTCACCCACATGGGGAGAAGAACACGTGGTCGTGATATCTCTGCCAATGAGCAGGTACCCTCTAAAACACATGTAGCTCTGATCTCTCGCTCAAAAATGTCAAATGTTACTCTTTAACAATCTCTGGATGTTAATGTATGCTGACCAAACAGGTATCGGCAGCTAAGCGGAGGCAAGGTACGCTCCAACATGTGGCAAGATGTAGAGTGACTCAGATCAAATAGAGACTGTTGCATGAGTGAGGATGGCCCCGCCCAGCTCCCTACTCCTGAGGTCCCGTCTCCCCCTCCCCTTGGTCCACAGCCTGTCTCTCGGATGCACATGAATAAATTGGTGGCGCAACCGAACTATAGTACTTAGTGTGATGAAAGAAGTTGCAAAATCAACCGGAATGTTCAAGCAAATTATAGAAAAAAAACCCGATCCAAATCCGTTAAATAGTTTTCTTGTGAAAAGCGGACAGATTTACAGACAAATAGACGTTGGATTTTATATATACCGTATATAGAAATGAGCTATTTAAAGTTGGGTCTGACTGATATAAAGATTGACTGTTCTCTGTTTTAAATCTACCCTTAAATCATTCTGTTGTCCTTGATCTAGTTTACACTTGAAATTTGAATGATAATAAACAATTGCTCAATTAAACGATGTATTGGCATTGAATACTAAGAACTGTGACCCTCAACAGGAAAAGTGGCTTCAGAAGATGAAATGAGATGAATGCTATGATACCTAAGGTTTCAGAAGCAGGTAGAGGAAGTGAGTTTCAGTAAGTGGCCATAGCAAACTGTAGGAAGCAGTGTCAAAATCTGAAATCTCCAGACATTTTCTAAATATTGTCTCTATGGAGTTTCCATGTTCTACCTGCAACCTCAATGTTTTTTCTCCAGGTGTCTCCTCGTTCTCCCTGCAGTTCAGTGTATTTGACTCTTGGGACTCCACATTTCCTCCTGCATACCAAAAAGATTACTGGCAAAATTTAATTAGAAACCCAATTCCAAAAAAAAAATGGGGCAGTATGGAAAATGCTAAAAACAGTAAGGAGTGGTTTGTAATTTTAGTTTGAATTGTATTCAAGCAAAAACAGTTTAAAGATCAAGTATTTCATGTTTTACCTAATCAATGGCATTGTTTTTAAAGATACAGTATATGTATGTATAAGTATGTGCTTATTTTTAAATGGATATCTGCAACATGTTCCAAAAAGTTGGGATAGGGTAGTTTAGGACTAATAGTGATATGGCAAATTGAAATAATAACGTGATATTAAACAAGTGAGGCAGTCATGTTAGTATATAAGGGGCCCCTAAAAAAGCCTAGTCGTTCAAGAACAAGGATGGGTCAAGGCTTGCAAATTTTCCAACATATGTGTCAGTAACTAATCCAGCAAACTGAAAACAATCCACCCCAAAGACAAATTGGTAGAATTTTTGGCATTTCATGTTCTACACTGCAAAATATAATTGAAAGATTTAAGGAATATGGTAAAATCTTGTTACAAAAAATGTCTGAAAACAACTTCTGAATGCGTGTGACCTCAGATCCCTTAGACATCACTGTCTTAAAAAGTGTCATGTGTCTCTAATGTGTTTTATGACATGGGCTTGGCAATACTTTATTGAACAGTCAACACCATTTGCCGCTGCCTCCATAGGTGCAAGTTAAGGCTTTACTATGCCAAGCAGAAGCCATACATCAGCACTGTCCAGAAGCACAGTCAGCTTCTCTAGGCTTTGTCTCATCTGAGGTGGAAAGTAGCACTGTGGAAAGTTTTGTGGTCCAATGAGTCAATCTTTCAAGTAGGATTTGGAAAAACAGCTGTCATGTTCTCTGGCCCAAAGTTGGAAAGGACCATCTAAGCTGTTATTAGCATCAGGAACAAAAGCCAGTGAGTGTCATAGTATTTAGATGTGTCAGTACCCATAACATGGGTAACTGGCACATTTGTGAGGGCACCATTAATGAAAAAAGATGTGTACAAATTTTGGAAAAACATATGCTGCCCTCCAGGTCCTGTCTTTTCCAAAGACATCCCTGCATTTTCCAGAAGACCTTTGCTAAACCACATTCTGCCCAGATTGCAAGTGCATGGCTGTGTAAGAACTGAGCGCAGGTACTATAATGGCCTGACTGCAATCCTGGCCAGTCTATGAATGAGAATGTTTAGCACATTAGGAAGCACAAAATCTGACAATGAAGGCCCTGTACAACTGTGCAGCTGAACAACTACATAATGGGTGAATTTGGGGAAAATTATGCTTGCTGAACATAATCAACCTGTGTCTTCAGTGTCCAAATGCTTGATAAGTGTTAAAGAGATGGTGATGTAGCACAGTGGTAAACATTCAACTGCCACAACTTTGTGGGTGTTCAATGTGATGGCCTATCATAAAATCTGTTTTGTTCCTGCCAGGATATGATTTGCGACTTTATGACCAGAAATGGACCTTAAATTGGATTAAGGTGGTCAAAAAATGGATGCATGGATGGACAGTGTTTCATTGACTGGTTTAAAATTAAAAAGTACTTGTTATACAGTAGTAATAACGTAACTCTGCATTAAAGCAGCATGCATTATATAAAATGGTCTTGAAACATATACAGTATTGCTTATTGTTAAGATAAGAATATTTCTTAAAGTTATCTGTTGCATTTTAAATGCCCTCTGAATGGTAAATTCTTGGTAGACTTTTCAATGAAAACATTCTCTATTCTTACTGTTCCAGTGTGACATTTTAATCTCCAAAGCTTATGCACCACCTAAAGAATTTCAGCAACTTGTGTTTTGAGAAAGAGTAGGGCTCTATCTTGGTTATGATAAATTATAATGGTTTCTTTACAGAGAGTAGAACCTCATCCAGACTTTATACCTAAGATTAGTGACTTGAGCCATTACAGACATTCCCCGGCATTGCTTATATTGCATTACATATGATATGTCCAATGTAATTTAGCAAAATAAAAAGATTTTCTCTCAAGATTCCTTTCATTTGAGACAATTGCTTTAGGTGTCCAGCAACCTCACATTCACGGCAGGGGACCCAGTTGCCTTCAGAGGCACTTTTTAGCAGCCGGAGTAATCAGTCCTAATTGGCTACAATTGTAGTTATGTGCCGCACCTGTACTTTAATTGGTGCATTGTTCGCTTTCCTAGGGAGAACGTGCCTATTACCTAATTTTCCCTTCACATTTTGCAGATGTCCTTTGTACAGAAGGAAACACGGGGGCCGTATTTTCAGAAGTCTGAATCAGCAGTAAAAAAATGAGCTGCATCTCATGTGTGATAGTTATTTTTTCCCCACAATAAAAATATCTGGCCAGTTAACAAATGGGAAATAAAGCAGTACCAAATTAAATATGAAGAGAAAGCCTGACACAAAATGATGAAAACCCAAGGCTTAAGAGCAAATAGAAATAATCTTAAGATAAAGGACAGTGCTACAACCTTTGTCTTACAAGAGAAGTACAAGAAACCATCAAATGTCCTGTAGCTGAGTTTGGGAGATAGGAAAACGGGAGGTAGAAAAATCAGTAAACCCAACCTGCCAGCACTCCTATTTACGCCTTGGATTCAATCAACTATAACAATACTGTGCCAGGGTGCTGTCAAGAGCCTTTGTCTTCAGTCACACAGACCCCAGGATTTTATTACAGGGAGAATCAGGTATACTGTGGGAGACAGAGCTGAGAAATTTGAAAAACAGTGAGGAAGGCAGCATGTCCAAGATTTTTTTATATAAGGTAGTACTGACTAAACCAATAAATAATGGTGTCAAGCATCTAATAAAGTCTGAGTGTCAAGTGTCAATATTTAAGCCAGCCTTATGATAAAGTGTTTTTTATTCAGGCTTTGATTTTTTTATAGAAGGCTAATACTGAAGCTAGAAGTGTTAACAATGTGATTTGAGATGGTAGGATTGTGGACAAAGAGATAAAACAAAGAGCTAAAACAGAATCAGAGTCAGAAGGCAGGCTGGAGGTCATGGTGAAGCAGACTAAGAAACTGATTACCAAAAGTGCAATGCAAAGTGCAGACAACAGTCAGAAAAACAAAACCAAATCCTAACACTAAAGGTTTATTTGGGAGCATCTTTTAGCTGCCTCTATTGCTAAAGATAATTGTAAAGCATCACTTCTGGATAGGATAATATGACAACTTAAATACTGTCTAGCCATACATGCACGATGGAATAGTGTTCTCCTATCTGAAAAAATTCTTAGGCTTTTACGCACTTAAACGTAACTATGCCCTATTAAAAAGGAGAACGATAAGATTTTTATCTAGTATAAAAGTGAGCTTGCTTACTTATGTAATCATGACAGAATTTTGTCTGCAACCAGGAATACGTATACTAGGCACTTCTGTGTTGTTATTTTCAAACTTTCTTGCTTGCTTGTTTCCTGATGAGTGCTAAAGATTGGAAACAGGTGAGTATCACAAATATTAGACATGCAAAAATAATAAAAAAGAAAAATATTTGTCACTTTTACAATACAATACAATACAATACCATTTATTTGTGTGTAGCCCAAAATCACACAAGAAATGCCGCAATGGGCTTTAACAGGCCCAGCCTTGACTCTCTAAGGAGACAAGGAAAAACTCAGCCAACAAGCTGCCTCCCCCAATTTCATTCCACAGGTGGGATAGTACAGGGCCAGTCAATCCAATGAAAGGACCCCTCTACCCGACGATTCCTGTGATCCTCCATCAGAGATGACTTTACCTTAGGCAGGCAAAACCACTTAGCAGGTGAGCAGTGGCACCAAGTGCCACATTTGAGTACCGAGAAGAGAAACAGAATAGGTGAGGGTTAGTATCAAGTTATAACTATCATGTTACTTATGTTTTTGTGCTAATGACTAACAACAAAGATGCAGTCTGTACAGTTAATCAGCAGCTCTAGTCAGGATATGTTAAACTGAAGTAGTGAGTCTTCAACTGGGATTTAAAAGCTGAGACCAAAGGGGCATCTCTTATAGTAGAAGGCAGACCATTCCACAGTTTAGGGGCCCTGTAACTAAAAGCTTGACCTCCCACTGTTATTTTATTAATTTTTGGAATCATAAGCAGACTGGCATCTTGAGATCTTAATGTGCACTCTGATTTGTAAGTCATAGTAACTTCAGATAAGTGAGTCGGACCTTTACCATTTAAGGCTTTAAATGTTAAAAGGAGGGTTTTGAAATCTGCCCTAAACTTAACCGGGAGCCAGTCTAAGGATTTAAGAATTGGAATTATGTGTTTGTGTTTTCTTGTTTTTGTAATAATTCTTGCAGCAGCATTTTGGATTACCTGGAGGCTGTATAGAGAACAGTTTAAACAGCCAGTGAACACCGCATTGCAGTAGTCAATCCTACTAGAAAAAATGCATGAATTAATTTCTCAGAATCCTGTTTATTTAGAAAGCGCCTTAACAAGTTTTTAAAGTTTTCTCTCTTTCAGTAGCAACATGGAGCGCAAAACAAAGTAAGCAGCCCCTTGTGCCAAAAATCCTTACAAGTCCTGTCTATAGATGACAAAAAGTAGAGCCTGCAAGTGCTTACTTTGCTCCCTGACTCCACACAGTCTTCATGGGCACCTGTCCTGTCTATTATAACTAACCTACCTCTAAGATGAAAAAACAAAATAAGGAGAATGGAAAAAAGTCTAAAACAAAAACAAAAGCTGTTTAAAACACAATGTTCAGAAAAATCTAAAGATTAGCTTGCCTCAAGGATTGGTTTCATAATGGAGATAAATAGTCCACATGGCCATGCCAAACCTGCTCCATGACTGAGCAATGTGACTTCCAACAACAACCACATGACCAGTCTAACTTCATCTCATGACCACATGGACATTTTAAAAGCTTGTAAAAGTGTTAATTTGCCTGGCAAAAAGAGAATTAACCGTAATAAATATTTAAAATCACAAAGCATAGCTCAGTAAATTGCAGAACCTGACAGTGGGTAAAGTAAAATCAAAAGAACACCTCAGTTTTATTACTAAACAATTACAATACAAAAATAAATATACCTGAAACAAGAAGAATTATTTTAGTGGTATACTGATCAAGTCGAGGTTTGAAGGTCCCTAAAGTCCTGCTCTACACTGCACGACTTACTAATTTATTCTACATACAGTATCTACGGTTCTTTTGTTTGAAGAAAACCTTATTTGTGCCAAATCTGCCCTTAACAAGTTTCTAATCATGCCCCTGTGTTCTTGTTGAAGGGGTTATTTTAGTAGCACATGTGATACACTTTACTAATTCGTTTTATCATTATAAACAATTCATCTCATTATTAACAATCTTTATCTCTATTTGCTTAAACTAAAAAAGTTTAACACCTTCATTATTTCCTCACAGCTCATACATTTCAGTCCCAGAATCACATTAGTTCCTCTCCTCTTATATTTTTCAAATTCTGTTATATCTTTTTTGTAATTTGTAGATTAAAAACTGTACACAGTTGTCCAAAATGAGGCCTTTCTGGTGTGTTAAATAACTACCATACTCCAAGAATTGTGCTATATAACCTAATATCCTATTAGCTTTATGGATTGTATCTGCACCCTGTTTTTATGAAGATAGTGATGAGTCCACTATAACTCCTAGATCCTTCTCAAAAGGTTTACTTTTAAGTTTCAGACTTCCCTTTATGCATTCAAATCTAACTTTCGTCCTCCTACATATAATACTTTGCATTTACTTACATTAAATTTCATCTGCCACAAATCTGTCCACACAATTCAGCTGATTCTATGTTATCTGCCCTACCATGAGGTTTGGTATCATCTGCGAACATAACCTGCTTTTTGATTATATTCTTGTCTAGATTATTTATCCATATTAAAATAAGCAGTGGCCCCAACACTAATCTATAAGGGATACCACTTTTAACATCATAGGAAATGGTTGACTGTTTTCCTTGCTGTATATTCCTGATTGGCTGCTGGAAAAAACAAAGCAAATTATCATAATGTTAATCGGTTGTTTAATCATTATAACCACACCCTCAGCATTCTAAAAACTTCTGCACATGGTCTTGATAGCACGGATTTGGACTCAAAATGCTTGGGTGTTGGAGAATCACCATGCTTCCATTGTTTCAATTATTGTTTGACTCTGGACCAAAAGTGATGAATCTGAGTTTCAGTCACGGTTATAAAAAACCTCTTTAAATTTATATTCGTCTAAGTTCTTTTGTTCAAAATTCTGTTTGGAAGATTTGATGAAGTGGTGCTTCACCCCACATGCTCACTCCACCACGAGTCTTCTTCAGGAAACATCCTGCAATGAATGAATTCTTTAGCAGATCTGTTGGCAGTGGGCCACCTAGTACTGTATATGCCAGTGTTTCTCAAAGTGGGGTCCATAATACATGGCAAGGTGGTCTGCAAAAAAGTTAGTAAAATTTGGTAATTTGTAAATATGACATATACTTGCTGTACTACCCAACTGATTAGTCTCTTCTCTTTTATTCTTCATTTTACATATTCTAAAAAATCACAATGAGGCATCCCATTACAATTCAAAAAGTAATATTCTTTATTCAACAAACCAAAGAAGATTTACACAACGTACAAACTTTCCAGACAGGACGGCTGTGTGTACATGTGGCTTCATCAACATATCCAATAAGTACTGTTTTCAGCAAATCAAAACCTGACTAGCTGTCGCCCTGCATTGCTTTGTCAGCTTTTAAAGGAGAATACAATAATCTAGAAAACTGACCTTTTTAAAACACGCTAAGGCCCCCCTGCACCAAGCATGAGCATAAGCACACAAACTTCCTTTTGTGCCATTTTCTCCAATAATGTTTTGGCCCAATAAAACGAGGGTGATGCCCTACATCCCTCATTTTGTATATACTGTTAATTACATGAGCATCAATCACTTATGACTCTGCTTTGCTCAGTCACACTGAAGCTAGTTGGTTAGACTGGAGGAGAAGAAAATAAACCTTTTAAGTAACGGATAGATTCTAGGGTCAAGTGTCTACATCATCAAGTGAAAATAAGCCAACTTTATATAAAAAAGGGAAATAAAATAGAGTTTGGCTTTGTGAGTCCATTTTTAGCACCGACAGCTGTCAAGACAAAGTACAGGGCACGTTTATATGTGGAGGATGATCATTGCCAGAATTCAGAAATTATGCAGTCAGAAACAAGCGCACCTATCCCAATAATTTACCAGGTACAAGATCATTGAAAGTTTATGCAAAAATGTGGCTCAGCACAGTTCTAAATCTTAAACTTTATTCAGACTAGCCACCCCTTAGAAGCGATAAAAAAATTCTAAAAAGGGAAACACGAAACAAATCATTTACTGTCACAAAATACACAGAAATTGTGGAAGTAGAACACCTCTTTGTATTGTTTAGATTTAAAACTGTGCTAAGCCACAATTTTTACATATACTTTCAATGATCTTGTACCTTGTATATATTGTAAAAGAGCAACAAAAGAAACAAAAAAAGTGTTGGGGCTCCAGTGAGTAAACTTGTCCAAAATGATTATTCAAGACAGAGAAAAAATAAGGGTATGTCAGTTGATGTGAGGTTTAGCTCTCCAGAGAGTTTCTTTCTTCTTGAGTTACAACTCCAGAGACAAAAAGACTTCCTGGGTCATGTGGTTTAAAAAAATAGACGAAAGTGTGGTTGTTACTCCAGACAGAAGTGATATCACTGTTACACCGGATTGTTCTTTTGTCTATTTTAAAGAAAACGAAAATCAGGTCAGGTTAGTACCAGTGACACATCCAAATTCCTCCCCATAACATTAGACGACAGGGCCCTTGTTGAGACACGCCTCCAAGCTTGCATGCCCACCAATATATACTATATATATATATATATATATATATATATATATATAGATAGATAGATAAATACATAGATAGATAGATAGATACTTTATTAATCCCAAGGGGAAATTATATATATATACAGGGACTCATCGGTTACAACGTCTCAAAATACAATGTTTCGAGTTTACAACGCTCACTCCTATAAAAACCTAAAAAAATTGAGACGTGAGAAGGAATAAAGGTAAGAATTTTTTTTTACACTCATTTTTTCTGTTACTACAGTACAGTGTACAGTACAATATTTATTTCCATTTCGTTTTTCTGTGGTTTACTTGTGTTTTTATGTTCAAGATTATGATTTTGTAAATGTGTTAGGATAGGTAAGTGACTTAGGCTAGGGTGTGTTTCAACTTAAACCAAAATTTGGGTTACATCGCTGGTGTAGGAACGGAACTGTGTTGTAACCTGAGGACCCCCTGTATATATATACAGTGTATATAAATATATATATATATATATATATATATATATATATATATATATATATACACATACACATGTATTTTTATATATGCAATATTTTAATTTATGTACATTATATTTCCAGTTTTTTCAGTTGTTATTATGATGGACCATATTTATCAGTATTTTTCATAGATTAAGTAAGTAGTCTGAGTACTAATTTCCTTAAAGCACCCTCGGTCATTCTTCATTGAATGGCTAGTATCCCACTAATAGTTTTGAATTTACTAGACTGCTTTTCTTCCATAGTATGGAAATCTATCTAGCAGTGATGTGAGGAGGTTTTTAAGTAGACATGATTGCTCTTGAATATGCCAATTTGAAAAAACAGCAGATGTACCAATAAAGGCTGCAACCTATCTAAAATAAAAATGGAAGAAAAACATCAGAAAAAATAGTGTTAGTTCAACAGTTTTTAATTTTGGAAGTTATTCGTGCTTGTGTTGGAAATAATTTTGCATGGCTACAAAATGGAAAAATATTCATAGATGCTAATTGTATATATGGAATATAAAATATGAAAATGAACACCTGGCTGTCATACTTTTGAGACATAACCTGGTTTTACATTATAAGAGTATCAAGCCACTAATAATTTATTTTCTGAATTATAAGCATATAATATTTATAGAAAAAGCAGGAAAGCCAACATTTATTCACAGTCTTTTTTCATGATTTATATACAGTAGTCAATGTTTATCCATATGCATTGAACAGTCTGAAATTATAGAATATCATTCTTGCTGAGAGCACAGTGGCATATAATGAGGTGTTTACCCTAGTGTATTGTTTTATTCAGTATGAAGAAATAAAACTGATTCATTATGTGCAACACCTTTTCTTTATAAATCTTGTCGTTCTTTAATTGAATCATGCTAGATTGTGCATTCTGTATGTGAGTGTGCAGAGTTGTGAGCTCATAACCAATGGAGGATTCATTAATCAATCTCACCTTTTAGTGGTGGTCAGATTGATTATTGCAGCTTCTGACTTTAAAGCCTTCATGTCGGCAGCAGAGGCAGACAAATCATTGATTTTCTGACATGTTTCTATTGTTTGAATTAAAGTATGCAATTTTGCAATCCAGCTTTAATGCATTGGTCTTGTTTTGCCAGGGAGAACAAAAAAGATGCCTCTAATATAGAAAATTATGAAAGATCATTCTTGATTGCGGATTTGTTTCTTTTGCATTCTTTTCCTTTCTAAAATTTCTCTTTTAAAATATTATTTGTTACAAAGCCTTCTAAAAGTAACTATAACAAAGCAGGAAAAAACTTTTAAATTCCACTTAAACCTTTGGAATGGTTCAATCCATCTGATCCAGGCGAAAACACCTTTTGATAAATGAAATCGTTAATGCATGGCATACGCTCAGCTGGGAGAAGGGAAGGGATGTGGAGTTTGGGTTACAATGTCATTTTGAAAACCAGAATTTCACTGGTGTGCCATTTTTTTCCTTTTAACTAATAAACCCAAAGGAGCCTGATGCCCTTCTTCCTCTGAAATCTTGGTTTATTATTATTGTTTTTTTTTTATAACTAGAGTTCAGAAAATGAATGTTTTGGTAATGCAGTGGACACAATATTAGGAGCTTAGTCTTTGTCTTTTTTTTACCTGCAACAAGTACAAAAAGAAAAGCAAAAATGTGAGGGCTTATAGGAAGAAGTAGGCACTTCTTTTTCTTCTGATAATCTGTATTGCTTTCTACATTAAAATAATTTTAGATTAAATGGTGATATGGTGGTGCAGTGATTAGTGCTGCTGTTTCATGGATCCCATCTCTTTGGTTTGATTCTCATCATTGGTTGTTGACAGTTTTGAATTTACACATTCTCCAAAGACCCTTGTGGGTTTTTCTTCCAGGTGTTTCTTCTTTCCTCTCGCATCTCCAAGACATGAATGTTGAGTAGTTTGTAAATCTAAATTATCCTAATTAGATTGTGAATACTGATATGGACTGGTCTGTCCAGGGTTTTTTCTCACCTTGTGTCCAGAACCTCTGAGATCCCATGACCATGAATTAGCTGAAGCAAGATTGGGAATGTGTGTATGTAGGCTACATTTTAACTTTAAATATTTATTTTATCTGTAATGATCAGGAGCAATATTTAAATTTTGTGTAAAAGATGTTTTTGTCAGAACCCTGCATTTTGTAGCTCTGAATTTTATTTGGAAATTTCAGTTTCCCTCTCTCGTTCTAACAAGAATGGATATAAAATGTAACACGTTGATATTCTTCCCATCGTATGTGTTTTAAATAGCAGACCACTTTATTCTTTCTGAGCCAATTTATCTCCTACTTCACTTTCTGTATGATTTAATCGTTCCGTTTCCTTGGTGAAACTACATGTTTCTGTTTTGGTGCCTTCCCCAGCCTAAAATGAGTAGAATTTCACATTCACAAAACACTGCAACAACTGTATAGCTTAGAATCTCATGGGTCACTGACATGGAATGAAATGACTGACTGTTGGGATCCTCCCACTTAATTGATGTTCTTGATAACTGAATGCTGAATAACCAAAGCTGTACTGTAATTTAAGAACATGAAAAAATAAAAAATGTTTCTTCTCTGTTAGGAGGCTCAAATGTTCATTTTAATTTTCTAAAATGTAAAAATTGTAACTATAAAAAATGTACTGTTATATATACATTTTAAATACTAATGTATATAATACTGTATATACTATAAAACACATCTACATACTGTGTATATACAGTTTGAATATATTCAAATCCCTTCACTTTCTGCACAATTTATTACATCATTTTTAAAAGGATAAATTTGACATTTTTGCACCCAATAACCCAATAAAGTGAAAACATGTTTTCAGATTTACAAATTTATTAAAATGAAAAACTAAAATCTCTCATTCATATATGTACTCAGATCTTTAATTCGGTACTTTGGCACAATTATAGTTTCATGTCTTCTTGGGTAATCTTCTAGAAGCTTTACACGCCTGGATTTTGGCAGTTTATCCCATTCTTCCTTGCAGATGCTCTCAAGTTCTGTTATATTGGATGGGAGGTGTCTGTAAACTGCCATCTTCAGGTCTCTCCACAGATATTCTATGGGCTTTGGCTGGGCCATTCAAGAACAGTCAGATGCTGGTTCCAACGCCATACCCATGCTGTCTTGGATCTATGCTTTGGGTCATTGTCATGCTGAAAAATGAACCATTGTGTCAGTCAGAGGCAGCATACACTCTGAAGCAGGTTTTCTTCTAGGACCTGTCTGTATTTGTATGCATTTATCCTTCTCTCAGTTCTGACCAGTCTCCCTGTCCCTGCCACTGAGAAGCAACCCCATATCATGGTGCAGCCACCACCATGCCTCATCATAGGGATGTATTAGGAAGGTGATGAGCGGTGCCTGGTCTTTGCCAAAAAAATAATTAGAGTTCTGCCCAAAGAGTTTAGTCATTAGGTGGGGGAATTCCTTTTATTCATTCTCTCAGAGTCCTTTAAATATCATTTGGCAAACTCCAAGTTGGAATTGGCCATCTCTGATACAGACACTTGATTTATGGAGTGCTGCTGAGATGGTCATCCTTGTGTCAGTTTCTTCCATTTCAGCACAGGATTCTTATAGCTCTGTAAGAGTGACCATTGGGTTGTTGATCACCGCCTAGAAGAAAGTCCCTTCTTATTCAGTTTGGCCTGATGGTGGTTCCAATATTCTACCATTTCACAATTATTGAGGCCTGTGTGCTCCTGGGAACACTCACAGGTTTAGAAATGGTTTTATCCCCTTGCCCTGATCTATGCCTTACTACAATTTTATCGCAGTCTGGAGAGAGTCGCTTGTACTTCATGGCCTGGATTTTATTCTGACATGCACTGTGAAATACCTTATTTACATAGGTGGGTGCCTTTCTAAACGATGTCTGGTCAATTCAATTTTGGCTCAAATTTTTTAGTTTTCACATCTCAAGGATAATTAAAGGAAACATGATACACCTTACCACATTTTGGACTGCTACAGCAAAGGATGTCAATACTTATATTAATACTAATACTTCAACTTTTGCACTTTCTGGACTGTGATTCATTTCTGATAAATGAATGAGAATGATTGATAACATTCAGGCAGCACTTTTTTTCTTGAAGTGGATACGTCTAGATGTGATTATTTACAGTTCATGGACAGAACATGCGGAAAGAAACGACAGATATGGAAAATAACAGAAACAAAAGAGCAACAGGGAGCCTGGCTTGTTCCAAAAAGAGGAAAGTAGTCAAAGAAAACTAAGCTTTCAAAAATGATTTGACAGACCAATATACTGTTAGGTTCATTATTCCTGATGGAAGTACAAAACCAGTTTGTCGCATGTCTTCCAAAACCTTGATGATAATAAAAAATGGCAATTTGAAGTACCACTATTAAACAAAACATGTATTGTTTGAGCAAACATATCTGTAGCAGTCTGAGATGAGGGCATTTAAACTAACCAAACGAAGAGCGCAGGATGACAAATCCACCAAAGTCCTCTCACATGCATTTATAGTCCAGCAGTGTGCAAATGAATTTTCACTAAATGTGGATTGTGGGGCAACATAAAAAATATTTACGATGGGACAGTTGTAAAGGAGTGCTTGAATGCTGTTATTCAGACTTTACTTGAGGGTAAGAAAAAATCAACTTGTGTGAAAAATCAAGCAGATTCCGATGTCAGCTTCAACAAAAAGACTGAAAAAAGACTGAGGATGTACTGGCATAACTTGATGTAGCTATTCTGAGTGCAGCATGCATTCCCTTAGGTATTGATGAACTAACAGATGTAACTGATGCCCAATGAATGTGATAGGCCTACTTTTATTTTTTATTGAAGACAGTTATTTATTTGTCATATATGTTGTTTACATGGCACAATAGCTTTATTCCATCCAAACAGAAGGCCCTTCAAGGTGAAAGTGTTCAAGTGTTTAAAGTACTTACTGAAAATTGACAATAAATATTGTTGAAATGCTTTGCAAATTGAATATTGTTTATTTTGTGTTAGACATACAGTGGTCTACATACTGTACATAGAGATCTGAATCACAGCACGCACATGAGGTTCGGACTATTGGTGGGAGAAAATGTTCGTGACCAGAGCTCTTTCAATTTTAATTCAATACCCCTGCTATAGAAGCTTAGCCTCTTTGTTTAAACATTGCTTACAATTATTTTTTCTTAATATTAATATTTTTATGCATATTTTTTAGCTTTTTTTTTATTTCATGCACATTGAGATCCTCATTTATTAAACAGTTTTTTTTCTTGTACAATTCGACAGATTGCTCAGATCCATGGCTCTCTGCTGCACTTTGCGCTGCCCCAGCTCCTTTTGTCTCTCCTCTCATCACCTTCTCCAATAAGAAATTCTTTTGAGACAAGTGAACTTATGTTAAGACACAAAATAGAGTGGGACTAAAATTTTAGATGCTCTTGGTTGTGGTTTGGTCAATCCTTTAATCCCTTGTGATTTCTAAACTTATCTTTCTTATGTGTAATAGCAGTTTCACAGAATAAATTCCCTGTAGGCAAAATAAAAATAAACTAAAGGGGGAACAGAAAAAGGGGCACAGCCTCTAACTAGAAGTCTTACAGCTGTGTCTGGTTTAACCTCAGTGAAGGAGCATCATCAGAATGTTAGCACCATGGCAAACACATCATGTAAAAGGGGTGCCTGAGTATCCTTGGTCAAAGTACCATGATACTACAGGCAAATAAAATGGTTACAGACAATCATGAAGATTAGTTCAATTATTTTTATACAGTAAAAAAAAAAAGACTTTAGAATAATTGCTTCCAAAATCCCATTGATTTGCATGTAAGGCTAATTGGAAATACTAAATTTGCTAGTATGAGGCTCAGTACTGTGATCAATTCCAATCCTGCCGGTGGTTATTGCCTGCCATGTGCATAATGTTGCAGGGATGGGCTCCGACTTCTCACAGCCCTATACTAGGTAATGTGCTCTAAAAACTGTCAAAATTAATGTATGTGTTTTGTTTTCGCTTGATTTTTTTTTTTTCACAATTCTGATATTTTTATTTCACCATTAAATACAGTGTTATCATAGTAACTGTTGATGTGTGCTTACTGCCTTGAGCCTAGACTACTGCAGATAAATCTAAAGGTATGACTTGAAATTTCAATATTCTTATAAATGTCACATCCAGTTAATAGCCCAGCATACCATACACTAATTGCAAATACAGAATGGTTAAAAATAGTCAAAATGATCTGCAAATAAAATACAGAATTCAATGTTGAAGCACTAACAATGTGTATAATGAAATGTGCAGATAAGTGTGATCTAACTGAAGCATCTGTGGAATGAGCTATTAGGAGTAGAGATGCACCAACTATTGATTTGCAGGATGTATGAGACACAGTGGTGTTTTAAAGGCTGAGAGCCCTGTGCTGCACTTTTAACACCATAATGGCAAATTCTGGCTGTTCAGAGGGCAAATGGAAGAATATTGATTACTAGATAAGTGTACCTAATAATATTGTTACTCACTAATCTGTGTATACTACTGTATATATGGTAAATTAGTTTTAGCAACATGTAATTTCTCCAAGTGAAGTAATGTAGCATCCAAAATACATAAACATGCGGCATTTATATTTGGTTTAATTACTCTTGAGAAGTTTAGAAAAGAGTAGTGGCTCTGAGGCCAGGGATCTGCACTGGCAATCAGAAAGTTGCCAGTTCAATTTGCATAAACACTAGAAGTCACTTTGGGCCATTGAGCAAGGCCCTTAACTTGCAATTTCTTCATCCTGGGTATGACATTAATCTGCATCCAGCCCTGCAAGTAGGTCCTCCAACTTAGTGGGAAAATTTTGGGGTTGCACTCCAGCCACCATAAAAAACCTGACACTGTTCCAGTGTGGTGCAGAGGTGTCAGCCGCTGCACTCGCACCCCAGTCCAGGTGGTTTGCTGTGTGATTGGTGCAGCACCGTTCTATCAGCGCATGCTCCCAACCTTTCACTCTTCTCAGCCTCCTATTACAGGTTCCATTTGTATTAGTCACAAAGGGTGGCTTGCTCACTTGTCCAGCTTCCAAGTACCATATCCTTGTAGTCTTTCTCTCCCCTTGTGTCGTTCTTTGCCCTCTTGTCTATAGTCTCTCTGTCTGCCTCTCTATATTGTCCTACATCCCTGAGCTAATGAGGCTTTAAAACCCATATCAGGATTACTTATACAGTCTTCTTCTTTCGGCTGCTCCCGTCAGGGGTTGCCACATCAGATCATCTTGTTCCATATCTTCCTGTCCTCTACATCTTGTTCTGTTACACCCATCACCTGCATATGCCCTCTCACCACAACCATAAACCTTCTCTTAGGCCTTCTTATTTTCCTCTTGCCCGGCAGCTCTGTCCTTAGCATTCTTTTCCTAATATACCCAGCATCTCCCCTCTGCAAATGTCCAGACCAACACAATTTCGCCTCTCTGACTTTGTCTCTCTGAGCTAACCCTCTGATGTACTTGTTCCTAATTCTATCCATCCTCTTCACACCCAATGCAAATCTTAGCATCTTTAACTCTGCCACCTCCAGCTCTGTCTCCTGTTTTTTGGTCAATGCCAACCTCTCCAGCCTGTATAACATAGCTGGTCTCACTACCATCGTATAGACCTTCCCTCTTACTCTTGCTGATATCTGTCTTTCACAAATTACTCCTAACACTCTTCTTCACCCATTCCACCCTGCCTGCACTCTCTTCTTCACCTCTCTTCCACAATCCCTGTTACTCTCTACTGTTGATCCCAAGTATTTAAACTCATCCACCTTCACCAACTCTACTCCTCTTCAATTACTTCCAAAATCAGGGCTTATCCTCTGTGGCTCCAGGGACACTATACTTGAGTGTCCACAGTCATCCTTGATTAAGGGCTGTCAAGCCACTCTTTCACATAAAAGGGTAACAAGGCTTCCTCTGAGTTTCTTTGCAACCTTACTGTTAGAATGGTAATATCCTTCTGATATGTACTGCCACCTTACTGAAAACCCAATTTCACCCCAACCCAAGGTAACTTTTAGTCACTGAAGTCACGTTTGAACCATAATCTGGAGTCTAGTTTCAGAAGCAGCCTCTTTGACTATAGAAATATTAAGCTAGAACATAAGGTAGAGAAAGTGCCTCCCTGTGTCCCTACACAATTAAATCCTATGTTCCTCTTAAATACCTGAACCTGAAAGGCAGCCTCTTTTCTGCCTGCTTTCTTTAAGGATGTACTAAATCTCTCTCTGATCCCAATATGTGTCCCACTAGGGGCTGGATGGAAAAGTAAAGCCCTGCTTCAAATCTCACTCTTAAAAGGACCAGACAGCTCCAGCTTTTGTGGATACAAATCTAAGAGGTATTACCATCATTGATGGCTTACAGCCAGAGTCATACCAGCATTGCCTTCTATTTTCTTTTTTAAAGCACAACCCATTTGCTTTAGTGTCCTATTAAAATCTTCTCAGGTTCTTTCTCAAACACTCATGTGCAAAGTCCCTCACAAGAAGGTTTTCTTTGTCACTCTTACCTGCCCTTTGTCACTGTGGTCATACCCATGCCCATGGTTGTAGTTAAACTATATACAGTGTATGTGTATATATACAGTATATACAAGCCCAACTTGTTGATGTTTCAAAAGTACAATGCAACGGATGAAGATAGCTGGAAGTGTATGATCCTGAAATTAATCTGAAGTGAAAGGCTAAATAAGACATTTTATTAATTAAGAAAAAATGTCAGTCTGTAATATAAGTTTAAAGCTTCATCAAGTGGATACTTCAAGCAGCTACTGCAGGTTGCAAAACTGAATTCCTCATCACACATATGAATGCAATTGAGCAATGTGTCGTAATCACCCATTTACCATATTTTCTACAAAGTCAACCAAAAGAAGCATACACACCAGAACCATTGGTTTCAACAACGAAGAACCTGAATGATCTTGGATTGGAACGGAATTAAACGGAATTTTCCAGCCCTACACGGGTGAAGTCATACCTTTAGGATGCAAAATTAGATAGATAGATAGATAGATAGATAGATAGATAGATAGATAGATAGATAGATAGATAGATAGATAGATAGATAGATAGATAGATAGATGCTTTATTAATCCCAAGGGGAAATTCACATACTCCAGCAGCAGCATACTGATAAAAAAAACAATATTAAATTAAAGAGTGATACAAATGCAGGTAAAAAATTAATGCTGGATCATTGTTGAATGATGCCATATAATCAATGTCAGGCAATATAACAGAATTTTATTGTAATTTGGAACAGTATCTGTTTTGAAAGTTTTACTTACAGTATATTGTACCTTTATCAGTCAAAAGATTTTATAATATGGAGGATTCATGGCAGTCCTATTGACAGTCTTAATAATGACATTTTCAACATTTTCACACCTTTCTCTTTATATAGAGTATATAATCTGAAAATAATTTAAAAATGTTTTTAGATATGATTTGGGTTCAGTGTTGTTCTCATTAATATAATTGAAACCTAAGGTTTAAGGATTTTAAAAATATGTAACAAAGCTAGAGCCAGACTGTAGCTAGCTGCTTGATGTATGAGTGCCTGTCCATCTGACTTAGCAGACACAAAACAAACAAACTGCCAACTGATTAGATAAATCACAGAAAATAAAAAAGCAGAAAAAATACTACAGTGTCGGCTGATTAGATAAATCATAGACAATAATGCAAGCAAGGAAAATACTAGAGTCAAATGAGCTATTATTATTATTCTATCATCTAAATGTGGAAGTATCTTATGTTGCGAAAGAAAAAGAAAAATTAAAGACAGCTAGCATTGTCTAAATATACCTTGATTGCTGCCAATTCTCTATTTGTACTAAAACAAAATTGAAAATATTCTATGGTTAGGGAAATAGGTAGGATCAAGCATTTGCACTGCCAAAATATCGGATGACTAGTAAGCTGGGCTAGGTTCAACTTTAGGTTTGTGTATTTAAATAGGCCTGGGCACACCAGAGATTTACTGTTCTCTCAGAACTGTGTTAACTGGAGGTTTTGTTTTAGGCTGTGGTCACATTACCACGCTGTAGTGAGTCACATCCAATTGTATGCCTTTATGTGGCACAGATCTGATGTTTTCATGGGTGTGTGGTCACAGAAATCTGATCTTTTCAAATCAGATTTGAGTCAGTTTTATCTGTTGTCCTAGATCAGATATGTATTCCGATTCTATGCTATGCTTCATGAATGAGAACAGTTAGCTCGGAATTCCTTTGTTTTTTTTGCCTGTAAAGATGGACTGAGTGTGGCTGGCAAAAGGAAAAGAGGTACGGCTTTGACAACAGTCATGGTCCCGCCGTGGCTGACTGCTTTCTCATACCCACAGATCTCTTGGTGCAGCAGTGTCAATAATAGCTGTGGAAACAGCAAAAGCTCAGCCACCTCGCTTTATTTTGCCCTCTCAACCTGATCATGTACAGCTGACAAACATTTTGTCATCCTCCATAGCAAAATGTGATGTATACACTAGCTACTAACATGTTCATTTTGTATATTTTAATACCATGCATGAGTCGTCAGATAAATATGACATTTTTTGTTGTTTGTGACGCAGATGATTTGTACACAAATGTATCAATGTGTACATGCATGCCGTTTTGGAAGGCAGATGCATTCACATTACAGTTAGGTACAGGTCACTTGTACTTCTGAATGTGAACCGTCAAGACAGGCAGATTCAATCTGAGCAAAAAATCAGAACTGAGCAACAAGACTTATAATGTGAATACAGCCTCACTGTTAAATATCTGAATATCTGTTTAAGCACTATGAAGCATAACCTTGGAGAAAAGTAATATAAACATTGTCGCTTCAGAGCCCCAGATCCCTGGGCTTTCTCGAGATAATCTGATATTGTGTTTGTGAATCCATGGGTATGTCTGCTCTGTATTGATATCGTGGCAAGGGATGGTTTCCATCTTGCACCTTTTTGCTAGGAAAGATTCTGGCTGCTACAGACGTAAGTTAGATTAAGCTGGTTCCATGCTAGATAAATGAATGTTATAGCCATTGTGTGGGATTGGCAAACTCATATTTAAAGCCCATAAATGTTATGTACTTTTTGTTTTGAATAGAATGCTGCAATGAAGTCAGTTCATTTCATGCCTTGTGTTGGAGTAGTCCAAGTTAATAAGACCATTTGCCATCTCTCTTCTCTTCTTACATCATGTATTATGTGTTGCACCTCTCTACCTGGTCTACAGGATTATCATTCACTTTTGATCCTCTACTTCTATTGTAGACCATTTTGTGTGGGATGGGTACAGGTGCTCGTGGACACAATGGGGGATTATTTGACTACTTATTTGGTTGTTATTTTTTTACTCATAATGAATTCATGGTTGTTGTTTTCTTGTTTAACCTCAGTGAAAATCTGATTACAAAAAAGTATTACATGAACATGGATTTGACTAATACATAATCTGTTCCTTGATTTTTGAATGTCTTAAAAAACTGCTCTTCACATACAGTATATGTAGTCATTAAAATCAGAAATCTGTTCTATCTGTTTGATTTGACAGGACAAACTTCTTCAAGGAAACAAGACCAGAATTACAAGAGGGGGAGAAATGGAGTGTTCAGCTGCTGCACTGACTTTTATAGATCAGCAGCCATTGAGAATGTTGGCTGAGCAGGCACAGAAGACCAATGGTTTTAGCGGTATCCAAAAATGCCCCCAGAAAACAAAATGGTACAATGAGGCTATAGCCATTGCTTAAGCAGATAGATAGATAGATAGATAGATAGATAGATAGATAGATAGATAGATAGATAGATAGATAGATAGATAGATAGATAGATAGATACTTTATTAATCCCCAAGGGGAAATTCACATACTCCAGTAGCAGCATACTGATAAAAACAATATTAATTAAAAAGTGATAAAAATGCAGTGCAAGTTAAAAAATGCAAGGTGGAGAGTACAAGGCAGGTATAACAGTTTATAATCTTATGTAGTTTTAACGTTTAATCCCCCCCCCACTCCGGGTGGAACTATAGAGTTGCATAGTTTGGGGGAGGAATGATCTCCTCAGTCTGTCAGTGGAGCAGGGTGGTGACAGCAGTCTGTCACTGAAGCTGCTCCTCTGTCTGGAGATGATCCTGTTCAGTGGATGCAGTGAATCGGTGTATCATATAGATGATGGCATCCTCCGCTCCCACCTTCTCCTGGTATGCGAACTGCAGAGGGTCGATGGCGTGGCGGACCTGTGGCCTCAGGTGGTGAAGCAGCAGCCACTCCATGGTCTTCATCACAAGTGACATCAGAGCAACAAGCTGGAAGTCATTCAGCTCACTAGGACGTGATACCTTTGGGACTCGGGTGATGCAAGAGGTTTTCCAAAGCCTCGGGACTCTCCCCTGTTCCAGGCTCAAGTTGAAGATACGCTGTATTTAAAACAATAGCCACTTGAAAAGGTATATGTGGATGGACAAGAACAAATTAAAACAAAGGAAAAAAGCTGTGAATGTTGATTATGGAATTTCCACTCAATCCAAGGTTCTAGTTCCTAATCTGAAATACGAAAAATAAGAAGACAACAGAACAAATATGATTTAGTTAAGACAATCTTTCAGAGAGCATAAAGAGGCAGAGAAAGGTCAAGGATACAAGGGTTCTACACATTGAATAGGCAAAGTTTTGAATTGTATACAATTTCACAAAACTGTAATTAAAATGCGTTTTACACGCTGCTTTACAGTTTTGCAGCAGAAACTCAGAAAAAAGTTGTTGAGGTTATGAAGTGTTTTTGACTGGAAAACAAGGAATACTTCTCCCTAAAACTTTGTTCATTATTCCATGTTTACCTGTGTTCTTTTCTGCACCTTCATAATACATGTAATCCATACCACAATGGAAAAATCAATTCTATTTATGCTTTTTGTTTACATCACCAAAGAGGAGTGCAGTATGGTTTTTAAAAGATTGATGTGCTGCATATTTTCCACACAAAGACACACTAAAATCATGCACATTACTGTGTTTCCTCTCCATATGAAAGCACAGTACAAGGATAGTTACTAATTTCAAAACCCACTGTTACTTAGCAACAAGTTTGTCCTAGTTGAGGATATGTACACTTCAGGTATTATTTTTTTTTCACTCCAGATCTTTATTTAAATACTAAATTATAGTCAGACACATACAGAATTAAAGCATGAAAATGCCTCTTGACAGGAATTAAATGCATTTCTTCTTGTGTAAACGTCACAGGAAATGAAACACAATTTATTTCACAATTGCTTTTGCAAAACAAAACACTATGTTACACTGCAAATTGAGTTTTGCACAAATCCTTGTGCTCATCACTAACGGCAAGCTACCAAACCAAAATTGTTCTGCCAAAGATTGAAGATGATAGGTCAAAAGGAAAAGGCATGGGATTAAGAGAAAGGTCATAAACAGAAAAATAAAAGGGGCCAAAACTGGAAAAGTAAAATGAATATGTGATGAAACTCAATATGAAAAACAGCAATCTAAGTTGAAAAAGCAAAACACTATGTCATTAATCAGATAACTAAGTATATTCACAAGCAGTAGACTGTCTTTCTCTTTTTATATCAATTCCATAAACTTGGACATTGCTTCCCAGTTGGTGCTAGCTTATAAAGTAATGCATTAACAATGTCATAACGAGTGACAATCAAAGTCTTGCCCATTATAAAACTTGCTGTGTCATGGCATATACTGCCAGAAAAAATATAGTTAGTTCAGGGAAATTTAATGAATCAAAACAGAAATCAATAAATAGGCAAAAGCCAAAACTAAAAACTAAATTCTGAAGTAAAATTGCTCAAGAAACCAGTTCTGTCTTGCCGATAACTCATTCATTTATGAAACAAAGCTCATATGATATTCAAAACAGTGCTACAGGAATGAATGCTCTGAATTACAATGTTGGTGAAAAGATATCTATAAACAAAAAGAAATAAAACAAAGACTGTTAAAATAATACAAAAGACAGTTAAATCAGGTAAAGACGTTTTTTCTTTTTACAATTTCTTCCATCAAAAGCTCAAGAAAGCACCAGCAAGCTAACATGAAAAATCTTTAACCACTGGTACATTTAAAAGTGGTGTGCTGAGACACACTGCCAGGGCTGTTATTGCTTATAGCTTTCAGACTTTGTAATTATTATTAGCCAGTTATAACAGATATATTGGCATAGAGACACATTTTTGGATTCTCTATTGTGAATGTACAATTTTAAATTAATAGCTCTCAGACCTGCACTTTTTAAAATTAAATTCTCTTTTTTTATTATTTTGGACTTTGATTTCCTACTATGTTGATACTGAAACAAATTAATTGTACTTCACAAATCAATTAAGTATCTATCTATCTATCATCTATCTATCTATACTTGCATATAAGTCAGGTATTGAAACCTGAAAAATCGATCATAAAAGCAGACCCCAACTTATACACCCGTTCAAAACTACAATTAAAATATTTTTTTAACATCTTCTTGCTTCCTCCAATCTCACACCAGTTTCTCAGACACATCAAATTTACTTGCAGCAGCAAAGTTACCAGTTTCTTTTGCCACTTTAACAACTTTTAATTTAAAACCAGCTTCATATTTTCTTCAGTTCAAATACTCCATCATCTACATCTACATCTACATCTATCTATCTATCTATCGATAGACAGATAGTGTGGACATCAGGGGGTGTACAACCCTGGACACAATAGACATAGAGCCCAAGTTCAGGACACAAGAAAAATGTATTCAGCTGTGGGAAATAGTTTTGTCTTGTTCCCCACAGTATCATAGTTCCCAAGCAAAGTACAATACAGCACCCTTTTTACTTCTTCTCTTTCTCCCTCTCTCAGTCTGCACTCCTCCTGGCTGCAAGCTTCGTCCACCTCCTCCCAACTCTGGCTCCCAGAGTACAAGCAGCTGGCTCTTTTTAAATGGTATCCGGAAATGCTCCACGTGTCCAGTGATCTTATTCCGGCAGCAATTCCGGGTGTGGCGAAAGTCCAACATAGTAGGGCTGTGCTGGCTCTGCAGCACCCCCTTGTGGCACCCACGGAACCCAACAGGGTGGTAGCAAACTCCATCTCCCAGGGAATCTGTGGTGTTGTAGCAACCCAGGGGGGCTGCCCTCTAACCTCTCAGGGGAGATAAAGCCCTGAAGACACTCTTCCCCCTGGCCCATCCATTATACAGGCATCCCAGCTGGGCAAGGGCTCCGGCCATCCCCTACAATAGTTAGATAGAGAGATAGATAGATAGAAATCTGCTGGGAGTACCTTAATTCTTTACGTTGTCATTCTTTGTAAGCGTAATCCTGTAGTGGAATACAGCCTGTGTGATGATTGCATGAGGAGCTTTTTAGAGGATGGGGTGAGAGTTTGGAACTAGCCCAGGGATCATTTTACTTCTTTCAAATCTTCTTCAAATCTTTCTTTACTTTTACTTTACTTGAGGTTCCACATCAATGACAGGCTAGTAACACAGAGAAACTATATAAGAAGGGGCCTGACAGACTCCTTTTTCTTATGAAAATGTGTTCCTTCAGTGTTGGTAGTGACCTACTTTATATGTTCTACATGGTGTACAACTGTGTGATAGCCAGTGTGATTTTTTAGTCTGTAGTGTGCTGTTCTTGTAATAACACCTCAAGAGAGGCCGACAGAATAAATACATTGTTAAAAAAGGCAGGCTCACATATAGGATGCACTCTCCACCTGCTGCACGCAGTAGACAAGGAGAGAAGAAAGACAAAACTAATGGCCATTATGATCAATGCTGCATGCCCTCAATATGACTTTTTATTTACTACTTTCATCCAAACAAATTGAATATTCAATAGAAGTGTGTCAAGAAATGCTACTGAGGCTCCTTCCTACCTGCAGCAATACACCTTTATAATGCCTCACTGTGAATGCTTTTTCATGTTTAGCCAGCTCAGAAGATTTCATCTTTATTTAGAACTCTCATGTGTAGTCAGGGGAGGTTGTTCTTGTTTCTAATAATATTTCCTGAGCTTCTGTAAAAGCTACATTTCACTCTTGGCATAAATAAAGTACTATCTATCTATCTATCTCTCTATCTGTTTACCCATTGTGACACATTACTGTATCTGGTATTTTACTCTAGTGCCCTATAATATCAGGGTAGAATTGGGTATAACAATTCACTGGACCCTGAAACAGGACACTCATATGTACATAACAGAATATGATGAACTTAAAAACAGTAAATCCAATACTCAGATTGACAACACTTTCATAAACTTAAAGCATCTGAATAACAATTTTTTATAATTATCCACCACCTAGTACCAGAATACACAGTGTGTTTCTTTGTTTCAGACACTTCATATTTTAGTTCTTGATTTCTTCCATGATAAAGACTGAACACTTTAAATATCTAAACAGCTTAAGTGAAAAGAAAAATTACTTCCTTGAACGGCTAATATATCTTCTTTTCTAGAAAAAAGAGATTTGGAGGTTTTTGAGCGACAGGTAAGCAGTGAAAGCTAAGCTGAGATACCAGGTGAGGGTGTGTATTGTTTGTCTTTTGGCGCCAAGGAGTACTCTGAAAGCTTTAAGATCCTGTAAGTTTCACTCAGTTTAGTGTAGGCTTGCCATTTTTTTCACTCTGTGGAACCCTACAGTAGGCTGAGCAATCAATCAAAATAAAAGCATAGCCATTCTTACATGAGCAATTAGTTAAAAAAAGAAAAAAGCACTTTTGTATCATTAAAATTAATTGCTGATTAAACTAAAATGAGAAGAATATGTAATGTAGAACTGTGAATGAAATGGTATGTTTGGAAATAATTTCATAAAGCATCTCATTAAACTGGACTGATATGAAAATTTAATTTTATAAGGTAGTCTTTTTTGTGCTTAAAAGCATTTCCCTTCTCTCTCAATTAAGCACTCAGAGCATTAATAACTGATATTTCATCCAGGCACAAGGTTGAAAAATGTGTTGCCCTTGTCTGAGGAAGAAAAACTGTCAAAACTGTACAGCTCATTTCACAGTGTGGTAATATTTTCCAGTCTTTAAGCCTACCTTAAATTGTTTGTTGATTTAATGAGATTTTAGCATACCAAAAGAAGCACAGGACGATTAACATTTCCTTGCATTATGACTTGTATAAGGCATCTATAAGACAGCCCCCAAAAAACTTGTATTGATTTCTTTTATTTTTTTTTTCTCACAATTTGTATTGTTATTAGTTCACAAAGAAATTAAACTGTACTTTAACTTGTACATGCATGAAGTTACAGGCTTTGATGAAAAAAATATTATTTAAAGTGTTTACATAAAACCAAATAGTAATAGTAAGCTTATCGATAGGCATACAAATTGTGTAGCATTGTCTAAGAATTCACCAAAATAAACTGTTAGAATTGTCACTTTTATCCCCACTGCCAAAAAAATCCTCAAGTTTCAAATGTTCACACCAAGAAATAAAATAAAATTATTATATTTTCATATTTATGGTGAACTGTCAATGACTGGAGGACTGTGAACTTTGACCCGAGAATACAATTATAGTTCCTGGCAATGATTAGAACAACCTGTGCAGACTTTTGCCATGTAAATATTCTTTGAAATCAAAAGTTGTGGTTTGTGGGGAGATTAAAATACTAGTTCCCTTCAAAACACACAGATCATCTGTCTGTTTTCTGAATCAACTTGTGAATGGCAGAAACCAACACTGAACGTGATGTCTGTAAAGCTTATGAATGACACACAACAATGGCTATTGCCTTAAAATATATTACTGCTTCTAACAAGTGTTTAAATTCATTTGTATTCTTACTTGCTTCCAGTTCTGGAGCACTGGGAGCCAGAACCGATTATAGTATCATTGGCTGCCAAGCCATTACAGGACATAATCACATGTACTCCAAACTGGGCCAAGTTATATTTATCATATAAACTAATATAAACCTCACTGTGATGTGGGTGAGAAACTGGAGTATCAAGAAAAAATCCCACACAGAGAAATGGAGAACATGTAGACAACACTGTCTATTATGTCCACTACTGCTCCAATAATGATTGTATAAATTAACTGGATAGATGCAAATATTACAAAAATAGGAAAAGTGCTGTATTCATGAATATTTGTTTAGATTTTGGAGAAGGCTGTGTGGTGTATAGCCGGCCGAACATCCCGGCCAATACCCCCAAGCCGCCAGGTGGAGCCCTCCCTGCAGTATGGAGGTGCCCCGAAGACCACCAGGGCATCATGGACACTGGAGTCTTTATCCACAGCCATGCTGGATACCATGGGGGCCACTAGGAGACGCTACAGGGAGGGATGATGTTTATTTACCCTACGCCCCGGAAGTACGTCCAAGTCACATGGACAAGAGGAATGATGTGCTTCCGGGGTGAAGAAAAGAACTTTTTATCTGACCCGGAAGTGATAAGAGATCACATGGACTGGGGAATGGAACACTTCAGAGTCAGGGACTATAAAAAGACTGTGACAGTTCCCAGACGGCAAGCTGAGCTGAGTGGAAGGGTGGCAACGCATCTGGGAGTGGTGGAGAGTTTATTGTAGAGTATTGTGGTTAATTTAATGAGTATTGTGGAGAGGAGGGTGCTTTGTGCACTGTTGTGTATAAATAAAGTCAATAAATTTGGACTTTTATCTGGTGTCTGGAGTCAAGTCTGAGGGTTCAAAGGAGCGATACCGCCCCCTATCTGTCACAGCTGTTAAGGATAGAACTGCCAGGTAAGAGGAAAAGAGGAAGGCCTAAGAGGATGTTTATGGATGTGGTGAGAGAGGACATGCAGGTGGTGGGTGCAACAGAGCCAGAAGCAGAGGACAGAAAGATGTGGAAGAAGATGATCTGCTGTGGCAACCACTAACGGGAGCAGCTGAAAGAAGAAGAAGAGTAACTCTCCTGTGAAAGTGATAATCTGAGTAGGATAATCCATTGCTTTTTCTACTAAGGATTAGTGGGAGGTCATTCTAAGAATGGGTAAAAAATAATCTCATACATTTATGAAGTCATGATGGTTGTCTTTTAAGAAAAGGCACATGGGAACAGGCATTGTATGCAAACTCTACACAGAAGGAGAAAAGTCTTAGAAGTGAACCCAAAACTCTGAGGTAAAAGCATCAACTAGGTCATTGTGTCAGAATTTGGTTGGATAGATAGATAGATAGATAGATAGATAGATAGATAGATAGATAGATAGATAGATAGATAGATAGATAGATAGATAGATAGATAGATAGATAGATAGATAGATAGAATTCAGCACTGACTCACCATATTGTCTTAGTAAGTTAAACTTTTAAAACTTTTAAAAAGGAACCAAATGAGGGACAATATTGCATTCACCCAAGCAAAGAAGCTTCCTGGACTATGTGGTATCCTCTCCTTCATGTGTTCTGAAATAATGTAACCATGCAATGAACATTTGACTTGTAAGTCACTTTGGGTTAAAGTATCAAATAACTGGCTAATAAATAAATACATGTTATCCATATATATAGTATATATCCTTGTACTTAGTCATTTTTTGTATATAACACCTTACACAGCAACCACTATCAAATGGTATTCAAAAAATACTAATATTTAATATATGATGAAGGAACTCCTGGATGGACAGGCAATCCAGCTGGGATGGTTGGTGGTACCTGCAGTTTGATCACGATACAATTGATGGGTTATGGAGGACTGCCTGTTGGGGGTACATTTGTTCCCTCAGTATGCTAGGTGGCAAGATTTCCTCTGGTGCTGCTGAAGTCTGGATTCTCACAAAGCTTCATGGAAATTGGAGCATGCAGCCCTGCCTGAGACCACTAGGGCCACTGGAGGGAGCTCTTGGAGGGCTGCTTTGCTACCCTCACCTGTCTAACCTAGAAGTTCTTCCAAGGTGAACCCTGGCATATACAGGTAGTTCTTCTGGGTCCTACTTTTAAAGAAGCCTAACCCAGCCACAGAGGATGCACAAACCAGTGTGTTTCTTTGTGCCGGTCCCAAGTCTGGATAAATGGGGAGGGTTACATCAGGAAGGGCATCAGGTGTAAACATTTTGCCAAAAAATATCTGGACAACAATACAAATTTCCATACCAGGTCAGTCGGGTTAACAATGACCGCCAACAGGGTGCTGCTGGAAATTGGGCTACTGTTGGCCGAAAAAGAGGGGGGAGACATGTCCGGAGGCAGGAGGAGAGGAGGAGGAAGGTAAAGAGAGAGGAACTGAGGTTAGGAACTTTGAATGTTGGCAGTATGACTGGTAAGGGGAGAGAGTTAGCAGATATGATGGAGAGAAGGAAGTTTGAGATATTGTGCATGCAAGACACTAAATGGAAGGGGAGTAAAGCCAGGTGGATCAGAGGTAGATTCAAATTGTTCTATCATGGTGTGGAATGGAGGAGAAATGAAGTAGGGGTTATTCTGAAGGAACAGTATGTCAAGAGTGTTTTGGAAGTGTCAAAGAGTGTGATGATGAAAGTTGTTAGTGCATATGCCCCGCAAGTTGGGTGTGCGATGGATGAGAAAGAAGATTTTTGGAGTAAGTTGGATGAAGTGATGAACAGTGTACCCAAGGGATAGAAAGTGGTGATTGGAGCAGATTTCAACGGACGTGCTGGTGAAGAAAACAAAGGATACGAGGAGTTGATGGGTAAGTATGGTCAAGGAGAGGAAAAAAGAAGGTCAGAGGATAGTGGATTTTGCCAAAAGGATGGACATGGCTGTGGTGAATACGTAGTTTAAAAAGAGGGAGAAACATAGGGTTATGTACAAGACCGGAGGAAGATGCACACAAGTAGATTACATCCTATGCAGAAGAGTCAATCTGAAGGAGATTGAAGACTGCAAAGTTGGTGGCAGGGGAAAGTGTAGTTAAGCAGCATAGGATGGTGGTCTGTAGGATGACACTGGAGATCAAGAAGAGGAAGAGAGTGAAGGCAGAGCCAAGGATCAAATGGTGGAAGTTGAAAAAGGAAGACTGCAAGGTTGAGTTTAGGGAGAAGGTGAGACAGTCACTGGGTGGTAGTGAAGAGTAACCAGACAGTTGGGAAACTACAGCAGATGTAGTAAGGGTGACAGCAAGAAGGGTGCTTGGCGTGACATCTGGACAGAAGAAGGAGGAAAAGGAAACCTGGTGGTGGAATGGGGAAGTACAGGAGAGTATACAGAGGAAGAGGATGGCAAATAGGAAGTGGGATAGTCAGAGAGATGCAGAAAGTAGACAAGAGTACAAGGAGATAAGGCACAAGGTGAAGAGAGAGGTAGCAAAGGCTAAAGAAAAGGCGTATGATGAGTTGTATGAGAGGTTGGACACTAAGGAGGGAAAAAAGGACCTGTACCGATTAGAAAGACAGAGGGACCGAGCTGGGAAAGATGTTCAGCAGGTTAGGGTAATAAAGGATAAAGATTTAAACATACTCACAAGTGAGGAGAGTGTGTTGAGCAGATGGAAAGAGTACTTTGAGAGGCTGATGAATGAAGAGAACGAGAGAGAGAAGAGGTTGGATGATGTGGAGATAGTGAATCAGGAAGTGCAATAGATTAGCAAGGAGGAAGTAAGGACAGCTATTAAGAGGATGAAAAATGGAAAGGCTGTTGGTCCAGGGGCCTCATGTATAAACGGTGCGTACGCACAGAAATGTTGCGTAAGAACTTTTCCACGTTCAAATCACGATGTATAAAACCTACACTTGGCGTAAAGCCACGCACTTTTCCACGGTACCTCATGCCTTGTCGTACGCAAGTTCTCCGCTCGGTTTCGCAAACTGGCGGCACCCAGCGTCAAAGCAATGCTACTGTTCCTGTGTGGTTACTCTTTATTTTCATGACATGATAAATACACAGAAACTAACCGCATATTGTTTATTAGTGTAATGCATCTGATTGTAATTAACTCGTAACAATATAATGGTCCAGGGAACAGCCATAGTATTCCAAATACCATAACTGCTTTAGCGTTGCTCACTTCTCCTTCTTCTTCTTCTTCTTCTTCTTTCAGCTCCTCCCGTTAGGAGTTGCCACAGCGGATCATCTTTTTCCATATTACTCTCACTGCACGACTCGGAGTATTTATATCACTGTATCTGAGTGTGAATCACAGCAGCAGCTGATCAGAAAGAGAATTATCGGTATACAGCTTTAAGGACACGCTGTCTCAGCCACTGCAAAAGTTTTAAAGCCTTTCCTGTACGGACCTCGCGGTTCAGAAACAGTTTAATCCCAAGAACTTTAAATGCACTCAATCAATTGCTCCTTGTAGAACAGTTTGTACTTATAAGTACAATCACCCCACTGTAAACTTGCACTACAGTTATAATATCTCACAACCTGAGCCACTTTATTAAGCGCATTTACATATGATGACGATATCATTTTTAAGGTGAAATGCAGCAAAATATGTTTGTTAAATTATACACATAAAACTTTAACTTCATTTAAATAATCCATATTCTTCACTGGGAGTGTCATGAAGGATAGAATAATTAAACATGTACTACGAAGATATTTCAATGTTCTTTAAACGTTTTGAAGAATCGGCGCTAAGCTTACAGATGGCTTAACGTCTATTACAGAGCTGATTGTATCGGTTACTTGGGGAAAGATCGTAATATATATTGTTACTTGGGGAAAGAAAAGCACTGCTTGGGACGTGGCCATCCACCGTGATAACATATATTGAATATAAAACAGAAAGAGAAACACATGTTTAATAATGTGCAATCACAGCTATAAAATTTTAGTTATTCAGAGAGCGACAAATGTCCAGTTGGACAAAAGATAAATGCTTGTCATGAGCACGAGGCTGCTGTGATGTGATTTGAGAAACTGGTTAATTAAACGATTTTAAGATGAAGTTTATAATGTTCTACTAAAAATAAAAACTACGAGATTAAAGTGGAAATGTCGAGATTGAAGTTGACATTTCGTGCTTTTTCCCCACCGTGTGCCTTTTTTCTCTGTACCCTAATAAACTTTCATATGACACTCAGACAGTGGACTTACAACTCTTCTTTTCACGGCAACTTTGATATGTGACTTCTTTTTTATTTCCGGCACTGTGCGATTTTGTGAATGTGAGCTTTCAAGTTTCTCCAACACGCTATGTCACTCGATCAACTTCATTTTGTTGATTATACCACGGTTTATTTGAACAAATAGTATGTTTTTCCTTTGCCTCCACTTGGTATTCGCTGAAATTCTTATATTTTCCCCGTGCTTTTCCCATTGTCTTTTCACAGAAGGCTGCACTTAAGGGCGATTTATATTGATTTGCATATTAAAATAGGCGTAATTCTGGGAGGATTTGGGGCATTACATAATGCGCGTGCACAAGCGTTAGTTTTCACGCTGATCGGGATTTATGTAATGGAAGAACGTGGAAGTTGGAGTACGCACAGATTCCTGCATCTGGATTTTTCTGTGCGTAAACACATTTCGGCTTTTGTGCTTACGCCATGTTATAGTGCGAGTTCTACGCACGGCGTTATACATGAGGCCCCTGATGACATACCTGTGGAAGCATGGAGGTGTTTAGGAGAGATGGCAGTGGAGTTTTTAATCAGATTGTTTAATGGAATCTTAGAAAGTGACAGGATGTCTGAGGAATGGAGAAGAAGTGTACTGGTGCCGATATTAAAGAATAAGGGGAATGTGAAGGACCATAGTAACTACAGGGGAATAAAATTGATGAGCCACAGCATAAAGTTATGGTAAAGAGTAATAGAAGCTAGGATAAGAAGTGAGGTGATGATTAGTGAGCAGCAGTATGGTTTCATGTCAAGAAAGAGCACCACAGATGCAATGTTTGCTCTGAGGGTGTTGATGGAGAAGTATAGAGAAGGCCAGAAGGAGCTGCATTGTGTCTTTGTGGACCAGGAGAAAGCATATGCTACTTCGCTAGCTGCCTTTAAATCCTCTTTAAAAACACATTTTTACTCTCTGGCTTTTAACCCAGTATGATATGTTGACTATCTGTATATTTTTTATTAAGAATCTCCTCAGTTCTTATGTTAATGTGTTTCTGTTTCATTTAACGTTTGGTTTTGTGTGTCTGGTAATTTTGGTTTTTATTGTACAGCACTTTGGTCAGCCTTGATGTTGTTTTTTAAAGTGCTTTATAAATAAATAAATAAATATGACAGGGTGCCTCGGGAGGAGTTGTGGTATTGTATGAGGAAGTCAGGAATGGCAGAGAAGTATGTAAGAGTTGTACAGGATATGTACGAGGGAAGTGTGACAGTGGTGAGGTCTGCGGTAGGAGTGACGGATGCATTCAAGGTGGAGGTGGGATTACATCAGGGATCGGCTCTGAGCCCTTTCTTATTTGCAGTGGTGATGGACAGGTTGACAGATGAGATTAGACAGGAGTCCCCGTGGACTATGATGTTCGCTGATGACATTGTGATCTATAGTGATAGTAGGGAGCAGGTTGAGGAGACCCTGGAGAGGTGGAGATATGCTCTAGAGAGGAGAGGAATGAAGGTAAGTAGGAACAAGACAGAATACATGTGTGTAAATGAGGGGGAAGTCAGTGGAATGGTGAGGATGCAAGAAGTTGAGTTGGCGAAGGTATGTTTAAATACTTGGGATCAACAGTACAGAGTAATGGGCATTGTGGAAGAGAGGTGAAAAAGAGAGTGCAGGCAGGGTGGAATGGGTGAAGAGTGTCAGGAGTAATTTGTGACAGACAGGTATCAGCAAGAGTGAAAGGGAAGGTCTACAGGACGGTAGTGAGACCAGCTATGGTATATGGGCTGGAGACGGTAGCACTGACCAGAAAGCAGGAGACAGAGCTGGAGGTATTAAAGTTAAAGATGCTAAGATTTGCATTTGGTGTAACAAGAATAGAAAGGATTAGAAATGAGTGCACTAGAGGGTCAGCTCAGGTTGGATGGTTGGGAGACAAAGTCAGAGAGGCGAAATTGCGTTGGTTTTTACATTTGCAGAGGAGAGATGCTGAGTATATTGGGAGAAGGATGCTAAGGATAGAGCTACCATGACAGAGAAACAGAGGAAGGCTTAAGAGAAGAGTTATGGATGTGGTAAGAGAGGACATGCAGGTGGTGGGTGTAACAGAACAAGATGCAGAGGATAGAAAGATATGAAAGAAGATGATCCTCTGTGGCAACCCCTAAAGGGAGCAGCCTAAAGAAGAAGAAGAAGAAGAAGATCATCTTCAAATAAGTGAGCCAGAATTGGGAGTTTACTGAGATGAAGTTCACCTGGAGTAGAGACAAAGGAAGGACAGGAAGTAAACAAGCAAAAATGGAAGAGAAAAGTTAGTGAATTATATTTTATTATGTTGTGGTAAAGAAGCCTGTTTAAAAGAAGGAAGAAGAACAACAACAACAACTTAGACAATGTACGCATGGCATAACATTCAGGTGAGTTTGGTGACTGATATGAAAGTTGGAACATTTCACATTTTTATTTACTTTATCCTAGAGTTAGCTATTACATTTTTCTTTGTTAAATAGTTTTGTAACAATGCATCGTTGTGAAAAATAATAACAATAACAGAATACAATTACATGTGTTAGTAGAATAGATTTAATACATGCTTTTTAACAGCATTGTGCAATGGAGTTAGAAGTGGAGCACAAGTAGGCTTGTGGTGGCTCAATAGCTGTCATACACAGCAGGTTCTAATATTTCTAATGATGTGAAAATGTCACTGATTGATTTGCATTAATCGTGTAGGGTCTGTGACTAATTGTTGTTGAATTTTTTTAAACATAACATTTTTGAGAGTATACCCAATAGACTATAATCCAAAATATTTCTTGTCACACACGTGTGCATGGGAGGCAGCTAAAGGGCTTGAAAAAGGACAATTCCATGTCGGACCAGGGGGTGGCAAAGTGCACGGACCCTTTCTCTCTTTCTTCTGCAGACCAACCACTGGAAATTCTGCCTGGGCCTGATGACATCATTTCTGGTACAGGGGCCAATGACATCACTTCCCAAAGACACTTTTCATTTCTAAACCAATCCGACGTTTATATCAATCAGGGCAATTGCACCTTTCCTGTGTTATTAATTAGTGATTTAGTGGCAGCTTCATAATATAGGTCCTTTACAATAATAATCTGCAAATAATAGATTGATTGTTAAATCAATTCAGGACTATATATGCTTACATAATTGCTTTCACCTTCCATTTATTTCCAGAGAAGTGACTTTTTTGTACTTCATTAGTTAACTTACGTAAAGCTGCAGAAGAAGGGCCCTGCTGTGTGAGGTGTTTCTACACTTGTGGTCTACCTAGTATCTGTCTCACTTTCATTGGGCATCCAAGCATCTGTCAGATGAGTAAAAGAGGAAATATACAAAATATACAAGTTCAAGCAACCACTTTCAAGATAATTTTCAAACAGTAAACTAATTCGAAGTCACACCGCATATTCCTCTGTTTTAAGGTTCCCAAATTCACAAGTTCCCAAATTCGCCTATGCTTTTCAATAGTAAATTTTAAATTTTAAAGGTTTGTACAGCACAATCTGTTTGAAATATTGCAACAAAAACTGAACTGTCTTGACAAATTTATTTAAAGAATGAGTGTGCCACATCTTAACAAAATTGGGGAGGGGGTGTTGGTTCAAAGGCAGACAGACAGACAGACATTGGTTTTTGCAATAGGTGCTTTATGCATTATATGAGGATGCATCTAATAAAAGGCTTGCTTAAACCTGGGACTGTGTATAGCATAACTGTAACTGGGATTTGAGAATCTAAGATGTCCTAACATCTGGGTATGATATTAAACTCCAACTTGCAGGGAAATTATGGGGGTTGGTGGCAGGATTGGCACTCCAACCACCGTAAAAAAACTTCACAAAGCTCCGTGATGACAGATAGGACTCCTTTTTGCTCTCCGTGGGAGTAGCTCTGCAGCACCCGCCATAGGAAGGCTGCTCGCATCATGCAGAGGATGAGGGAAAGCCCTCGGGAGCCCCATCCCCAGAAGAGTCGAAACCTTTGGAGAGCCAATGGGGTCAGGTCTGTTGGGGATCAGAACTGGTGTGGTGTTGAGGTGTCGCCCACTGCACGGCAGCACTTGGGTCCCAATTTAAGGCGGCCCATACAGGTGGATGCATGGAACGTCTTGTCTCTCTGGCAAGATGATCATCTTCCTCTGCTGTCGGAGGAGCTGCGTAAACTCTGCATTTCAGTGGCGGCACTCTCTGAGGTGCGCAGACCGGGGACTCGCCAGATCTCTGTAGGTGGATACACCTTTTATTGGTCTGGTCGGTCTGATGGCTATCATACTCAGGGAGTAGCTGTTGCTGCAGCGGATTGGCTTCTTCGATGGTGTCCGATATCACTCCTTTCAATGAGCGCATTATGACTCAGATTACGGCACTCCCTGGGTGCCTTGTCTAATGTCTCAGTGTATGCTCCGACAGCAGTGAGTGATGTCTCGGTTAGGGAAATATTTTATTCACTGCTTGGTTGATGGGTGCCCACGAGGTGACACTCCTCTAGTCATGGGTGACTTCAATGCAGCACCTGGCACTGACATGGCCGGTTATGAGGATTGTCTTGGTCCCCATGGGTCTGGTGACCATGGTGAAAGTGGCTCCATGTTCCTTGACTTTGCAAAACAGGGGCTGTGAATCACTGCATCCTGGTTCCAGCACCCAGAACTGCATCGCTGGACTTGGTACTCCAATACTGGTGGTGCGGTGAAGGTGATTGATCACATCCTGATGGGCAGATTCTGGAGGCTCTTGCAAAACTGCAGGGTCTACAGAAGTGGCCAGCTTGTGAATTCTGACCACAGACTTATTGTTGCTACTCTTAGGATCCAGTTTAGGTCCAGTAGGTTACCACCTACTAGGAAAATGAGCCCTGACTTGGCCAGACTCCAAGACCAGGCTGTTTGTAATGAGTTTGCACGCAGTTTGTGTGAGGGACTTGCAGATTTGGGTACAACTGCTGATCCTAATTGTGATGTGGGAGACCTTCCATGACAAGACCCTGAAGGTTGCTGAGGGTTGTGTTGGTGTTACCGGTGTTCCCAGGAGGAGGTGTTTCATCTCGTGGGGCACCCTGGATATCATCGAGAGTAGTTGCAGCACACGGCTCAACGGAAACTCTGGTCTGTACCAGGAACTGAAAAGGATGGCTGCGAGGGCTCTGAGGGCAGATAAAGAGGCGTTTGTTAGAGGAATCTGTGAGCAAGTGACACACCATCTGTCGTCTAGCGACCCACGTCCTGCTTACAGAGGAATCGAAGCATTATGCACATCTGAATCTGTTCCTCAGAGAGTCGCAGTCAGGGTGGCTGATGGAGCGGTCCTTACGGATGACACTGCAGTTTTGACCCTCTGGGCTGGCTACTTTGAGCAGTTGTTCAAAGCTGATCCTCCGGCTAGGACATTGGATATCCGTCGGGACAGGAGTTTCTGAATCTTTTCATCAAGTGCTTGGAGTTCCTCAATTACGATTTCAACGCGAGTTACCCCACTGTCGGCCATTTTCTACTTCGTGCCCTAGGAGAAATGAGAGAGAGAGAGAGAGAGTTTCATTGATGTTAGGTAGAATGCCCAGAGGGGACTGGGCGGTCTCATGGTCTGGAATCCCTACAGATTTTATTTTTTCTCCAGCCGTCTGGAGTTTTTGTTTTTCTGTCCCCTGGCCATTGAACCTTACTCTTATTCGATGTTAATGTTGATTTATTTTTTATAATTATGTCTTTCATTTTTCTATTCTTTAATATGTAAAGCACTTTGAGCTACTGTTTGTATGAAAATGTGCTATATAAATAAATGTTGTTGTTGTTGTTGTTGGATATCTCTGGGTTCACGGTTCTTGAGGCCAATCCTCCAATTAGCTGTGAACCACCCAATCTTACTGAGATTGCACAGGTGCTGAACCAGCTGAGGGGGGGAAAGGCTGCAGGGATCTGTGGTATCCGGGGTAAACTTCTCCAGGCTGGTGGTAAGGCTGTCCTCCTGGCATTGCAAGCAATCTTTGCTTCCATTTGGGAGACTTGCATCATTCCAACTGTCTGGAAAATGGGACTTGTCATCCCTATCTGGAAAGGGAAGGATGATTGCCTGGATTGCAGCAACTACTGAGGGATAACACGGCTCTTGGTGCTGGGCAAGGTCCTTGCTAGGGTTGTCCTCAATAGGATCCGTGATCACTTGCTCACCTACCAGCAACTGGAACAGTCTGGTTTTACGCCTAAGAAGTCTACCTTTGACCGCATCCTGGCACTGAGGGTTCTCATGGAGCGCTAACACGACTATCGGCAGAGTTTCTTTGCAGCCTTTGTTGATTTTCACAAAGCGTTCAACTCAGTTGATCAAGCTGCCCTGTGGGACATCCAAAAGGTTTTCTGGAACCCCAAGAGGTAGCTGGTAATATGAGTGCTGTGCAGAGCAGAGGCAGGACCTCTGCGTTTTTCCCAGTTTTCTAGGGTTCGTCAGGGGTGTGTTCTTGCTCCTACTCTGTTTAATGCTTGTATGGACTGGTTGTTGGGCAAGGTCATGGGGTCCAGTGGCTGTGAGGCATCTGTTGGTGAAGAAAGATTCATGGATCTTGACTTTGCTGACGATGCTGTAATCTTCACGGAGTCAATGTAGTCTTTGAACGGTACGCTCGAGAGACTGAACGAGGAGTCTGAGTGTCTGGGCTTGCGAGTGTCCTGGGTACAAACCAAGATCCAGGTCTTTAATGATTTCTTGGGCACAGCCATCAGCAGTGTGTCTGTCTGCAGAAAGAGTGTTGACCTTGTCGAGAGGTTAACTTACCTTGGCAATGACATTCTTGTCTCTGGTGACTCTTCCTATGAAGTCAGTAGACAGATTGGAAGAGCATGGGGAGGGGTCATGAGGTCGCTGGAAAAGGATGTGTGGTGCTCCAGATATATACAAAAGGACGAAGGTCCAAGTCTTTAGAGTCCTGGTGCTTCCTGTCTTGCTATATGGTTGCGAGACATAGATGCTATTCAGTGACCTGAGACAAAGACTGGACTCCTTTGGTACTGTGTCTTTCTGGAAAATTCTTGGGTACCATTGGTTTGACTTTGTGTCAAATGAGCAGTTGCTCATGGAGTCCCGAATGAGGCACATCACCTGCATTGTGAGGAAGTGTCAGTTACGGCACTACAACCATGTGGCGTGTTTCCCTGAGGGTGATCCAGCTTGTAAGGTCCTCATTGTTGGTGACCTGACTGATTGGACCAGGCCAAGGGGTCACCCTCGTAATACCTGGCTGCGCCAGATAGAGGGTAATTTCCGGAGAGTGGGATTGGACTGTGTGTCTGCCTGGGGGGTTACAAACCGGAATCCTAAGTTGTTTCGTCGTGTAGTTGGAGCGGCAACGCACTGTACCAGTGCATGCTCCCCAACTTGACTTGACTTGACTAACAGGTCACTATATATACTATATACAGTATATACAGTATACTGTATATATTGAAAAGCAATACCAAAACAGTAAATCATGACAATAATGTAGTAAGATATCATTGTATGTTTTAATTTTCTGTA
This sequence comes from Polypterus senegalus, assembly GCF_016835505.1. NCBI lineage: Eukaryota > Metazoa > Chordata > Cladistia > Polypteriformes > Polypteridae > Polypterus > Polypterus senegalus. Next base: position 37,549,553 of record NC_053160.1, on the reverse strand, counting down.
GATTGGGGATTCCACATAGTAATTTTCCTTGCTAAGCAGAATTTATCTTCAATTTCAAAAGTTCAAAGTTCACCATGGTACTTTATCGGCATTCTTGTAATTGAGAACAACTATTGTTCATGGTTTCTCCAAAGATTACTGACAGCATTGTGCTCAGGCTTGGATTAAACACACTACAGAAGGACTAAGTAGATATTTAGTGTGTTTGTGCAATGAACTGACAACTATAGGGATTATCAAAGAAAAAGGACGCACTTTGAAGAGGGCCAGACAGGGTTTACCAAAATGACATCAATTTAAACAATTTTAAATTTTAATCCCAGGTATAACTAATTTATGAAAGATCACTGCAGATTACTGTTCATCGTCTTGTTTTTGCAAGTTCTAAATACCACTGCTAAGAGGTCATCTGAATAACTAAGGTGAATTAGCAAGGTTACTGCCCCTCCTATTACCTACCACATCGGGGGACTAAAGAAGGCAAATGATGAATGACAAAAAAAGAACAACTAGGTCTGAAAACTGACCACGTTTAGAGACATGACAGCCTGGAGGAGTAATCTGACACATTGGCTCAAGTCACCTGAAGTGTTACAGCCAGGACTATACAGGAAAACACACTTTGAATAGAATCGCCTTGTAAGGTGAATGGCTGGAAGGTATTTGCCTTCAATGCATAACAAGCTGTTGTCATGCTCCATGTAATCTTTCATGAAAATGAGATGGTTCTCCAGACTGCCATGCTGCCTCCAGGCACACAGCTATTTTTATGAATCTTTTGGACCATCAATTAGCTGTAATGTAATGCTTTTTGCTTTATACTGTACATTGCATTTATATTCTTTACATATTCATATATTTTAATCTTTCTGTGTGTTTTTATAATAGTTTAATAGTTTAACAGTTTAAAAAAAGATTTTTCAAATTCAAAATATTTTGATCTACGTGTAATTTAGGAAGTGAAGCACAATGTTAAGCACTATTGCCTAATGAATCCAAAATCCCAAGTGTGAATCTCAGCAGCCACTCCCTGGCACATGCTCTTCATGTCTGTATGGGCTGTTCTCTGGGTACTCTGGTTTTCATCCTAAAGACAATCATGTTAGGCTAGTTGCTGACTTTAAATTTGTCTTTTATGGGGTGTGTATGTGATTGGGCCCTACAATGAGTTCCATTGCTGCCACTATACTGATCTGGATAACATGGGTTTGAGAATGTAATGTAATGTTATGTGTAATTAAGTTAAATCTGATGCATTATTAAAGCAAGGAACAGCTGTGTTTATTTATTTATGTACTTACTTAAATCAACATTCTGTCTCTAATATTTAGGCATATTACAAAACTGAGTCCTTCAATGATTTGTATTGCAGTGTAATTCTTTTTTTTACCTTTCCAAAATTTATGCAACGTGTAGTTACTCTAGAATGTAATTTATGAATAAATATAATAAATGAAACAAAGTGGTGGCAACAAGATACCAAGCAGGCTCCCTATTTTTGTTTCTTATTTTTAGTTCAACTATATTTGCATAAACAAGGTAGTAATTATTAGGAGTAATATTCATGTCAGTGTGGCAAGATTGTTTAACAGTCACTTCATAGTATTTGGACCCCACTTCCATTTCCAGTTGTGTTCACTTTGCATGGCCTCCCTGGGTCATTTGCACTGTACCTAAAATTGTACTACAATACTAGTAGCAGGTCAAGGCCAGACTACATAGTAAGGTACTAAGAGGCCTAAGTTCTGTCTCAATGAACAGCAAAAAACAAGACCAGTCCCAAGTTTACCTAATCCACAGCTAGTCTTGTTTCGTCTTTGTGCTTGTCCTTGGCTTGCTCAGCTGGCCATCTCATTCCCAGTTAACGACAGCATGCCAGCAATTAATTGAATCAATCCAACAATTACCAAACACATAAAATACCTAGTCAGAGGCAGGACAATATTTGTAAAGATTGTCTCACTGCAGCTCAGAGCACACTAGCAAAGATTTCTCCATGACACTCCAAAGGAACACATAATGGAAGAAACTCCTCCAATGGAGTGCAAGTGCTTAGACCTATATCAAGAAATTTGAAGCATCTTTCAAGGCACACTTTCCAAACCAGTGGCCATGCAATTTCTTAATTAGGGACACTCTGTGTCTTTTTACTGAAGATTAATCATTAAATGTATGTTGAACTGTATAAGTAATTTTTTGTATTATACAATATAACTATTTCCAAATATTCCTTATCGTTTTCCGTGGCATTGAGTTAAATATGATAAAATGGTGCCCTCTCAAGAGTGTGATGCTATACTTCATTACAAATATAAATATAAAATATGTTTTCCATAATCTTTAATAACATGTAAGTACTTTTTCATGTCTATAGTAGTCTATGTGATGCATGCAGAATTAATTTTGTAACATTATCCACCATACTGGGTCTGTTTAACCTGATCAGGCGATGGTCTAAGTAGTGCATAAGTTTGCTCCCCTTTTCTGACTCTCAGAAACACACTGCCTCTTCACTTAGTTAATCTCAATCCATTGCAGCAAAGTCCGCAGATCTAGAGCATACTACAACAGTGCTAAACCTAAAGTTAGTCTTGTTACAATAAATAAGATCAGATCAGCAATGGATCATCCTGAGATCATAGCACACAGCAACTGGAACTTTTGCTTATGTAGGTTTTCTCCAGAAGCTTAACTTTCTTCAACATGTGGCTACATTGATAATAAACTCTGAACAAGCCTAAGATGAGTTTGTATACATGTATGCCCTGCACTCTGATGAAGCAGCACAGACAAGAGAAAAATGGTGTGATGCCTCTAAAGGGCCCATAAAAACAGGCCAGGACCATCCCTTCTCTGCTTAAAACTAGGCCTCACCAATGGCAGCCTGACCTCCCAACTTCACAAGCAGGCCTTAGGCCTGACTAGGCCCCAAAAGGGGAACGTTTTTAAAGTTGATATTACTTTAAATGTCCTAAAATATATTAAAATGTTTCTCAATGGAAAGGAAAACTGTAAAAAATACATGTGGCTTGAGAAACAAGTCTACAAAGAATCTTTAGAAAAGGAGAATTTATTTATATAAATAAATAAAGGACAGAAATGGCAAAAATTACAATTACATTAGGCACATGAAAAATAACACTATGAAATAAAAGAGAAGGTATAAAATTCAAAATAAACTCACCCTGGCTAAAACATAATATCCTATGAATATACCCCAAAATATGTGAATATATCTATCAATTTAATTTAACATTGTAATAGAGGTATGGTTTATTCATGGTTTAGGTCACCAAGGAACATTTTATGGTTGGTTAATTTCTTTGTGGTTATTTTGAATGAGTTTATTGTATTTAACTCACTACTTGTGAAGTGAAGATGGCATTTTGTTTTTGGCTGTGTGTTCCATCATTTCGTGAATCCCATTGGCAAGATGCAAAGCCCAGTTGCTGGAGGTGCTGTCATAGTGATCGCGATCTTTGATATTGTTAAAGTTTACAGGGTTTAAAGGTCAGCTCTGGCAGCCATGTTTTTATCTCCAAAGACCTTGACGTCTGAATTATGTTATAGATTTGACACTTAATTTTTGTCATCGTTGATTCTGATCCTTGCTAGTTATTGACTATGAATTTTGCCTATTTCCTAATCCTTTACTCCTTTCTCAGCTCAGGTTCAGCTTAGCATAACATACACATAGTAATTTAAATATATATATATATGTATATATGTTAAGATTATGTTTAAAATGTATGGAAACATATTTCCCTTAATATATCAGCCAGACCTAAACAGATCATTTACAGCTTAATTTTTTTACCTGGAAAAAATGCTAAACACCATCTTCCCGGTGATGCCAATTTATTTGGAGGTTTTTTCTATAACTCAGTAAAAGTAGTTCAGGCAGGCACCGCCTTCAGCATGCATACTCTCTAAATTATAGCTTTACTACTTACACGTACTCAGTTAAATATATTTTTGTAATTTGTGTGATTTGGTCTAGAAATATGTCAATATCAGAAACACCTAAGTGATGTGTTTTGGGTGACATTTTAATGCTAGATAAGAGAAAAGCCAAGCAAAATGACACCTTTTATTGACTAACTAAAAAGATTACAATATGTAATCTTTTTAGCTAGCCAATAAAAGGTGTCAGTTTGCTTGGCTTTTCTCTACATTCATAATGCCTAACATGGTACAACACCCTTCTACTAATGCTAGATAATATCTTTAAAATACTGTATATTGTAACTTACAGAAATACAGATATCTTGAAATATAAACTCTAAAATATATTGTACAGTATATTATATCTAGGATTTTACTGTATGTTTGAAATATATATTAATAGTTTTCTACAGTACAGTGCAGTATATTATCCCCAGTATTTTCAAATATATTAGGAAATATAGTTTTACATTTTGGAAATATATTAAAATATAGAGAAACAACAATAATTTACCTATTTCGTAATACATACAGTGGACCCTTGACTTACGAACTCGCGAGGGCTGGTTGTAACTCAAGTTGGTTGTAAGTCAAGACTATTTCTCCCATAAGAAATAATGGAAATACCCATAATGCGCTCCGAACCTCCCACAGCAACACTTAACCTTTTCATAATAAAAAAGGGTTGTATAATATGTATAATTTACCAAAACACCAATAATTTTTCAAATGTACTAACCCAAAAGTTATAAAAAGTGCCTAGCCTACCAGAAACAACAATTTCATACTGTACTCACCATTTAATTTGACATCTTTGGGCTGCAGGAAAGGAGCAGGAGGAGAATGAAATGGAAGGTGGTTATTGTTTAGAAGGAGCATCCTTATGCAAATCTTTTCTTTGTAAAATTGTCGAGAAGGTGGATTTCGACATGCTGTAGATATTAGCGAGATCGGTCACAGAGAACACCACTCTCATACTGTTTTTCCGCACAATTTCCTTCTTCGTTTCAATTGTGATTGCTGTTTCTCAAGTTAATCATGACAGTAGTCGAGCACTCAGTTCAAAGCTGGTCGTGTTGTGAACTGCAGTAATAATACACTCCAAAGCAAGCCGGTGTTGACACAGCCTGATGACATCATCATGTGCCGTGCCAGCCCGCTAGCTAACATCCCTTAACAATCAGTTTCTTTACCTTTGATACCTTCTCTTCCTTCCTTAGCAATTATGCGTCTTGCTTGCCATGGTCTTAGTGAATTATATATATAGATAAATCATGGCACTGACCGAAATTACGTCCACAAACACATGTATCTGGGCTCCGACTGACGCTTACGAACGCTCTCGGCTGTTTGTTTACAATCGCACAAGCAGATACACGTGACCGCATTCGGGTCGTAACGCAAGATGTTGGTCGTAAATCAAGTTATTCGCATGTCAGGCCGGTCATATATCAAGGGTCGACTGTATCTGTATTCTGCAAGGTACTGCAATATATTTAACCTTGAAGTATTTTATATCATATACTGTATATTCATATACTGTAAGTAGTAATATATTTGTTACAAATATATTTTACATATATTTCAGTTTCGTCAGGGAAGGAGAAATGCTGACTCGCTCTCAAATAATTACATAAGCAGTTGTTATTTTATCTAGTATCTTTCACAACTGGGTAGCACATCAGTAATTCCCACTACTTTACATTTGCAAAAAAGACAGGGTTCAAATCTAGTCACTAACTGTATGGAAATTGCACATTTATCTTTGAGCATATTGTTTTTAGATCTGAGTGCGCAGGTTTTCCAACCACATCAGGTGACACTAAATTTTGAGTAAATTTTATTAAATCTTAAGTAAACTTTGATTGGATGTCTAGTGAGTCTGCACTACAATGGAATGGTGCCCTGTTGAGAGCTGGTAATTATTCTGAGCCCAAAATTGTCAAAATAAACATCCATGACTTTTGATAAGATTATGCTGGTTCATGAGGTGGGTGGATGGACAGTATATTTTATAGGCACTTTAGAAACCACACATAAAAAAGTTTACCTCTTCATAATTAAATTTGCTAAACAAACAAAATACAGTAGGTATTAATGATGTTAATCTAATAATATCTCCCATTTTCAAGGAGGAGAATGTTAGAACTAACTAAACAGAGATATTGGCCACACAGTAGTTAATTCTGCTGCCTAAAAACTCCAGCTGAGCTCATTTGATTCCCAGTCTTGTTAGTGTTGCCACACAATTTGTTTTTCCAGGTACTGAGGTCTGCTCTTAGATCACAAAGTTCTGCATGTTAGGCTATTTAGCAACTGTAAATCGATTCAATATAAGTGAGTGTGTATGTCCTTTGATAGACTAATGCCTCATCCAGGGCTGGGTCATGCCTAGTGCCCTATGCTCCTGCAATGACCTTTGACCTTCCACTGCCCTGCAATTATTTCAGAAAATAAAAGGTGGAATCTTTCACAGAACATTTCACTATAAAGTTTTTTGTAAACCTTTAATGGAAAAATATATAAACAAATTGCTGCTTATTTGAATTTGTAGTAGTATGTGGTGCAATGCTTAGAATTATACATTATTATATCCAGCATTCCTGGTTCAAATCCCACACCTGTTTTTTTTGTATGAACTTTATATGCTGTCCTCATGACTGCATTCGGTTTTCCTCCCATATATGTGAAAGAACTGTCACTATAAGGTTAATTGCTAATTTAAATGAGATATCCTTCAGTTGTGTGCTTAATTGTGGCTTGTGACAGGCTGCACTCTGTTTCTGGGCTGTTTTAAACTTTGTACCCAGTGCCTCTGATGTGGCCTTCAGTCCCCTGTGATCCTGAATTTGATTTAACAGGTTTGAAAATGTTATGTTAACATTTCTGGAAGCTGAATTGGAATAATTAAAACCAATACCAGAGTGCCTAATTTCACAAGAGCAAAAAATAGTTATTTTACTTTCATAATGTGTAGCAGCAGGAGTTTGCTTGTTCTATAGCTTATTACAGTGGCATTATTAGAAATGAGATACATCACCTTTTTCCTCAACAAAGGCTTCATTGTTCACCTCTGTTTATGAATTTTGTCATTCAAAATACAGCCTGAAACAGTACTTTAAACAGAATGCATATATTTTTCATAATTATTCTTTCTATAACAATTAAACCCTGAAAAATGGATTTAAATGCTAAAAGTATTTCCATTGATGTCTCAGCATAAATAAAGTCATCTCTAGTAATATTATTAGCAGGCCAGAATTGTGTCCGCCTACAGTTATATTTTATTAAAGCCTCATGGCTGAGTCCAGTTTACACAGAAAATAAGAGGGATACTTTAAAAATGTAACAAAATGAACAAAGTACAGGTTTCCACTGATATGAAAATGTAATTACATTCAGCAATCCAGGGGAAGATTATTTTTAGACATTATGCCTGTCGACTAATAGTACTGCTTTTAGGCTATTCATTAAACGTAATATGTATTGCCATATTGTTAGTGATGCACAGGAATGGGAACACAAGAAAAGACTATACAATTAATATTAAAATAGTATATAGTTTATAATATAAACTGTAAAGAGTCCATACATGCAGACATATTTTTCCTCACTAACCTAACTTTATTGAAAATGAAATACTTACAGAATATTCAGACGGAGTATTACAGTATGTTGTTAACCTAAAACAAGAACTTTTTAATTTTACCTTGTGTAGGTGCCGAGATTGGTGGACTGGCATTCTGACCAAGAAGGAGGATCAATCAATCAATCAATCAACATTTATTTATATAGCACATATTCATACAAAAAAATGTAGCTCAAAGTGCTTTACAAAATGAATAGAAAAATATAAGACACAATAAAAAATAAACATAAGTCAACATTAATTAACATAGAATAAGAGTAAGGTCCGATGGCCAGGGTGGACAGAAAAAACAAAAACTCCAAAGGCTGGAGAAAAAAATAAAATCTGTAGGGGTTCCAGACCAAGAGACCGCCCAGTCCCCTCTGGGCAATCTACCTAACATAAGTCAAACAGTCCTCTTTGTATTTAGGGTTTTCATGGAAGGACCTGATGATGATGGTCACGTAGACTTCTGGCTTTCAGTCCATCAATGTTGGAGCATCATGATGCTTTGAGTAGGTGGTGGTGGCGCAGGCCGCCACCACAAAGAAACCAGAAAAAGAAACAGAAGAGAGAGTAGGGGTCAGTACGAATTTTAGAGCCACCATGAATAGTTATTATGATGAATTGAACATACAGAGTATCAGTATTAAGTTAAAATGAAGTTATAGAAAGGCCATGTTAAAGTAATGTGTTTTCAGCAGTGTTTTAAAGTGCTCTACTGTATTTGCCTGGCGAATTCCTATTAGCAGGCTATTCCAGATTTTAGGTGCATAACAGCAGAAGGCCGCCTCACCACTTCTTTTAAGTTTTGTTCTTGGAATTCTAAGGAGACACTCATTTGAAGATCTAAGGTTACGATTTGGAATATAATGTGTCAGGCATTCCGATATATAAGATGGAGTGAGATTATTTAAGGCTTTAGTAACCATAAGCAGAATTTTAAAGTCAATCCTGAATGACACAGGCAACCAGTGTAGTGACATCAAAACTGGAGAAATGTGTTCGGATGGTCCTTTACCTAGACTTGAGGCCATAAGAGAAGGATCTAGATGAACAGGCATCTCATCCAGGTTGGTTTCTGGTGCCTTTCCTGGTCTGGAAAAGGTATTGGAAGGACAGGGAAGGACTGTCTATCGGGGTCATAAAATTCTTCAATGTGCCAGGTGGCATATTCCCAATTTGTACACCCACAGGGCATCTTGGGAGTTGTAGTCCTAATGGACATCCTTGTTGGGGTACTTAGGTGCCACTAGAAAGGGGCTGTGGGTAGAGGACTCCCATATTTTAAGGAAAGTTCCACCTGACCTGGAAGTACTTCCTGGATATAATCATGTGACATCAGAAGTCCTCCCGGGTCTGGCATAAAAGAAGCTGCTTAACCTGATCCAAGAGAGTTAGTAGGATAATTCTAGCCTGGAAATTAGAAGGAGAGGAAGTATATTGTGTTATTAAGAAGAAGTCTGTAAAGGTACACTCTTTGAATAAAACACCTCGTAATTTTAACCCATGACTGTGCTATTGGAATTGTGCTGAGTGTTCGAGACTCAATTTTGCCACTTGTTGGTCACATTTGTTACCCTTAAATGATTTATGTACTGAGAGCTATGGTACAATTTTATATAATTGGTTTTTTTATTTGATTTACAGAATTGTTAATTGATTAGCTCAGGTTCACACAGACAGGTATTGAACCAGCAACATTGTAAATTATAGTCATCTTAGCCACTAGACCGTAATCTATGCTTTGCTTCATTCAAACAACAAACCAGAGAGATTTCTGGATGATCTGACCACAAAAGTACACTCTGCAAACCCAGAAACATGCCAATTCAATATTCATTTAAATCCAACCACACTAGTGGTGTTTTAAAAATATGGCATCAATCAATCAGACATATATTAGACAAATTTAAAAAGGTGCCCGCCACTGAAAAATAACGCAGGAAGAATCTGTTTAACAACCTTGGGTAGCACACCAGTTCATTGCTGAACATTTTTACAAACACCTCAAATTTAAAGCAAAACTTTTAGAAAAAATTTCAATACTTGTGTTGTGATTTTGAGTTCTAAACATGGCAAAGCAGTTTGAAGAATCCAAAGAATAGTCAAAAAGCAGGCCAGGACATTCATTGGCCAGTCCAGAGGTGGGTAAACCTTGTCTAGCTCGTTCAACAACTACTCCTTGCTGGCTTCTGGCCTAGTAGGCCCCAAAATGCGGAAACTGGCTTTAGACTTCAACATCATCTTAAAAGTCTCATAAATATCAAAATGCCTCACAAGAGTGAGAAAACAGTAAACATTCTATCCTATCAAAGGCAACAAAGATTCTTTATAAATGATCACTTTTATTCATAAATTAGAAAAATAAACAATAAAATGCTCAAAAGTGTGAAAATGGAGTTGCCTTAAAGGCAATCCACAAAGAACAAGACCCAAAACACAGTCTGTAATCATAAAGTAGAAATCAGAGCAGAAAATAATCAGAAAACCAGAAACTCAAAATACAAAAAACAAACAACTTCAGTGCAACACTGCCTGAGCGTCCTTTTTTCTAACCCTTGATTAGACAGATGGAAGTCTCAGGAGTGGTGATATAGGGATGGTACCACCAACTGAACATAAGGAATAGACTCATATTTAAAGTCACATTACACAATTACAAAATAATAAACACAGCCAACAGGTCACACAAGAATTCATGAAACACAACAATCATAATTTAACAAAAACAACCAGGAAACATAAAATACACATAAACCCAAATTGATGCATAACAATATGGGGAAGACTCATGCTGTGTTATAGGGATCGTGTGTTATGATCTCAAATTTTCAAAAATGTATTGTGCAAATTCTTGCAGAAGTATTGGTTACAGGATTTAGTGTTTTTGCAGTATAACAAAGTTTCAAATTTGTTTGCATTTTACCATAACTCTGTTTTGTCTTTTCATTTTGTTGATTTCATTGCCATGATGCATCCTCTGGTTGACCCTGACCTCTTTAAGTCAAGGGTTTGAAGTTTGGCTTGGACTGCCATGTTTTATTTGAGTTTTCAGATAAGCCTGATGTCACTGTGAAAGATTGATGCTTTTGATTTTTTCCTGTTAACAGATCCTTGCTCATGCCTTTTAGACTTTGGAAGTTTTGATCTCATTTTGGTTTTGACAAAAGAAAATTTTTTAGTTTCTGATCTCATGCTCGCGGTTCGGACTTTTGATTTTTTGATTACATTCTCAGAATATATACAATTGACTTTTGTTCCAAAGCTTAGCTTGCTTTTTGACTTTTCATTTCCCTCAGTTTGTACATAAAAATTTTACTGTCTCTCTGCAGGTAAGTACACATGCATGCAGAACAGGATTTGAACTCATGTTTCTTCAGCTGTGAGACTCCAATACTTGAAACTTACACCACACTACCTTTTTCCCAATAACAAAGTCTTATTCAATATGTTATCTTCCCTAAAGTGGTTAAGGTTAGGTCTTGTTTAGGGTAGGGGGTATGGCCATAAAAGCACACTCTGGCACACTTAGTTCCCAATTGGGGAGAGTTTCTTTTCAAACTTGTAATCAAGTAGAAAAACAACAAAGGAGTCCTTTATTAAATTTTTACCTTAAAGAAACTGCAAGCATATATTTGTTCCATGTTTAATGATTTCAAAATACACTTGAATTTGTTCTGCCTGACTGTGAGGAAATACATAGTCAACAGCCAAAAACAGTTGGAAACCAGAAGATCAGATGCACTGTAACCAACACCAATAATGAAGTCAAAAGTTGTACTGTGCGTCAAAGCCAGAAAATCTTTAAGAAAAACTATTTTTGAACACAAAAACAATAGACCAAAAAGGGTTTTTGCACTCCAGCGACACTGAATCGACATGATAGGACACTGAATCTTTTGGGTGAATTTTAGCACTGCAGAGGAATTAGACAATTTCTTATTAAAGAGTCAGTTATTTCTGCTGAAACACTTATTGCTTAAGCAACATTTTTAGGACTCATTTTAGTTCTCTTACTTGTTAAGATTCCCCACCCTTAACTGTCTATTTTAATCTTAAATAGCTGCATTCACTGTTTTTAATTGCCTCTTACTAGTAAAGCAATGCAAATCATGATCAGCAGGTCACTGTCTTACTTATATGTGTATATTCATTTTGAACTGTCTGGTTTAATAAAATATTTGGAAGGAAACTGAAGAGAAAAAAAGTGATTTACTGGGAATCCCTCACCTGTTTTAGGTTTCAAATCATTTTAATGATATCCCTGAAAGGAAAAAAAATGTACCATATAAGAATTATGTGACATGACAGATTAAAAATACTAACAAGCCATGACATTACATAAGACCTGTCATTGGAAAGGATTGACTTCTAATAAAGCAATCGGGTAGGAATTAAAATCTTCAGCCACTATGGACCTCCGGGATCAACTGGAGGTATACTGCAAGTTAAACTAAATAAGACTGTTACTCTATTACTGAATCACAGAGGTAAACAGCTTGTCTTGCAGCATTTGGCGCATTGTAACAACCCTGAATAGGATGTCAGTTCAACATAAGGCACATTTGTAAACACTGTGACATTCTCTCATATGTGGTTAGTCTAGTGTCACCAACTAAGCTAAACAACTTGTCTTTATGGTTTTGAAGGAACCCACTTAAATCCAATACACATACATTGGTAGTTCTGCACCAACAGTAACCAAAGTGAGTTCTGAACCCAGATACCAGGAACTATAGCACCAGAATTTACTACTGCATCATTGTGCTGCCTCAAGACTAAAGTCATTTTTTTATTTCATAAAATATTACTATGAAGTTCAATTCTGTGTGTGTGTGTGTGAATTGCTGAAGTGTGGACTGTTTGTTACTACATATGTTCTAATTTTAAACTGTAGCATTTACACAACACAAACGGTTAAACTGGTCAGCTGGAAATGCATGCAGGCCAGATAAGGTTTTTCAGCAGATCCCTGCCTTTAGGCCATTCTCATCCCTGAATTTTCACAGCCTTGGTGGAAGTTGTCTATGTAATGAGGCTCACATTACATGTGGATTAGATTTGAAGAAATCCTGTAACTCAATACGTACCTGCCTATTCTCTCCTGGCGTCAGCCTGCCTGCGCCACTCTACTCTGGAGACATACCTGGCATTCCACCCATGCCTCCTCACTTGTTAAGTGGACTGGAGCCTGCCTACCAAAACATTGGGGCATTGTTGTGAATGAGAAAACCCCCTTGACAGACAAGTCGAGTGTGAAGTCAGTCGCAATGCCCTATTACCCCTTTATAGAGCTTACACACATCGCTTCTCTTAGCTGGCTGCATGCTACAGTAACAATACAAAGCATATATATTCAAGGGTATTTGAGGGTGGAGACTTAGGAAAAGCACAAAAGGGATGTAGCTGCGCTGTGTTAAGACCTCCCACGCCCCTTCAAGGGACTGTTTACTTTGCTTTACAGGATAAAAAACAAATTCTTCAAAAAATAGTATTACTTTGTTTTATCCATCCTTCCTTGTAATTTTGATGCCACTTGATCCAGTCCACCATCGGGGGTCCACAGACTATCCTGTCAGCACTAGGGACAAGGCAGGGTTTATCTGCAAATGGAGTACTGGTGCATCTATTAGTGTGTTCTTTAGATAAAATAAAATATATAAGTACTTTATAAACATACAATTATAGACATCTGTTAATAAATCAAATTTATGAACCTGATAATTCACACATAGGTGCTACACATTCGCAGAGTCTTGGATTTAAGTTCTGGTTCGAGCAGTGTCTGAAGTTGGCATATATCTTCCTGTGCCTGTGGTGGCCTTTACCCGGTTCTCCTCTCCCATGCCAAAACATTCTCAGCTGGTTAATTGGCAACTCAGTATCAGCTCTTAGTACAGTACAATTTATTGTCATTTCTCCTCACTTTATAATTAAAACCACAATGAGCAAGTGCGGGTGGGTGCCTTGTGATGAACTGAGTTGAGATCTGGATGGCGATCACTACAGACAAGAATTATGGCCCTGTAATCCTACACTGTCTTTAGGCAGGTTTGAAAAGGCATGAATAATTCATAGCCATCACTTTTAAATTTAACAAAAAATATCCATCTGTCCAACAGCTCTATATACTCACTTAATCAACCTTTAGAAGGACAGAAACTATTCCAGTAGTACTGGGCAAAAGGCAGGAAAAAACTTGGATTGGGGGTGTATTCCAGCATGGTACACATACAAGGCCAATTTAGAACCTGTAATTTACCTAACCTGCACATTACCAGGGGGAAAACTAGACGACTAAACATAGGCACAGAGAGAACAGGCAAACCTCACATACGCAACAACCAGTTGTGGGAAATGGCTAGATCAGTAAGTCAGTAATACTAGCCAATGCACCATCGTAGACTAATGTGATGTTTTCTAATTTTGTTGAACCATTTTCATAATACTGTATACTAGAATTCATTCAGTACATCAGAGGTTATGCTGCGAGATTATTTATTGCAATATACTATTCAATGCATTCAGTTATTGATTTTAAATACAATATGGTGTTCTATAATTGCCCCACTGTTGGAAAAAAAATGAAAGTATACTTTGCTCTGATCCACACTGACACTTTGTCCTATAGAAGTTCACTTCTCCAAATGTTCCAGTACTCCCCACCCTCCCAGTCTTTCTGGCTTGATGTATCTAATTTTCTATCCTGTCTTCTAAATTATTAATTTGTCTTTACATCTCAAACTCTTGCTTTGTTTTGTGTCTTTTTGTCCTAGCCAATAAACCAGGCGTGTCAAACTCCAGTCCTGAAGGGCCGCAGTGGCTGCAGGTTTTCATTCTAACCATCTTCTTAATTAGTGACCAGTTTTTGCTGCTAATTACTTCTTTTAATTAACTTGACTCAGGCCCTTTAGTTGTTTCTTTTTCCTTAATTAGCAGCCAAACAATAATTAGACGCAAAACAAGCCGCCACTTCACACAATATCTGAAAATAAAGAAAGGTGAAGGTCTCAGTAAGGTTGATCTCTCAACTCACCAAAACACTTTGACGATTTTCTTATGAAAAACAGAAAATCAACAGTTTTGGAAATGTCAGCTGTGGCAGAACGAGAGCAACAACAAGCCATGGAATTAAATAACGAGTTTAATTAACAGCAAGAATTGGCTTCTCATTAAGAAACTGGTTGGAGTTTGAAGCCCCAGTTTAGCTGGTCATCTGTTGGCTCGTTCCACGTCTCATTTCTGTTTGGCTGCATTTTAATGAGGAAACGAATCAATTCAGAGGACTGAATCCTTCTAAAAGGATATTAAAATGTGAATTAGCAGTGAAAACAGGTCACTGATTAAGAAAAGGGTTAGAATGAAAACCTGCAGCCACTGTAGCTCTCCAGGCCTGGAGTTTGACACCTGTGCAATAAACAGTCTTCTAACTTAGCCCCATTGCCATGAAACACTTGCCTACCTTCAGATGGTAAGGCCTGAGAATGCTACAATGCGCACAATTCTGTTGTGTTATGTGTAATCAGCACTTCCATAAATTTATTCATCCATCCATTTTCTAAACCTGATTTATCCTGTTCAAGGTTGTAGGGACCAGTAGCCTGTTTTGGCAAGCACCCCATCGTAGGGCTCACTTCCAGGTTTGCATACTGTATACTGAAAAGGAGACGGCCAGCAATACTTGTTAGTCCACTGTGCTGCCTGTCTACAATATAGTAAATTGTTGAATAAATCTGTAGGTTTCAACACAGCTAAGGTCCAGTTTATTGAAGGTATTTAGAAATATGACTCTGGTTAATATTGTGGCAACTCAATTAAGTTTCAGCTTGGTAACTGTTTGTGTGATATGTGCATGTTCTTGTCTTGTTTGCATATATTTTCTCTGGATTCTGCAATTTTATTTCAAAAAGATGTGTCTGTTACGTTAACTGGTGATTCTGAAGCATCCTATTGTCAGAGAGTACGGGAGATGTGTGAGTGATTGTGTCCCAATCTAGAGTTCCGTCCTATATTGGCCTAACGACCCCTACCCTCATGGAACCAAATGTGATTCTCAGAACAAGGAGACACATATGGGGGCAACTCACTAAAATCTTGCTAGTGGATAGCAGGAAATTCCTGTGACAAAAAGGCTATGCTCACATGGGTTATTTTGAAAAAAAAAAAAACTGTTCCTAATTTCCTTCAGTCAATAAACTGTCAGTTTTCAGGGTACAACAAAAACATAAATGAAACAACATCATGATTCCTAGCAAAATTGTTGAATTTGTTCAGGCAACATTAATAGCAATGGGTGTCTTCAGAGTGACATTCGAATCAGTACTGTCTCCTGTATCTTCTTATATAATATGCTATCGTGGCTGTCCGTTAGTCTGTCCAGGATTTTAAATCACCTGTTAAATCTGTAGATCGAAAATCGTTTGACCTATTGACCTGAAATTTGGTACACATATATTACGTGATGTCTACTATCCACTTTCGGGGTGATGATTGACCTCCAAGGTTATTCCTCTTTTCATTTTTATTTAATCGTAGAATCAACTCTCGGCAGTGGCCAGCAGGGCGGCCGTGCAGTGCATCCGTGCGGGTGCCGTTCTCGTATAGTATATTCTAGAATGACATGTTTTGGTATTTGCAATTAGGCAGCAATTTTAAGTGACCTAAGTTTAGATGTGAACATGGATGCTGTACAGCCTCATTCTTGATCCAAGGTTCTGCTGGTATCTGAATCATTAGGCACATTTACTGTTTGGGGTGTTCTGACTACAGAAACTTGCATCTCTTATGGCCCTTCTTTGTTTAAAGGTAGTACTTTTCAGCTCAATGAGGTGTGACGGCACACGCTTAGCTTGAATGTATGGTCTACATATATGGTTCACTTTATTGCTGACGTGTCTACCAATTTTTTCAACCTCACGTTTATCCCTACTGTATCACTGTAACTGTGAGCAACAGAAACCAAATACTGCCAACAGTAATGCATTGTTCACGTTTACCACAAGTCCAGTGATATATCTGAATGCAAAATTAGTTTTTACTGCATGTTTTTTCCACTTGCAACAGGGTATTTATTTTCAATATAAGCAATGTGTTCTCCATACACATTGACACAAATTTATGTGTTAAACAAAAGTGTTTTCGGGAGGCTCAGCTATAGTTTCTCCATCGTAACCTAGCTTTATATTAGTTGTACAAAATCACTAGTTTGAGCTCTTCCTTCATGAGGCATTGGATTGGTTTAGAAATGTCACAGTCACTGAAGTGTCTAATTTTTCCCACCACATTTACGTTAAATTAATTTACAGTTGTCACCAGGCGTATAATATAAATGTCTATCCCTATTTAACTAGATGTCCCCAGGATAGGCTTTGTTGTATAAAGAGTGGTGTTTCTGAAAAGGATTAATGGGAGGATCATTTTTTGGAATTGGCAGGTAATATAGTCATGTGACTAAAATATTTCACTTAACTCCTAAATGTTACAACTTTTTCACATAATAATTCTCTTAATGAATATGTTTATGTCTAATCTACATAGAAAAAGAATATGGCCACAGTGTGTACCTTGAAAGGTCACTGCACTGATTATGCCAACCACAAGAAGCATGGTGGCGAACCAAGATAAAAGAAACTTGATTTCTCTGGAATTTACATTTGCTGCTATGTTGGAATGGAATTTCTCTGGGAAATTAGGTTTCTTGTCTCTTTCACAATATTTAGTATTGGTTCATCTCATATCTTATGATATTCTTAAAATGTAGCACTGATTGTTTGATTTTGTTCTTAAATGGCTAGTGACCCTTTCACTGTGGATTCTGGAGTTTAGATAGATAGATAGATACTTTATTAATCCCAAGGGGAAATTCACATAATCCAGCAGCAGTATACTGATACAAAGAAACAATATTAAATTAAATAGTAATAAAAATGAAAAGAATTAAAATAAAATTAATGTTCGCATTTACTCCCCCGGGTGGAATTGAAGAGTCGCATAGTGTGGGGGAGGAACGATCTCCTCAGTCTGTCAGTGGAGCAGGACAGTGACAAAAGTCTGTCACTGAAGCTACTCCTCTGCCTGGAGATGACACTGTTAAGTGGATGCAGTGGATTATTCATGATTGACAGGAGTTTGCTTAATGCCCGTCGCTCTGCCACAGATGTTAAACTGTCCAACTTTAATCCTACAATGGAGCCTGCCTTCTTAACAAGTTTGTTCAGGCATGAGACGTCCTTCTTTATGCTGCCTCCCCAGCACACCACCGCGTAAAAGAGGGCACTCGCCACAACCGTCTGGTAGAACATCTGCAGCATCTTACTGCAGATGTTGAAGGATGCCAACCTTCTCAGAAAGTATATTCTGCTCTGAGCTTTCTTACATAGAGCATCAGTATTGGCAGTCCAGTCCAATTTGTCATCCAGCTGCACTCCCAGATATTTAAAGGTCTGCACCTTCTGCACACAGTCACCTCTGATGATCACAGGGTCCATGAGGGGCCTGGGCCTCCTAAAATCCACCACCAGTGATAAAGTCATATACGGAGCTGCTGGAAAGGCTGCCACTCGGATGCGGCGCCGGAAATGAACATAACATTTACAACATAAGAAATAAAAAAATTTAATAGGGGCCATTCAGACAGTTTTGCCTGTTTTAATTACTCAATAGTTACACAGATCCAATAGTTTGTCTGATGTGGCTGACCTAGAAACATCTTGTTCTTGCAGTAGGGTTAGGGTCTAACTTTAATGACAAAGATATACAGAAAATAAATGAAGGGTTCAGAGTTAATCTTACAGAACACTTCTATTTTCATCCCAAGGATCAACCTAGGTGAAACTACCATTTGTACCAGCAGTCATTTAAAGTAATAAAATAGTGTATTTTTTTCCTTTATTTCGCCTTATACAATCTCCAAAATTAGGAATTTGTTGGTTTACGCAAACCCCTTGGGGTCAGAGTGCAGGGTCAGCCATTGTACAACACCCCTGGAGCAATTGTAGGTTAAGGGCCTTGCTCAAGGGCCCAGCAGAGTAGGATTTCTTTTGGCAGTGACAGGAATTCGAACCGGCAACCTTCTGGATACCAGTGCAGATCCTTAGCCTCAAAGTTGGTGAACTTGTACTATAAAATTCCCAACACATTCCTATTATGATGCTGGACTCCAGAGCATAATGGTAATATTCTTCTTACTAAAACACATCTATTTTTACAGTAAAACATGAGAAAATATGAAGACAGACAATTGTCGTCCTCAAACAAGAGGGTGATTGCTGTCTTTAGGAGAATAAGCAGCAGTGTCACATACCAAACTCCTGTTTAATATGAAACGCTCATAAATGAAGATTTGGTGATTGTAGCAGTGTACAAAACATCCATCTATAACATCCACTCTCAGATTAACTGAAATAATTACTGCAATGTGAGAATAAACAGCATAGTTTTCAAGCATTAATTGCAGCAGTAATTATTCTTTAATTCTCTTGGGATCCTTTATTTGAGTTTTTCTTTCCGAGTTGCTAAAACAGTATACAATGATATGTGAATGTAAAATAGAAGTGGCTTAGTAAAACTTTTAATGCTATGTAATTTTCTCATCATCTCTGTATTTTCATTGAGATACATTTTTATTAAACCTTTGCGTATGCCTTATCTGCACTACTCTTTAAAAACTCCAATTAAGTTACATTATATTATGATACCATACTGCATATCATTATTCTTTTTTTTAATTAACTCTCAAAGGAAAGCTGCACTGAAAATCATTATGAACTTGTATTTATCAGGCTACCATTATGTTTACCCAAATTGACATGATTACAAAGATAAATGCATTTTACTAAATGCCCTAAAAGATCATTTTAAAAACAGCAATATCAAATCCATTTCTCTCCTTCAGTAAATTCTTGTCAGCAAACTCTTTACAGCAGTGTGATCTGTAGGTGTTATGCATTTTAAAAATGTACTCCAGGATGCCCCTTAGAATGAGTAGGCCATCCAGCACAATGTTAAATTATATTTGTACTGGTTGATGGGAAATTCACCAGAACAACTTAAAAGAAACTATTGCTAATTAATCAGAAAGCAAGAAGAAGGATGGTTAACACTAACATGAAATGTAAAATGCTGACAGCATAAAATAAGCATAATTAAATAAAGGTGTCTTGCATAGGTGTCTCGATTCATTGGAATTCATCGTTAATGTATTACATAACCAGAGAACCATGTATTTAACTTTTTATTTGGGTGCTTCTTTATGCCATTCTAATATAATTTTAAAATAAAGCATGACAGTAAAATGTGCTGAATCATTTCTCTGTGTTTATCATTTACAGTTTCTGTGTTACTGTCCGCTGCAAAATACATACTCTGAATGAAACACAACTTTCTCAAGCCTGTCTGATCCAATTCAGGTTAGCAGGACAGCCAGAGCTTATCCCAGCAGCACTGAGTCTAAGGCAGGAATTGGAATTAGAATTTGGATCTTTGGAGACTTCAGAGGAAAAGCTGCTGGATGACAGTGCTGTCCACTGCTGCACCACTATGCTTCCCAAATAAAAGTCTAAACGTTACTAAATGGTTTTCACAAATGAAATAATGAAAGGATCATTAAGTCTTTGCAATTGGAAGGTAATTGGAGAGTGCTGTATAAATACATGTTGTTTTTGATGTGGCTAAATCTTCTATATGTTACAGGCTTTTCACTTAGCAGTTCTCTTAATGTATCTTTATATGTCTAATGAACATGAAAAAAGAACATGATTGTGGTGTTTACCATGAAAGGCACTACACTGATTATGCCAGCTTTAGGAGCATGGTGGTGAACCAAGAAAAAAAGAAACTTGCTTTTTCTGGAATTTGCGTTTGCTGCCATGTTGGAGTGGGTCATTGCCTGTCAAATTCAAAAAAATTGGTATTGGATCATCTGGCATCTTCTGGTATCTGTAACATGTAGCAGTACTTGTTTAACCGTGTCTGTAATTGGCTAGCGACTCTTTCAGAGTGAATACTGGGGTTCATAACTGAAGAAAACTAAAAACCAGAAGAGGCCTTTCAGACAGTTGTGTCTGTTTGATTACCCAAAAGTTAAATTGTTCTAATAGCTTCATAATCGCTGTGGTTGACTTAAGCCCATGTCATATCAAGCGAATTTTCCAGCAATTTTGCGTTGTAACCTTTATTTACATAATTTTAGGGAGTCTGAGGCAGTTGGCGGGTGTGCCCAGTGTAGGGAAATGTCTACATTTTTGTTTGTTTTAGTGTGGAAGGAGATCATTTTGGTTTTAAAATGCCGTTTTTAAATTAAAACATAGCAGTGTCAACATAGCCGTAACTTATCATATCCTGCCTTATCTAAATTTACTTTAATATATCCTAGTTCATGTTATTGTATCTTATCAAATCATATAAGATTATATATCATCTTATCTTATCTTGACTTATCTTAACCACACATCCATCTGATTATTTAAATTTACCATAATATAGCTATGTCTCTTTTATCTCAGCATGGGTTTATTATATCTCATCTTATCCTATTTAGCCTTACTATAACCAATCTCCCATTCATTTTCAGATAAACTTCTCTACAGTACTAAACATTGTAGCAATATATTATTTCCAATTCCATTTAATTTGGAGCCTTATTATATTATATTATATTATATTATATTATATTATATTATATTATATTATATTATATTATTGAAGCACGGTGCCATCATGGTAAGTACTACCTCACCACAGTTCTAGAGACTGGCATTCATTTCATGGACTGGTCAATATATGAAGATTGCATGTTCTTTTCATGTTTAAGTTGGATTTTTTCAGATACTTTATTATTTTCCCAATATCTTACACAAATGTGTGACAAAAACAGGTGACTCTCATTCAGTCCATTGTAAGTGATAGCAGGTATTTACTCTACAAGGGCCACCATTGCTTTAATGCTGAACAAAAACCTTTTTCGGTTTACTACTGAGAAATATTTCAGCTCCCTATGATCCTTTAATGAAAAGGGTCATAAAATTGTGGGCTGGATAATTTAACTGTGGTGAACATGCGTATTATCCAGAGTGATTTCTTCTTATTATTTTTTACCTCTTGTCTGCTATAGCCAATTATTTCAACTTGATTGTATTAAAAATGTTTTAATATTTCATATTCTTCATATATTTGAATTAAAGTTGTATTATTTAATCAAAGTAATACTGACAAAACTATAGGGTTGTCAAGATCTAATTATGCAATTTTCATTACGCTATAACTTATTAAGTTTATTACATAGATAATCACCCGAAAAATCCCAGACCATCATCAAGTGTGTGAACTGACGACATGAAGAATTGTCTTCGCGCTAAACTGGAATCGTCCCTGCATAAATCAAAGTCATTCAGACGATTTGGATCTGCATAATTAGATCTGGACCACCCTGTATATTTACTTATTGCCAGTTGTCGTCTTTGAAAATTTCTTAAGTATAGATAAGAAATTCAAAATATACACATTTTGACAAGAGCAAGTTCCCTAATCTAGCTATTTTCAATACATTTGTGCATCTTTTTTAAGGAACACTGGACCAACATGCTGCCTTTTATTCTTATCGTGGGTTAATGCATTAGCACTGATGCATTAAAGGCCATTTTACTGTAAACATTTTTCCTACCTCTTATGTAGATAAATGCTGATCTTGTCACTGAGGTCTTCAAGAATTAATTTATCCTACACTAACAATAACAGAAATCAACCTGCTAATGATCTGGATTTGTAGTGCTGGTGCTTAGCCAGCTTCACTCCACCTGGTTCTCTTTATAGAGATCTAAAACAGGAACAGGAAGACCACTGACAAGGTTTATTTAAAGAGAACAAATAAAAAATGAATTTACCAGGTGCTCCCTGGTAAACCAGATACCATGTTGAAAATGTGAATATGTGAATTCCACAATTGTCTTTTATTGAACTTGTTGCATTTATTAATTGTCCAATTGTGTGAGCCAATGTATACAATCTGAAATATTTTAGGAGCTATTGACAGCGTTACTTTTATTATAAACAAAAATACAACCTAATTATTTTTTCATTTTAAAGTACACATCTTTCTTGCAATATCCCCAGTGAATTTGAAGAGCTGTCATAAAGGTTTAATACATTTTACAAACAAGATGAGAAGTTGATTTACTCATGCTGACATAAGACCTCTATACTTAACAAAAATTTGAATGTCAAACTGAAGGGAAACGTTGAACTGCCAAGCCATTGTGAAGGCCTGGGAGAGGAAATTGGTGTGTATTTAGACAAATTTATACTTGCAGCCCATGCATTGTGCTATAGTGCTGCAGAAATTTCTTTAAAATATTTACATTTAATTTAAAAATTTTAATGAGGAAAACACTTTATAATATTTTTTTCAGTTATTTCTAAATGAACTTCGTATGTTTGTGAAACTTAATAAAAGCATTGCTGCACGACAGAAGTACCTGTAAATACAGTAACTCCTTACTATAAAATATCCATCCATAAAACTTCTAAGCTCTCTTACTACAACATTATGGTCAACCTTGGGGGTGGAAAAGCCAAAAAGCCTATCCTGGTCACATTGGCACAAGGCAGGACCTGAGCCTGAGGGGAGATAGGGGGTGCTGTAAAACCTACATTGAAATCTGTAGTCTGCCTTACTATGTGGTTCTGTGTGAACGTAAAGTTGTGCTAAAAGCTTGCATACAATTCACTGCTCTGTCATATTTAACAATTATGTGTGAAAACAAAGACTCATTGAACTTTTTTTTCAGGCTGTCATTTTTTGATAATGCATGTAATAAGCATTAACTGGATGTCCTCAATGAAGAACTGTTTTTCCAGCTGTCTGAGTAACAGCACTAATATTTTGCTTTCAGATTCAAAAATATTTATATGTAAAATAAGCCATTTATTGTGTTGATAAACTGCAGTTCAGGTTTGGGAACATTCTGAGTGGTCAGATTGATGAAGCTGAATTTTGCTGCCTGCTCTATAAGATGTAATCTGTAATCCTCCCCACTCCACTTTTATTGAATAGTTAAAAGGGAACCATTTTTAATTACCCAAGGGAATGCAGGGAATTTTCATTCCAGCTTTTGTAGGTCTTATTTCTTCTTCTTTTTTTTAAGTCTCACAGCTCCTTCCTGAAAACAGTCTCCAGTGTTTTTCCCTCTTTAGTATACTTTACTTACACTATTTTGAAATAAGTTCTTCTGCATAGATAGATAGATAGATAGATAGATAGATAGATAGATAGATAGATAGATAGATAGATAGATAGAATTTTATTTTAAGCAGGATTGATCCACAAAGCACACTCTCCTTCTTTCCTAAGCTGTTGAACTTGAAGCCTCTCAAACAGGGAGAGTTCAGGTTGTTCCACCTTGTGGTGTTAATGTGCTCTCTCCTGCTAGCCCGTCCCGGGCAACACATATAGGTACTTCTGGGACTGGCATCCAGAGCAGAAAATGAAAAAGGCATAAAAAATCTGGTGCTGCACCACAAAAAAAAACCAAGAAAGGGTTTAAATTACTGTGTGAAATTATGTGAGCTCAAGATTCACTTTAAAGGCTAGCATAATCGTAACTACATTTTAGTTCAAATCATATATTTCATGATAAGCTAAAGACAAGAATGCATATTTGCAGCTCTAGTTGTGTTTTTCAACAAAGTAATATATTTTAATACAATAACCGCTTTAAGGTAACAAAATTGTAATTGTATTGTAATTGTAATTGTAAAATCCATCCATTATCCAACCCACTATATTCTAACTATAGGGTCACAGGGGTGTGCTGGAGCCAACCCCAGCCAACACAGGGCACAAAGCAGGAAACAAACCCCGGGCAGGGTGCCAGCCCACTGCAGGGTGCATACATACACACACACACACACCAAGCACACACTAGGGACAATTTAGAATTGCCAATGCACCTAACCTGCATGTCATTGGACTGTGGGAGGAAACCGGAGTGCCCGGAGGAAACCCACCCAGACATTGGGAGAACATGCAAACTCCACACAGGAAGGACCCAGGAAGCAAACCCGGGTGTCCTAACTGCGAGGCAGCAGTGCTACCCACTGCACCACCGTGCCACCAAGTGTAAAAGATTTTTTTGAAAAATCATGAAAAGACCATAACTTCACATTTAATATAGTACTTGGTAGGAATGTGTAAGGTATCAAGCTGAGCCCTTTTTGTTAATGCAGTTCAATTTGTTAAATTTTTAGTTCAGGTTTTTATCATCCATGTTGCTTTTCCAGTGGGTAGCGGAATTTTGTGGCAGTTGACAAAGTACATTGCTTGGAAGCAAGATGTGAGCCTGTGAGGAGCTTGGCATCGATTGTGTTTTAAACTAAGGAGACATGTCTAAACTTTAAGAAGTCGTACAGTGATGACTCACAAGAGACAACAACAAAAAATGAAAAATTTCAGGGAAAACATTTTGTGTTTGAAAATTTGTTTTCATTTGGACCTTTGATTCTAGTAAGAATTTTGTGTGTTACACTCTTTGCTCATGCCTGGCTTTTATTTAGAAAAATCCTTTAAAAGGTGTTCGTCATATCTTAGACACTTCCAATAAATCCCTGTACAATTGGGATTCAATTCCAATCCTTTACAAATGATACAATATTAGGCAATAATGCTGTTTTTATTAGAACAATCACCCAGTGTCTCTAAAGCTTTCAGGTTTCTTTTTTGAACAAATCACAGAGAGGAAGACTCTAGAGTTTTCAAGGTGTGACTAGTAATGCTTATTGATCTTTGTGCCAGAAAGTGACAATGTGTTGCATGTTGGTTTTACATACAATAATGATAATAAACTCGAAATTGAAAAAAAATAAACTTTTCAACAAACCCACAATGTGACTGCTTTCTTTTATATATATATATATATTGTCAGGGATGCCTGGGGCGACGACCCGGCCGGGACGCCTTGGAGGACCGGAAGAGGGCGTGCACCTTCTTTCAGACCACGTGGGGGCAGCCACCCTGGTTCCTTTGGGGGCCACGGGTACAGAGCTTTGAAGCTCCACCCTGTAGGGGCCCATGGTCACCGCCAGGGGGTGCCCCCATGCCTTTGGAGCCCTGGAACTTAGTACTTCCGGCACAACAGAAAGTGCTGGGGGGAAGAGGAGCAGGGACACCTGGAGTGCTTCCGGTGATACAGCCAGCACTTCCGCCACACTGGGCCGGGAAGCACCTGGAGCACATCCGGGTGTGGATAAAAGGGGCCGCTTCCCTTCATTCAAGGCGAGAGTCGGGAGCGGAGTGGACTGAGCTTGCTGGAGGAGGCAAGGAGGCGGCCTGAAGAGGAAAGTAAGGCATTGTGTGGCCAGGACTTTGGGGACTTGTGGGGTTTGCGTGGCACTTATGAACTTTGTAAATAGTGTAAATAAACATGTGTTGGGTGAAATGAATGTGTCGGCCTGTCTGGGTCCAGGCCAGCCTCAACAATATATATATATATATATATATATAATTTTATTGATTTTATTTAAATTACACAACATTCCATACAATAGATCAACTTTTGCAAAAATAGGATCAATAAGAAATCAACCCCTACCCCTGGGAAAGAGAGCATGGGCAGCAGAATAAAACTTAAACCTAGTAAAAATAAGTAGATACATGAATTAATAAGTAAACAAAAGATAGATGGAGATGACAAAGAAAAGGGGAGAGAATCTGCTTCCTCTATGCTTTAAAAGCTTATTCTAAAACGTTATTGATTAGATCCTGCCAGGTTTTGAAAAAGTTACAGATCCTCTAACTGAGAATTTGATTTTCTCCAATTTCAAATAATATATAACATCAGTTACCCACCGACTTAAAAGAGGAGTGTTAGGATTCTTCCAGTTAAGCAAGATAAGTCTACATGCTAATAGTGAAGTAAAGGGAATTACAGTTTGCTTGTCCTTCTCCACTTTAAACCCATCTGGGAGTCCACCAAACACACCTGTTAGTGGGTTAGGAGGGATTGTGACACCAAGGCTGTCTGAAAGGCATTTAAAAATCTTTATCCAAAATGATGTTAATTTGGTGCAGACCCAAAAAATGTGACCCAGTGAGTCTGGGACTCGATTGCAACGTTCGCAGGTTAGATCTCGCCCTGGAAACATTTTGGACAAACGAGACAGATGTATAATCTTGAGTTGAATAATTCTATGCTTTGCACATATGGAGCTTGAATGAATTCTCTGCAGTGACTGCTTTCTAAACAGTAGCTTTAGTATATTTTACCTTTCCACCTCTGTCTGTCACAGTTTGTCTGAACTCTGCTTACCTACAGTACATGTAGGTCCATG
This sequence comes from Polypterus senegalus, assembly GCF_016835505.1. Taxonomy (NCBI): domain Eukaryota; kingdom Metazoa; phylum Chordata; class Cladistia; order Polypteriformes; family Polypteridae; genus Polypterus; species Polypterus senegalus. Next base: position 37,522,657 of record NC_053160.1, on the reverse strand, counting down.
TATGAGTATACAATTGATAATTCATTTTTTAAAATCATTAATGCAGTTCAGAAATTAGTCATATGAAAACAATGAATTATGAATTATACACAGGAATATTACTAATTCAAAATAATTCAATAAAAATGGTAAGTTCCTGGTACAGAACACCAATGAATATGTGCAAATCAGAACAGGAACTTCAAAGCCCAGTTTTACAATGAAGATAGAAAGACTGAAAACACATATGGCAAAGTCGTCCGTCTATGCAGCACAGACATTTATCGCAAAACTATAGAAATTATTAAATTATTTGTCTTTTGCCCATGTATGTTGTATTCAAACTGTACAAAATGCAATTTAGATGCATAAAGGTAAGCAACACAACAGGCGCCATGGAAACCCACTCTTCTGTGTCTTCTATGCTGGAATATGTTCTTCTTCCATGAACAGTCAGGGAATGAGACATTGTAATAAGCAGGCGACAGTCAGGGAATGGCAATGTAAGAAGCACTAATAAATTAAAATGCGATTAGAGTCTGCATGAGGATGCATTTTCAGAAGTATACAAGTCTCCATCTTTGGAGAGTTGAAAATGCTGGGGTAGCGTGGACAAAAGGTGAAAGGTAAAATGTAAAAGTGTGGATGGGACAAGGGTATTTGTTTAATGAATAAAGAACACCAGCGATGAGGGAGGAACCCCAAAAGTGGAGCCATAAACAAAAAAGAAATGACAAACCCATTCATAAAAAGAGATAGGTACAAAACCCATTCAAATAAATTCATGTATTCTTTCTGTAAAAAGAAGGAAAGAAATACATAAATAATGCAGTGTTTATCAGTGTAATGTTTTTATTTAGAAATAAGTATAATTATTGGCTCCCTGTCCGAGGATTGCTCCTGCCTTGCTTTCATTGTTTGCTGTTATAGGCTGCAGCTTCCCTGTGACACTTCTCTGGATAAGCAGCTTAGAAAAATGGGTGGATGGAATAAGTAAAATTAGGCTTTTACTAACGATGGCTGTACCAAGTGTATACCCATGGTAACAACTAAAAAAATGATTAAGAAATAAACCAGAAAGACAGGAATTAAATGAAGGAAAAAATATGCATTGATGTTGTTCACTGCCAAGAGCATTTTTGCTTGACGTAGACTATGATTGGCTACTATGGGTGAGCTGTTATAGATAGGAGTATTGTGAATATTTGAGACATCATTTTAAGTTACTCCTCTGATAGACATCCACTTTGGAAAATTTGTACTATGAAAATAAGCACACAAAAAACCTTCAAGAAGGGTTCAGGTCCTAAAATAAGATTTTTTTTTTTTTGACTGTAAGAGATATGGTTTAAAGAATTGGTGCCCTTTCCAGAGATATTTATGAAAGTGGTGTTTCCATCCAATTCAGAAACAAAAATAAAAATGAACTGCTGTCTCTTTCATAATGACGCACCTGTGGGCATGTCAGTGCACAGAGTCAAAAATGTTCTTCTGGGTCAGTGATTTTCAGGCTTTGGTGGGAAACAGACAAATACTGTATACCCCTCATCTGGCCTTTGCCACACTCTCTGTCTTTGTCATCTTTAGTTTGGTCTCCAAAAGCTCAGTCAAACAGTTGCATTCCTGACAGCAGAAGCAAACTTTTTAAATAAGGATTTTACTGTTCTGCCATCACATATGCCCTTTTTTGGTTATTAATTGTTTTAAAATGTCAGCTCTTTCTTTGAATTCGTTTTATTCTATCTGGGAAATGATATCTTTAAAGTCCATACAGTTACAGTCATGTGGAACAAAGAAGTATAACTTCTTTCAATTTTATAAGTATCAGAAAATATATATCTATCATTTTAATCCTCATTATGTCATACTTATCATGAGTTGACAAACAATACATAATAGCTTTAACATTGCCTAATGTATTCAACAAAACATAGGCCAACATTCAGAAATACAGTATATACAGTATATTTTGGATGAGCATGATTCCACAATGACATTAAAGATAAAGAATACTGTAAAGTACTACATAAGTTTCTTTTATCAAGGTGTGGCTCATATTTACTTTTTGGATACCATTCCTTTTTTTTTTTTTGTTGGTCTATTTGTCGTACTAAGGAGATAGCACGCACTATTAGCACGACTTCTCTAGCATAAGCACCAGAGGGTTTCCCTTGATCGCTACACTAATCCCACCAGAACAATGCAACCGGTTAGAGACTTGCCTGTGTAAATCACTCCCCAGTCTTGGGGGCTGGAGCTCCTAATTAATCAGCTATATCATTATGTTTGCCTTGTAGCTGCCAAACTGTGTTTGAGATGGGGGTTTCAGTGTGTTTAACCCCTTGTCTGTTTTTAAATCTCTGTTATCTTTATGCAAGTTAATCCTTCCTGGTGTAAGGAGGGATAAAAAATATCCAGACTTAATCCCTCCGGCCTACTATGTGGCCTCTAAAAATAATGATGATAATAATATAGTTTTGTGCACATTAATCCATTTGTTTCTGCCTTGCTTGACCTCCTTCGATAAATGTTTTCAACAGTTGGAAGATATGATATTAGGTTCTCATACATCAATGAAGAAGTAAAAGATAATATAGAATCTGCATTTTGGTGATTTTTTTTTAAAAAAAGTTAAAGCCTTATTTTCTCTTCTCCTTTCTAACTCTCTCTTTTATTCTTAATCTATTTTTTTTGACATTTTGGAAACCATAGTTGCTCCAGTCAGCTTTTGGTGAAGCGCAGTTTAGCAGCATGACAGATTTGACAGATTCAGCCAGTCTCTGTTGTTTTGTAGCAGATAAACAATGTTATTTGTTTGTGTTGGGATGTATTTTCTGATAAGTGTAGCACTTATGAGATGGATGGAAAGTGTGGAGGCCTAAGGATCCTCTCTGTTTAACTGCACGTCAGGTGCAGTGAAAACATTTCGTTTAGCTTATTCTGCCCAGGGACTTTTAACACAACCTGAATGGACCACCCTGTGCGTGCAGAAGGGGGTGGGGAGGGGTGAAGAGGTCAATTACTTCTTACTCCATCCGTGCAGTGCCCTTTTTTAAATCTGGAGCACAAGCAACTGTGCCTGATTGTTTGGAATGGTACAGCAGTGTTGTGATGTGGATGCCTCTTTCAGAGACAAGGTTTGACATTGCTAAAAGTCATGTCAGTTAAGACTTGAGCCAGGTGTGACCCCCCCGCCACCCCTTTCTCCCCACCCAGGAAATGGAAGAATAATGAATCATCTCATTTTGTTCTTCTGAAATCAACATTTATTTTTTGTATTCTTGTTTTTCTGTTTTCAGGAAGGAATGCTCTCAATACAGACATGACACATAAACTGCCATAAAAGCACTAAAACTTTGCCGAAAATTAAACATACATTGTTGGTAAACTGATATTGCCTCTGTCATTTTTCCCCAAACAACAGAAAATGCAACCAAGCAATTTTGGGACATATTTTTGACATTTGGCCAGCTCTGCAGCTTTTATTGTTGTCTTGTTACTTTAATCCATCTGATTATAAAGCAACAGACAGGGCTCTGGCAATGAAGATTGGAACGTAGCGGCTACTATTACAGCCTGGATTGCCAAAAGGACTGGTTGTTCATTTGTTTGGTTGACAGAAGTCACACATGTCAAACTCTTAATTGGCTCATTTAATGGCAACAGTTTAGAATAAGTGACTGTCACATTGGATTAGGCAAAAATGAACCAACAAACTAACTGATTATCTTCAGGTAATACCTTTGTATTTATAATGCATTCTTTAAAATTGCAAAATGTATTTACCCATTTCCAGTTGTGTCATATTTACTTAAATTACATGTTTTTCATTAGTCATTGGAGTGTAGGATTTATCTTATAACTTGTGTCTTTGTCCTGCTCAGTTCTGCTGAAATAGCTTCTGTTAAATAGCTTTAGTAAACTGAAGTACATTATCCTCTTGCATTTGTAATACAAAAAAGCTCTCTTGAAAAGTACTTGCAATAAACATTTTATTGATTAAAAAGTGAGAAGTCAAGCAAAAGGACACTTTTTATTGGCTAACTAAAAAGATTACAATATGCAAGCTTACGAGGCAACTCAGGCCCCTTCTTCAAGCAAGATGTAATCTTAAAAAGGAAAGAGAAATTTGTCAGTTTTGACCATTTTTGAGTATACACCAAAAAAGAAGAAACCCATCCTCTGCCCAGACCACACTCTATGAAGAAAGTACATATAAAATAAAAAGTGAGACATTGATTGGGACCTGTTTGGCCAAGGCAGGGAGAGAATGGTGGGTGGATAAAAGCAGGTTACCAAAAAGGGAAAAGAAGAAAACAGAGAAAGATAGAGACAGAGCAATAGAATGAGAGCGAGAAAGACTGAAAAAGCAAACTTTTCTGCACCACTGACCATCCAACCACCTATTGATTTACATTTTCAATATACGGACAGCATGATTCACTGATTCTCAATGTGAAAAGATGGATCAATGGAGTGTAAAAGAAGACTTCTAAGAGTCGAGGAAGACTGAAGTAGAAACTTTCCAATGACTGACTGGTACTATCTTTGCAGTAATGATGCTAGGAAATAGGGTTCTTTTCTGAGTAAGAGTCATTAAAAGAGTTAGGTAAGTCAGTAAATAAAAAGATGTGGGAAGAGAAAGGAATGCCAGAAGGAGGAATTGTTGGGAAGGAGCTGAAAACAGAGGACAACGAACAGTAAACTGGATGACAAACCCAGAACTTGTGCAGAAATGATCTCAGGACATTGCGATTACAATGGAGCATCACTTGATAGGCCCCATCGAGTTCCATTTTAGAAGGTCATATGTATTCCAAAGGTGTAAGATAAAACTCCAGTTTTTCAATTGCACATTTAATGGTAAGCAACACAAAAACAATGTCTTCCACAGAAGAGCTGCTGAGGGTAAGTTTCCGACAAACATTAGCATTCTACATTAAGGTCAAGATAAAATGCCAATATGCTGCCTGAGAGGAGAGCAAAGTAAGGTATAGTGAATAAAAAATGCATTCATGGTCAGTGGAGGGCATGATATCATATAGGAGTTTGAAATACTGTATATGGGCCAAGTGAATGGTACATGAATATATAGTCTAGTCTACACTGAAAGTGATGGCAAGAGGAAAAGAAAACATATTGTTTGACAGGGGGATTGATTAAATAGAATGTGTCAATCAGGTTAAGGTCAGAGGCAAACATACACAAAGACTGAGTGGATTGAAGAACGTGTTGATGAGTGGGAGGAGATTTATCTACTAAAGAGCTTATATATGCATTTACATCCACACCCTGGATTACTTTATAGTCCTGAAAGTTTAGTAACTGGTTAGCTGAATAAGTGCAGTGATTGGAATGGGTTCAGAGAATATGCACAATGGAACGCAAGTTTTCTTATCTCCACTCTCCATGAGTAAAGTATATAACAATACCTGCCTGAGGATCTAGGTCCAAATCTATTTAATTTGTTAACTACACTGAACCAGAATAAACACACTACATTTTTCAGAGATGGGCAATACTACCTTGTAATATTTATTATAAAACTGAGACATATCTTCTGCCATAAGTTTGTATTCTTGTAAAAAGGCATGTCTAATTTTCTGTACTACAGAAAGTTAAGGACACTTGATCTTTTGATATTGATTTAAAATCTTGTACATTTCAGCTAACAACATTCAAGCTATTGAAGGTATATCAGTTTCAAAGAGGATGGGTTAAAAAGCAAAGAATGGAAGAGTGAAAGAACAACAGAAAACTCAAGCACACCCTACACTGCACCAGTGCCTCAAGTATCACCCAATGGGAACCCACCACAGGGCCACTTAGAAGTAACTCCCAGATCAGCTGGAACTGCCATCCTAACTACAGAATATGAAAGAAAATTGATAAGGTTAGGCTTGTCCCCACCATCTCAATACCGATCCATCTGGTTTAAGCAAGGGCCACCAGATAAGTCAGAAGTGAAAAATATTCTCTTCACTCCCACACAACCATGACTCTAATGCCCACATTAAAAACATAAAAAGAGAACATATAGGATATACTTTGATTGCAGGTTAACATGACATTCCCCTACCATCAACCCACACTTCCACAGATAAACAGAAAATAGCCATTCATAAGAACAAAAAAATCATTAACAACATGCATGGGAGAAAAATGTCAAAAAAATACAGTTCTGGGAGTACTGCAGACAGACTGGGACAAAATAAGCAGGTAGCCCAAGAACTCCAGGAGTTGACATACCAATGCAGGAGTCAATAGACCACCCATCCCATTTCACAAATGGCAAAATGAAAGTGATGAAGTTTCCTAGAATGGTGGTTCTCGATCTGTGGTACATGAAGAATTAATGAGTGTTACATGAAGGAACACACACCAAATAAAAACAGGAATGGCAGAGAGACAGAGAGAGAGGGAGAGAGACCTACTGCGCAAGAGAAAGAGAAAGAAGCTGTTGTAATTGTTGTTGCACATCAAGAAACGCTTCTAGGGTTGAGATGACGAGAGCCCAGTTATGAGAAAGAAATACACGATTTGTGCATGCTTTTGAGATTATTTGTGAGATATAAACATTTCCAAAAAAAAAAAACAGAAATATCACATTTACCCTTGGATTGTTATGAAAATAACTTCAATTGTCAGTTTTCTGACCAATATATCCAGTTTGCTCGAATTTTGTGCCTATAACGACTGCACTGGCCAAGACACAGGACCTAACCTTTGAACATACACCAGCAAATTAGTTCCTGAATAAAATATATTTAATTATTTAATTAATACACTGGCCAGACATTCATTACATTTTTGAAGCACAAAACAAATTTCTCCAATCATACAACATGCAAAATTTTAATGGAAGTACATAATTTCAGAGAAGCGATTTTAGCAAGGCTAGTGGCTACTGAAAAAACATGCTCAATTACTAAAACAAATCATCAAACATTAAATTCATAATGCTTTTAACCAAAGTAGTGTTCATTAGTTTATTTGTACAAAAGCTATACAATTTGACTAAATCACGTATGACAAATGTTTTAGTGACACAGGAGGGATTGCAATGGTGTCTCTAGATACAACTTGTTTATGTATTTATAGTTGGATTCAATGATTAATTCACCAGCATAAGCAACAGCAAAATCTGATCAATTATGGCAGGTAACTTTTCAACAAAACAAATATTATTTCTGAAATAGATGGGAACGATTTGGAAAAGTAAAGCATTAGGTTTGTAAGATTTGAAATGTACATTAATATGACTGTCCATTAAATATTTCTCTTCAGTAAGTGTTACTAACCAGCTAATGTTAACTCCATTCAGTGATGCAGTCTCAAAACAACAAATGTCTCAAACACGACACAGTCTGGCTTGACAAGCTTTGTTTGAAAAGAGTGTGCTAATAAAGGTAGCTTTAAGCAGTTTGTATAATTTAAAATATTCTGCATTATTTCGATATTCTCTAATTCATGTGGAAGTGGCATAATGATATTTGATTTTTTAATATAAGAAGCATTTTTTTCCATTAAAGGACAGAAACTGTAAATGAATACATTTAGTAGATGCACGTAATAAGATACTGTAAATCAGGCCACAATGATCATATCATTCTAAACTCCACACTGAAATCCCCCAAAGCTCAATAAAATTGGGAATCCTCCTCCTTAACATGCATGAAATTCAAGCTCTGAGCTGTATATTTTTGTTAATAAAAGTATGGAAATGTAAAGCATTTTATTTCATATCAAACCACAATATTGTTCAAACATGAAAAATTATTCATAAAAAATTGGTGCAGATAAGAAGAATTAAGATGTAGACATTGTGAACGCTGGCCTGGACACAGACAGACGGACAACATGGTTCCACCCTACACACTGTTTATTTACAATTATTATTTACAATAACTATAAATGGTCACTCAGACCCAGTTCGTGCACTCACAAAACTCCAGTGCCTCCAGCACCGATTCCCCCAATGTCCAGGCCACACAGTCCTGTCTTTCTCCTGGCCGCCTCCAGTCCTTCCGCTAGCTCCATCCTCTTCCACCCGACTTCCGCTCTCCGGGCGCCACATTAAGTCTTCCCCCCAGCACTTCCTGGTGTGGCGGAAGTGCTGGGCTCCAGGGTTCCTCAGTCACCAGGGCGCCGCCTGGCGGTGGCCACAGGCCCCTACAGGGTTGGGCTTCCAAGCCCTCTACCCGTGGCCCCCAATACAACCAGGGTGATCGCCCCCTTGCGGTCTGGAGGAAGCACAAGCCCTCCTCTGGTCCTCCTGGACCACAACATGCACACAAAAATGTCCATAATACTTTGTTAAACCCCCCAAATACAATATTGTTGGGAAAATGTAGAAATGTCACCTGTATTTTTACCTTATAACAGTTTAGCGCTTAATAATTAAGACCAAAATAAAATGGTATTACTTCAAATTTAAAATATTTAAAATTCTTGGCGGTGGTACTCCAAGATAAAAAGGTTGAGAACCCCTGTCCTAAACAAAGAAAATGTAATGTTCCAGTTGCATAGAAATTTGTGGTTAACCGCTGCAAACTAAGCAGATTTGCTAAATGTAAAAGCAGCAACAGAGCCAAAGAGCTAAAAGGCACGTGAGGACCGTGGCAACCATATTGAGAAGGGAAGCTTAGTGGAGAGCATTGCAGGTCATAGGAAAGCTGCAGTGCGATATGGGCAATTGGGTAAAATGGTAGACATGTTACTAAGGGAAAGTTCCTGTAGAGTGAAAGTTTACAATGGCTTCTAGAGCATCTTCAGACAAACACAACTGGATATATGTGAAAGCCTGTGATGCACTTGATACAAACAGAGTGATTGAATGCTAATTTAATTGCCTGCGCCATCAATTCGATTGATTTTGCAGTCTCAGAAGAAAAATCAGGCAAAATATATATTAGGGCACTTCTGTGCTCTCTGTAACGCTGTCTGATGTTAGACATAGTTAAGGAGCTTCATTATTAGGAGTCTGGGGCATGTGGAATTGCTGTGAGTGTTCTCTTTATGGCAGCTTTTAATCACTGTTTCGGGAGATGAAGTAATCGGCCAATATTTTCTGAGAAATTCAATGGGTATTCCATTTTTAGCATTTTATCTAGGCCAACTAATCGAATATTACTCCTTTTATTTCTATCCTGTGAAACAGTTGATTTGGAGATTAGTGCAGCAACCTAACTCTCAAGAGTCTTAATACATTTATTTATTCCTTTTTGACTTCATTCATTTCTTCAAACTACTCTTGACTTTCTTGGAAGCTTCATTGTACAACATCCTTTGTGGTAAGAAGCCACTGGATACAAATGATACGAATGATGCCTTGTTGGTATCACCACTATAGCTAGAGTCATTACACAGTGCTTTCTTCACCAGGCCGGCCAGCTCAGAGTGGCATCTTCTCACAGAGAATGCCATATCTGGATAATATAATGTAAGTACACATTTTTGATGTAAATGAAAAGACCAAGTGAGAGAACAGAATACAGCAAATCAGGTAAACAACAAGAAGTCTGAGGGAGCTGATCAAACTTGCAAGTGACAGAGGACAAATGACCCCCTAACACTTTTCTGCATTATTGCACATTTTCAAAATTGCCAGGTTTTTGGGCTGGGAGAGAGTCTAAATGAGAACATTATGGTAAGTCTGGCAATTCTTTAAATTTTTTAGCTGTCGAAGGTACCTGTATATGTAATGTTCAGATTCGAGAACTACTCCATCTACTTAATGAATTCAGCCCAGCCAAAAAATAGGAATTAGTGAAACAGGCAAGTTTTGATTTGCATGCAGTTTTGCAAAGCTAACACTAAAATTTATTTCACAGGCGATTGTGCAATTAAAAAGCTCACTAAAAAGAGTTTTTGAGGGAGAAAACAAGGAATATTACTCTCCAAAAAACCTTGTTCACTCTTCTGTAATTACCTGTGTTCCTTTCTGCAGCTGTGTAACACATGCAATCTGTCACACCCCAAGATAATCAATTCTATTTTTGCCTCTCATTGACATCTTTGCAGAGAAGCTCAAAGTGTTTTTTTTTAATGTGACATGTAGTCTATTATGTCAGTGAAAACACACTAAAATACACCATTGTGCACACGGAAGCCACTCCCCATTTTTACCTACCAGGCTTCAATTTTATTTTCTGTCTCCAAAGATTCTTTACGATTGCGATCCTCAAGATTGTCATTATAATTTGCAAAGTGGGTTTGCATTATGAGGATGCATCTAGTAGCTCAAAAAAGAGTCTACATGTGACAGGAAATGAATGACAGAAAAGTACATAAATGCTTAGAGAGAGAACTTAACACACATAACACACATTTCACAAGAAATAAAATGCAATTTGTTTCTTGAATTTTTTTGAAAAGCAAAATTGAGTTTCCCTGCAAATGTCATTTTCTTAGAATTATTTTGCTCATCACTATTAAAAAATGTAAAATTAAGCATGTCTTTTAACAAACAGTCTGCTCCGTACAATTCTGACTAACTTTATCCCTAACCACCAAAGTGAAGTTGCCAAATGTTCCACTTGTCAGCTGTTCTGGGATATGTTCACATTAATATGTTTTCATTTAAAAATACTGTTTTAATATGAAATTAATATCTGTCCACACTAGCGTTTTCAGATCTTTTACTAAAGTATCAACATTCACCCTAAAATGACCGAAAACCAAAATGTCATACCCATTCGCTTACAATGGGCATGCATGCATCGTCAGAAACAGGAAAAAGGTAAGTGTCCTCCTTGAAAGAACATTTTTACACATTGGCCATAGGGTTTATCACAGAACTATAGCAACTGGTAAATTATTTGCCTTTTGCTCATGTATGCAACATTCAAACTGTACTGCAATGCAATGTTCACTGGATGTTCAAACTGTTCTTTATAAAGCCTTCAGTTAATCCAAAATGCTGCTGCAGAAATTATTACAAGAACAAGAAAATATGAATACATAACTCCAGTTCTTAAATCCTTACACTGGCTCCCGGTTAAGTTTAGGGCAGATTTCAAAATCCCCCTTTTAACATATAAACCATTAAATGACCAAGGTCTGGCTTACTTGTCTGAACTTATCATGACTTACAAACCAGAGCGTACATTAAGATCTCAAGATGCTGGTCTGCTTATGATTCCAATGATTAATAAAATAACAGTGGGGGGGTTGAGCTTTTAGTTACAGGGCCCCTAAACTGTGAAGTGGTCTTCCTGTTACTATAAGAGATGCCCCTTCTGCACCTCTGTTGTTAGTCATTAGCACCAAATCATAAGTCACATGATAGTTATAACTTGATATTAACCCTCACCTATTCTGTTTCTCTTCTTGGTACTCAAATGTGGCACTTGGTGCCACGGCCCACCTGCCAAGTTGTTTTGCCTGCCTAAAGTAAAGTCATCCCTGATGGAGGATCGCAGGAATCGTGGGGTAGAGGGGTCCTTTCATCGGATTGGCTGGCCCAGCGCTGTTGCAGCTGTGGAATGGCCAAATGGGGGAGGCAGCTTGATGGCTGAGGTCTCAAGGACTGTAAACAAATCCAAATCATATTATGTGATATCATCTACTCTTAAATTCTGCTCCGTACTTGTAATACTGTACTGAGGATTTGTTCTGTTTTATGTATTGTATTGTATTGATCCCGTTCTTTTTGACACCCACTGCACGCCCAAACACCCTGGAAAGGGGTCTCTCCTTAAACTGCTTATCCCAAGGTTTCTTCCATTTTTTACCCTGCAAGGTTTTTTTTTGGGAGTTTTTCTTTGTCTTCTTAGAGAGTCAAGGCTGGGGGGCTGTCAAGAGGCAGGGACTGTTAAAACCCATTGCGGCACTTCTTGTGTGATTTTGGGCTATATAAAAATAAATTGTATTGTATTGTATTTTATTGTATTGTATTGTACAAATGCAATTTAGATACATATAGGTAAGGAACATAACAAGCACCATCGATAGCAACTCCTACACGTAAGCTATATTTCTTCCTAAGTGATATTTCTATGCAAGCTATTTTTTTTCCATGAAGGGTGAACAGTCAGGGAATGAGACATTGTAATAGGCAGGATCCAATCAAGGAATGACCACATAATAAGCACAGACCAATTAGAGTTGATTACAGTCTGCATTCTCAAAACTCTACGTTTTCACCCATTCACAGTTAGAAACACCAACGTAGTATGGATGAAAGTCAAAAACAGAGACTAACGTCGGTCGGTATGTTTTGGTGTGGACCTAGCCCAAGAGGTGAATCAGCTGAAGATCACTTTCTTTAAACATTTTGAGAAAAATAAAAGGTTCTGATGTGAATAAGCCTGTATAGGCTTTCAATGACATGTCTAACTCTGTGCTGACTTATCTAAGATTTTAAAGCTGGGATAGCAGTCAATCATTCTTGAAGTATCTGTCATTCCAAAATCTCTCCAAAAAATGTATTATTTTATATGAAATTGCATAGAATACCAGAATGAAACACAAGGAGTAAAGACAATAATCTGATGTGAACAGTATTTCAAGTATTTCTGCAAAGAAGGGTGAGCCAGAATTCCACCACAGTGCTGTGAGAAACTATTCATAGACCATCGGAAATATCTGTTTGCAGTTATTATAGTTAAAGATAACTCATTACCAAGACCAAGGGGGAAGATGATTTTCACACATGACATTGAGTATTGCATAAGCTTTTAACATAAAAAAGTAAATACTATCCATAAATATTTTTTTCATTCATGGTCTCTTTAATTGAATGTTAGGTTTTCTTTAAAGATAGCATTTGCTGTGAAAGATATGAGACAATGCAGAATATTAGACTAGGAGTAAAAACTTTTTAGGGATCTGTATAATGTCAGCTCATTTACTTTAGCTCCCATGGTAATTACCTTTCATATTGATATGACATTCCACTGTATTCTTGCAGAAACGTTAAATGTTTTCAGAATATTATTTATTTAACTAACCCTAAGAAAGCTGATTTGCCCAAACCTTTCATCATTTATTTTCCCTTTAGTCCATTTTAGTTCTTCATGGCCTTATGATTAAAAACCAGACCTTATTTGCTTACACTTGGCTCTTTGACAATAAAAAAGCAATAATTAGGGGATGTGCAGGCTGTAAACAAATACATGAATATCTGTACATGTATTTATTTTTAACCTTCTATTGACCTGTCTTTTCTATTACAAGGTAACTGGAAAACAGATCCAGCAATACACTGGCAGCATAGGGTGTAGTAGGAGCCAGAGGACACGATCACAGAGAACACTAAAACTCCTATAGTAGTGCACACTACTACATTCTCATTTAAAAATAGCATTTTAAATTAATATAATCTCTGTCTATAGTAGAATTTTTACATCATTTAAGAAAGTATCTTCATTCACAATAAAACAACCAAAAATGCATATGATGTAGACATTCGTCTACAGTGGGCATGCGTGCATCAGGGGAAAAATCTTTGAAGAAGGAGCGCATATGCCACAGAATTTATTGCAAAACTGTAGCAACCAGTACATGTTTTGCCTTTTGCTCATGTATGCAACATCCAAACGGTATCAAATGCTATTTGGATGCATACAGGTGAGCAACACAACAAGGAAAATGGAAAGCAGTTAGATTGAGAAACTGGGTATGACATACTAAGTGACTGTAGGAGTAATGGGAAAATGCTGTGACTTCCCCAACTTGCTAAGATTATGTAAATAATCGACAACTAAAAATCACTGGAAATATATGAAATGTGATATGGCCTTAAAATGTGAACTTAAGAAATGGATAGTTATTATAGCTGTAATTGTGTGGGGCTGATTATCTTGGAAACAGAGAACTGACTTTTTAAATAATTTATTGCAGCAGGTGATTCCTTCTTCACATAACTATGGGATTAAATGTGCTTATTCACTGAAATATTTAACTTGAATGAAAGAATGGAGCAAAAAGTGTGGATTGTATATCCTTGAGGTAGGAGAGCAAATACAACCTTAGCAAACATATTTCGGAGTCACAATCCTAGTAATTAAACATGAAAACACAGTGTCATATGATGAAGACACTGCTGGTCAACACTGAAATATAAAAGCTGGATGTTCAAAATGTTGTTGCGCATTCACAGTTAGCTGATAACACCATACATAGCATTGCTGAATACCTTACAGAAGTTGTTTGGCACATTCATGTTAGATATGCTATAAATGATGTGGGGAATAAATTGTTCTACATTCTATATGAAATGACTTTCAGATTTTTTAAGTGACATCTTATTTGTTTCACCCATAATATTATTCATTTAGAGTATTCTTCTTTGAGCACATTTTTCTGTTGTAAACATGTCCATGCATCATGTAAATGTGGACCATTGAAGTCATTATGAGGCAACCTCAAAATCACGTTATACTGTATATGTGAAAAGCCTTGTTTTGTTTTTCTGTAACTCAGCAGATTAAGTGATCACCACTAGTCTATTAAAATTTTGCTGTATCCAAATGATTCAGCTTTAGATAACATACTGATTTAGTTCAAATTCTGACAGCAACACTTGCTAAACCTCAAACTCATCATGCGTTTTGGGTAGGAAATGGAGAAAGAGCATCTCACACTTAAACCTCCTTGTGTCTGTTTCCAAGCTGAGAATGGAGAGAAAAAGAAATGATACAATTCAGCCAAGCTTTAAAACAGCTACTGACAGACAAACAGTTTCAGTCCCTCTGCACAGGGGAAACCCAAAAAAGAGAGAATTTAATACACACTGGGAAATGTTATCATACTCATCAGCTCTGGGGCACTGGGAGATGGCAGAGATTTCAGTTCTATACTCCAGAGCTAAAGATGATCCCAAGAGTTTCCAAGAGCATGGGGGAGGCACAAGTAGAGTAGCTCAGCTCAGAATGTTGGTAATTTTACAGGGAAAAGAGAAGGCAAGGCTTTGGGAACTCCCAGAAAGGCAAATGTGGGTTGTGTCACATTGGGACATGGAAATTTAACTCCAGAAATTATCACATTATTAACCGTGGATCATAGTATACAAGAACTTAGAGTTGGAGATAAGAGAGCAAATAAGGTTTCCTTTTGCTAAAATGCCATTCTCTATGTGCTTGAAATTTACATTTTCCCAATGACATGTTTCTGTGGGTTTCCTCTGCAGCCCAAAGTTCTGCCGTAAGTTTGGTTATCAACCATGACTGGCCATTTATGAATGGGTGGTATGTGTAAAAGTTCCCTGAAATCAAGAGATTAGCCTGTGCCTAAAATACAATAAATGTATGTTCCCTGCTGCTCCCAAACAAGAAGATGTGCTTTTAGAAAAGGAATTTAATGTTTTCTAGTCAAATGGTGAATGTTCCTTCTTTCCATAAAGTACATTGAATTAGCATTAGAAAATTATTTTAAAATGAATCCACTTATGTTACTGATAGCTACATTAACTATTCAACCTCCATGGATTAATTTATTTTGTTCTAATAGCAAAAGTGACAAAAATTAAGTCTTCTCTGGTTCACGGCAGTTCATAGTGACCTGATTTTGCTTTTATAGTATAAATATTTTACAATAATGTGTAAATCTATGAGTGGGTGGTTATTGTTGCTACCTCACCCCATCACTTGCATTTGAATTCCAGTTCTAGCCATTGTCTGAATGAAGTTTGCAAGATTGCTTTTTATCATTATGGGTGATCCATAATGTGAGCAAGTGGACAACCTCCCAGAGGTAAACATGACTACTAAGGAGGTACTGAGGGATTTTGAAATTGTAGAGGGAGAAGAGCTGCTCAGATTAAATAAGATGAAATCAAACAAATCACCAGGCCCAGATAATATTTATCCTTGTGTTCTTAAGGAGGCTAGTGAGTACATATATAAACCTTTGACACATATTTTTAGGAAGTCACTGTGCACTGGAGAGATTCCGAAGGATGGGAAATTGGCAAATATCATACCATTATATAAAAAGGGTGACAGAGCAGATCCAAGCAACTATAGGCCAGTAAGCTTAACATGCATCACAGGAAAATTAATGGAAGGAATTATTAAGGATAAGATTGAGCAACACATGGCAAGGACAGGAGTTATTCTGAACAGTCAGCATGGGTTTAGAAAAGGGAGGTCGTGTTTTAATAGCATGCTGGAATTCTATGAGGAGGCAACAAAAGGATACAATCAGAGTGGAGCATATGATATTATTTATCTAGACTTTCAGAAAGCATTTGATAAGGTGCCGCATGAGAGGTTGGGTATCAAATTAAAAGAAGTGGGAGTTCAGGGTAATGTTTTTAGATGGGTGCAGAATTGGCTCAGACACAGAAAGCAGAGGGTGATGGTGCGAGGAACCTCACCAGAATCGGCCGATGTTAAGAGTGGTGTTCCACAGGGGTCAGTGCTAGGGCCGCTGCTATTTTTAATATATATAAATGATTTAGATAGGAATATAAGTAACAAGATGGTAAAGTTTGCAAATGATACCAAGATAGATGGATTAGCAGATAATTTGGAATCTGTTATATCATTATAGAAGGACTTGGATAGCATACAGGCTTGGCAGATTTGTGGCAAATGAAATTTAATGTCAGTAAATGTAAAGTATTACACATAGGAAGTAAAAATGTTAGGTTTGAATACACAATAGGCAGTCAGAAAATCGAGAGTACACCTTATGAGAAGAGTTTAGGAGTCATAGTGGACTCTAAGCTATCGACTTCCAGATAGTGTTCAGGAGGCTAAGAGAATGTTAGGTTATATAGCACAATGTGTGCAGTACAAGTCCAAGGAGGTTCTGCTCAGCCTTTAAAATGCACTGGTGAGGCCCTTATTTTGAGTACTGTGTGCAGTTTTGGTCTCCAGGCTACAAAAGCTGAGCCTATACAGTTTAAGCAAAAGAAGATTAAGAGGTGACATGATTGAAGTGTTTAAAATTATGAAGGGAATTAGTACAGTGGATCGAGACTGTTATTTTAAAATGAATTCATCAAAAATACAGGGACACAGTTGAAAACTTGTTAAGGGTAAATTTCGCACAATCATTAGGAAGTTTTTATTTACACAAAGAACGATAGACACTTGGAGTAAACTACCAAGTAGTGTGGTAGACAGTAAGACGTTAGGGACTTTCAAAACTTAACTTGATGTTTTTTTGGAAGACTAGGGGGCTCTGCCCCCTGCTTGCTTCGCTCACCCACCCCCATGTTTGGTTTACCGGATATACAATACAATTTATTTTAAATCACACAAGAAGTGCCACAATGGGCTTTAACACAACCTGCCTCCTGACAGCCCCCCAGCCTTGACCCTCTAAGAAGACCAGAAAAAACTCCCAAAAAAACAGTTATAGGGAAAAAATTGAAGAAACCTTGGGAAAGGCAGTTCAAAGAGAGACCCCTTTCCAGGTAGGTTGGGCGTGTAGTGGGTGTCAAAAAGAAGGGGGTCAATACAATACAATACAATACATAGAACAGACTAAATCCTCAATAGAGCATAGAGATAAAAATTCTAGAAGTACGGAGTAGAATTTCACATTAGGTGATATCACATAATATGATTTGGATTTGTTTTATGTCCTGGAGACCTCATTCATTAAACTGCCTCCTCATTTTGCCATTCCACATCTGAAATAGCGCTAATCCAATTAAAGGACCCCTCTTTCCCACGATTCCTGCGATCCTCCCTCTGGGATGACTTTACCTAAGGCAGGCACTATACAATTTAAAGAGATTGTTATTTTCTTGGGAATTGTTACATATGTATTATTTTCACTTTTACTTTAAAAACGTTTGTAAAAAACAATACTTGTCCTTTATTTCCGGCCCCATACATGGTTACATCTCTTTCTTGCCAGACGTACAATGCTGCTCGTGTTGTGAATATGGGCGGCTGAACGCACGCTAAGGATATCCCTTTGGATCATTTGCTGTCTTTTTGCTTTTTGCTAGCTGCCTCTTCTGCTTGTCGCATGTCGTTGTTTTAAGAGCTGGGAGCACATGATGCTTGTCTGCCAACAGCAATCCAACAACTGCTAGGTTAGATGTCTGTGGACTTGTTTTAAATGATGGCTCACTGACTGGTCTCATGTGACGTTGTAGAAACAATAATTGTCCTTTATTTCCGGCCCTGGGCATGGTTAAATTCTTTCTTGCAGGACGTATAACGTACATTCTAATGTAGTTGAAGATACTTATGTAAATGTTGTGTAAATGAAAGTGTGGACAGAGACCTTTTTGATTAGAAACACCAGTGTTAAATAAAAATATAGTTGTGTGATGTAGCCTAAAGTGCAAGATTGTTGATGTGAGGGTTGGGAAAGGGGGGTTTAGAATTTGGAACTGTAACCTTGTTGATTGAATTCCAGTTCCACTGTCACTTTATGTTGAGTTAAGTTTAACAAGTGAGAACCTAGCAAGAATTTCTCATCTCAACAATCTCTTCAGTATCATGATACCTGTGCAAGAGCTTCGCCCAACAAGACCATTAATACATCCAGAGAGGAAAAATGAAAAATGAAATGCAGGAAAGTGTTTGGTACGGATTGTACCATGTATGAACTTATTCAATTGAGGGAAAAAATTACACGTGAACTTGCAAAATATTATTGAAAAAGCAAAAATTCCCAGTGTTACTTTACATACAGTATGTTTGATTCATAAAACCTTAATTTGGCTTGTAACAGTATGATCCTATGGTGTTGTGTTGTGCAGAATAAAGTTCAGTTTGCTGAAATCTGTTGCTTATGCACTCTTGGGCACATTTGTTGTGAATCAAAACTAGTGTGGGCTTTATGTACATTATAATTATTTATTGGCCTACTAAGGAAAATTCAATGCCGCCTGCTAAATTTGTCATTGCTCTGACCTTGCTTAGCAGTCGAGTTATTTACAAATAGCCATGGTACCTGTTGAAGACAGGTAATAGAATAAATAGAAAATAATTGCGATCTACTGCCATAATTCTGTATTGGTGTGTGTTAATGTTTCTTAACTGGCACTCCCTCTCTCTCTCGAGTGTTTTCCTGTAAAGCCTGCTTCTCAGACTTTATCAATATTTTCGAGCTATCTTTCTCACCTCCTGTACAGTTTTGTACTTTCCACCTATGGAGGCGACTCTCTCAGCATGTCTCCTATGCCTTTTCTCCTCCTTGTGCATCTAACACTCGCTCTTCTTCTTCCATCATGCCATCAAAGCCAAATTGACGAGATTGTTGAGGAGAACTTGTCACACAGACCTTAGTGTTTTATTATATATTAGATAACTAGCAAAATACCCGCGCTTTGCAGCGAAGTAATGTGTTAAAGAAGTAATGAAAAAGAAAAGGAAACATTTTAAAAATAACGTAACATGATTGTCAATGTAATTGTTTTGTCACTGTTATGAGTGTTGCTGTCATATATATATATATATATATATATATATATATATATATATACTAGCAAAATACCCATGCATCACAGCGGCGAAGTACTGCCTTAAAATTTTTATTAAGAAGAAAATTAAATCTTTTTAAACTGAGGGAAAATATACCAATAATTATTTGTTAAGGATCTCTTTGTATACAACATGACCAAGCTGTGCGCTGAGCTTACTCTTGAGTATGCAACGTACAGTTGGCCATGTGAACAGTTATCTTATTTCAAATCTCACAGCTTGGATTGCTGCTGTCATAATCGGTTTGAGTTTCATGGTTTGTTTCAATTACGACAGTATTTGTAGGACTTGTGTTGAAGTGACATTTGGCATCTGTCAAGCGTTGTAAGTATACAACCAGTTTCATCGATAACTTCACATCCAGCTTTTGAGAGTTTAAACATTCATAAACATCAAAGTGTCCACTACTCAAATCGTCACCTGTCAATCTAAGATGTTTAAGAGGCATTGACGGTTGTCGAAAGGTGTAAAATATTTGGCCATTACGGTACACTTGAAAGTGACAACCGAACAATTCAGCGGCAGCCATCAACTCACATGTAGATGCAAAGGTGAAGTTCTTAAGCATTTCACTCTTCTAGTGCTCCTGTGTAGTATAATTATCTCCTGTACCGTCATCAGTCCACACCTTGAACCTGTCCCAGTCAATCAATACGTAAGACACAATGTTTCTCCAGATATCAAGAGTGAGCCTGATATGGCCGTGCAATATGTAACAAAGAGAATGAAAAAGATAGGTGCCATCTCTGGGCTCGGTAAGTGACAGTTCTTTGATCGATGGTGATCACCTCAATAGACATGTTAATGGGGGTATGGTTGGAATGATAAAGGAAATGGGTACCTGAACAATGTAAAGTAAGTCTAAAATACCTACACAATAACTATAATCGTAATAAATGAACAATAAAACAGCGGAGAAGCCGTGGATTAAATAAAAAGGCTGTAGTTATCAGCAGGGAGACGTGAATCCCTTGGCGAAGCAAGGAAGGGAATGTAGAGACTGGAGCGACGGACGGCCTTATATAGGCAGGCAGCCAACAACATGGGAGGCGTTGGGATGGGGGACCCAATGCCGCCTCACACTGTGACTGAGCTGCAGGCTATGGTCGTATATATATACGTAAGTAGGATTCAGTTAGCGTTGGGAACCAAACTTCTTGAAGATGGGCCCATAAGTAACAAAGACTGTTGAAAAGTTCAATATGGCGGCCGACAGTGGCATCATACCACTGAAATAAGTACCAAATTTCAGCCTTCTACCTACATGGGAACTTGGAGAATTAGTGATGTTGGAAAGTTCAATATGGTGGCCAACAGTGGCATCATACCACCGAAATAAGTATGTACATTAGTTTCGGTTAGCACAGGGAAGCCGCCTACCAAATTTCGTGAAGATGGGGCCATGAATAAGAAAGTTCAACATGGCGGACGTTGTTGACCGTTATGACCGTTATGCGTAGAATTTCGAAATGAAACCTGCTTAACTTTTGTAAGTAAGTTGTAAGGAATGAGCCTACCAAATTTCCGTCTTCTACCTACACGGGAAGTTAAAGAATTAGTGACGTTTGGAAAATTCAGTATGGCGGCCAACAGTGGCGTCATACCACCGAAATAAGTACGTACATTGGTTTTGGTTAGCGCAGGGAAGCCACCTACCAAATTTCGTGAAGATGGGGTCAGCCTTCTACCTACACGGGTAGTTGGAAAATTAATGACATTGTAAAGTTCAATATGGCTGCCGACAGTGGCCATACCCAAAATACCAATCGGTTTTTGTGAAGATGGGGCCATAAATAAGAAAGTTCAACATGGCGGACGTTGTCGACCGTTATGACCGTTACGTGTAGAATTTCGAAATGAAACCTGCTTAACTTTTGTAAGTAAGCTGTAAGGAATAAGCCTGCCAAATTTCAGCCTTCTACCTACACGGGAAGTTGGAGAATTACTGATGAGTCAGTGAGTCAGTCAGTCAGTGAGTGAGTGAGTGAGTGAGTCAGTGAAGGCTTTGCCTTTTATTAGTATAGATATATAGCACTACGCAGCGGAGAAGTACTGTGTTAAAGAAGTTATGAAAAAGAAAAGGGAACATTTTAAAAATAACGTAACATGATTGCCAATGTAATTGTTTTGTGACTGTTATGAATGTTGCTGTCATCAAGGATTTGATTATCATTATTTCTTTCAATCAGGTTCGTATTTGGAGGATGTGTTGTATTCAAGTTACATTCCGTGTTTGTCAACCGTTGTAAAGATGACAGATTTCATTCATCAGTTCCTTTCTTACTGCATCAATAAACAGCTCTTCTTCCTCTTTATTTGAGACATCACACACTGCATGCACAGGTTTTTTTTTACACTGTCCTCCTTTAGCTGGACATTGACTTTTTCCACCATGTGCTTTGTTTCCACAGTAGCTGCACTTATGAATATGCTTGTATGCGTCACTCGCTTCATATTCTTTTGCTGCCTTCTCAATTGTATAATGCGTTTTATGTTCAGCGCTCTTTGGAGCTGTTGCTTTTGTCTGTGTACTGCGTACACAGTCAGTTCACGTGAGACGCTTGGAGTACATGCATCGAAAGTTTTCAGCTGTGCTTGTGCTGTTTCTTGCGATGTCCACGGCTTTATTTAATGTTAGCTAAGACCCGGCACTAAAAGTTGCTCACACAGTTTCTCTGAGTTTGTGCCAAACACCACCCTGACCATCTCATCTTCGTCTGCATAAGCACAGTCCTTCACCCGCAAATATTTAGCGATAGAGTATTTCTATTGGATTTCCGCTGACGGACAGCCTTATATGGGCAGGCACTCAATTACGTAGGATGCGTGACGATGAGGGACGCAACTCCACCTCACACGGTGACCGAGCTGCAGGCTATGGCCGGTATATATGTACTTAAGTAGGTTCCAGTTATGACCGTTACGCATAGAATTTCAAAGGAATAAGCCTGCCTAACTTTTGTAAGTAAGCTTTAAGGAATGAGCCTGCCAAATTTCAGCCTTTCTACCTACACGGAAAGTTGGAGAATTAGTGATGAGTCAGTGAGTGAGTGAGTGAGTGAATCAGTCAGTCAGTGAGGGCTTTGCCTTTTATTAGTACAGATAAAGAGAAAAAAGGGATTATAAAGATTTGGTGTACTAGCTAGAAAAAAATAATGAAGGGAAGTTGTTTTGCAACAGTGAGAAGCAGTACTGTTCTGTCAGAGCTGTGTCCTCCAGTGCCTCAGTGTTCAGAATGACCCTGTTCTCCCAGCGGTGTCATCTTTTCAGCAATGTGGGGTGAAATTGGAGGTAGTTGAAGAGGATGGAAGTGATATCAGCCATCTCTGTGGGAGTTCTTCTGTCCTGGGATTATGAAGAGAAGGAAGAGTTACACCGTATATGGGGTAACTTCTTTCCTATTGCCCTGGTGCATCATTAGTTGGTTCCATTAAAACACTTACAAGGCTCCCATATCTGACATTGTGTGTTGTAATTTTCACAGCCACTGAAGAATAGATGTCAAAAGAGTTTTGTTTGCAGCTTATTTTCATTTTATTGAAAATAATGCAATATTGATACATTTCAAATTCTGATACTTTCCTGCACAGTTTTAGATGATAATCATTTCACATAACATAGTATCTTGAACTCTGATTGAATGTAAGTAGGCAAGTACAGCTTTGAAATTACATCTGTTAGTATTTTTGTATATAGATTCATCTGTTTTCAAAACAGTTGTATATATGAGGACCTTGCGTTTTAAGTAACTGCATCAGCCACACCATTTTATTGCTTCACTGGTTTTGGAACATGTAAGGATTACCTTTTTATTTTGTTGCTCACTAGGTACAGATTGGATCCCCTATCCTTAGATGTTCAAAGACAAACCTTTAATCCCCTTTTTAGTAAATACAGGGATCAAGAGCGGTTTGCCATCTGTCAAGCACATGTCTGTCATATTCTACACACTGAAAAATGAGTCCTTTTAAAAATTTGACATTTGATTCCCTGAGGGCCAGATTAAAATTGCTAAAGAGGTAAGGCCTTTTGTGATATTGTAATACATTTTTGACTGTTAAGTAGGCTGTCTTAAAGTAATTTTCCTCTAAGTTTAATAATATGGTAGTATTACAGCGACAGCGGTTAGTGCTACTGTTTTACAGTTCCAATGTCCTGGGTTCAAATCTTGGCCCAGGAACTGTCTGCACAGTCTCCTCATTTTATTTGTGAGTTTTTCCAGGTACTCTAGTTTCCTTCCGCATGTTAAGGATATGTAGATTAAGTTTGTTTTTCAACCTCTGTAAATGACTGTACCGTGGAGCTTGCAATTGACTGGTGTCTCCTCAGGGGCTGTTTTTTGCATTGACCCTATGTTGCTAAAATGACTAAATACATTAATTTGGAAATGATATTGCAACACTACTGCCACTCCAGAGTTTGAATTAAATCCTGTTCACCATGTGGTGTTTACATGTTCTGCCTGCTTTTCATCTTCATCCCACATTGCAATGATGTACATATTGCAGCGTTTCTCAACCTTTACGTATTTGTGACCCGAGTTTTCATAACAGTTTTAATCACGCCCCCCTAATGTTTTTTTGAAAGGAGCCCACTAATACCAATTTGTTCTTTTTTAATTAATGATATATCATAGATGCATATTTTATTATACCTACTTGACTTTTATCGACATTTATCTAACTCTATATTTATTTGTCTAGTATCAGAATGTAGTTTAAGTTTATTTGTTTTGGTTTCAATAGATGTATTTTTCATATTTTCGATTCTTGTTTTCTTTTTTTCACATCTTCGCCTCCTTTTTTATTTTGCCCCAAGGGGCCCGTCCCACAGTTTGAGAATCACTGACATATTGGATTGATTGGCAGTTCTGTTTGAGTGAATGAGGATCTGTGCAGTAGTGTATTTCTCATGGACTGCTGTTACACCTGTGGTTGCCCCTTCTTGGGATAGACTCAGGATGCAGGTTTAATAGTGAATACAGAGTAGCCCATCGAAAGGTTCCTGTTTTTTGAAGGGAATAGTTTTGCTCCATGTAATTATTTGCATATTTTATGAATATTGCTGTATTTCTTTTTGACTCATACTGGATAAAAAACTTAAGAAGCATAGCAGAGACTTTCATGAAGCTCAAAGATAAAGATAACAAACAAAGATTTGAAACTATGCTAATCTCAACAGCAAAAGCAGTGTACAGTAGTAATTAGTTAGATAACACAGAATAAGTATTCTGTTGACTAGCACAGTATTGGCCAAAAGTTTTGGCAGTGACACAAATGTTGTGTTTTGCAAAATTTGCGGCTTGAGTTTTTGTGGTGGCAATTCACATTGTTTTTATATTATTGTGCAGAGTGATCAGATTAAATTTTAATTCATAGCAAAGAGCCTCACTAGCATAAAAAGTTAACTTTCTCCCAAAAACCCATTTTCACTTATTTTGTCCCTGGCACAAAATGGTCAGCTAAAAGTATCCAGCCAATGCCAGTGACACTTCCTTCTGATAAGTCGTCCACAGAATAAGTCGTCACAAGGCAAAAGTGATAATGAAGTGGCTTGGAGATCATAATATTGAAAGTTTGGACCTGTGGCTAGGAAACTTCCCAGATCTTAATCCCATTGAGAACCTGTGGTCAGTTCTCAAAAAGTAGATGCATAAGCAGAAACCCACAAATTGTGATCAACTCCAAGCACTAAAAAGGCAAGAATGGATCACCATCAGTCAGGATTTGGCCCAGAAGCTAATATCCAGCATTCTAGAACGAATTGCAGAAGTTATGAAGAAGAAGGGTCAACACTGCAAATATTGACTCTTTACATAAATTTGATGTATTTGCCAAAAAAAATGAATTTGAAAAGTATGAAATGTTTATAATTGCTCTTCAGTATACCATTCAAAAATGTAAAAAAAATAGTCTGAAAATGCTGAAGCAGCAAAATTTGCAAAACACAACATTTGTGTCACCACCAAAACTTTTGGCCACTACTAATCATCGTAACACATGTTGTGCACGAATAATGAATGAATAGAGGAAAGGCACTGTAAGCTTCAAAATCACCCAGAATCAACTGGTACATTATTAATGATCCCAGATCTCATCCAGTGCACAACAGCTGACAAGCTATCTACATACTAATTTCACAAATACTATTCCCACACCATATGGATATTAACAGACTGCTCTTTAAGAAACCCATGCCACCAAAAGACTGGGATTCAGTTATTATCACTGACAAAATCCAAAGAGGTTTGTGTAAGTGTAACAAAATTTAGAAAGGCACTAATGAAACATGATGATCTATTATTTTGGCCTACTGTATATACAATAAGATTTCATCAGTTTGTCAACCATGTATGCACATTAAAATATAGTTTACAAACCTAAAATGCGAATTACGTATAATAATACTATGGCTATGAAAGTGTGTAATATCCAAAGGATTTCATTGGCCTCTTGTCATGCTCTCTCTCTCTCTCTTTCTGGTTTGATGTTTCCTTATTTTCTGACTGTAAGTCTCATTAATGAAAACCATTGTTGAATAATACCTCTAATTATCCTTGCCCCCTCATGAACAACCAAGTCTTCCTACTCATAAATGGCTCCAGTCTCAAGAAGGTGTTAATCATTGAGGACAAAGAAGTCATAAAGATCTGTTTTGGGCAGGTCTGAGTGTGACACTAATAACATGGGTTGCAACATCTTATTTCTTTCTGTCTTTTTTTTTCATTTTTAGGGTGGGTCCTTCTTAAAGTCAGAGGCAGAAGTGACAAAATGTATTCTTGGGAAACCTTCTTGTTTTTTAAACTTGAGAAATTTATACAAATAGCTTGAAATATTTTAAGGAGTAAACCAAAGAAATAGTCAAAGAGAGTAGTGAAGGTCAAACCACAAATTACCTGTGAACCAAATGTGGTGCTGGGCAACACAAACCTCAAGAAAGACTTTACTCCAAACACTAGGCCTCAGAATTCCAATGAAGCCTAGAAAGCACAAATCAAGCCTGGCCCCAAACTCAAGAAGGAGGTATTGAAGCAAGAAAGGAGCCAAGTCCCTAAATTCAAAAAGAGAGAAAAGAACCATAAGCACCCCTGTGTACTGTCTGCTGATACAGCGTGTCAAATTTCTAAAGTAGGTAGTTGAAAAACAAAGCAAAGGTCAAAACAAAAGGCAAAAATAGATTGTAAATTCTCAAGGTGCAAGATTGAAAAACATAGTCAAGGAAACACACAAGGGTCAGAAATTAAAATAAACAGAGAAAGAGTTGCAAATTAATGTAGGAAACTATTCAAAATACAGATTGGAACAATCAGAGTAAATGTTAAATTGTTGTTGCACCAATGACTTCATTACTATGCCATGCCAATGCATGCTGGGCTACAATGTCATGGAATTGGTCAATGCACAGGCTGCAAAATAGCGATGCCATGGACAAAACAAAAACAAAGGTTCTAATCCAGGAAACAATTAAAGGATTAGATACACTGAGTATAAAAACCCCAGAAATGAGTTTGTACCACAGGGGAGGAACAGGAAAAAACAAAGTTCCTTATTAATTAAATATTTTATTAAGGGTTAGACTATGTACAGTATTAAAATAGTGAAAAATGAAGTTTATCCTGCAGTGACTTCATGATTGTTTTTCTAACAGTATAATAATTATGGGACAGTTTTGTTTATTGTTGTCAAGGTGTTACACAACAGGGATTACGAATTCATCAAAAATCTTTGTGAGTGTGTTTCTTTTTGTTAGCATTCTGACACCATCCTTTCAAACAGTGATTTTGATTTAGCATTTTAGCTTTCTGGTGTCCTATCTTGCCCTGTATTTGTTCAGCTCTTTCACTGCTAAGATGGGTTTAATAGGCAAACCAGGAGATTCAGATAAAACAGAAAAAGATCAAAAGTAACTAATGGAAAAGACAAAGCGTGAGACACGATTCAAAAACCACAAACCAAAGGTCAGTACTGAAAATGCCAATCAAAAGTAGTTTTAGCAAAGTTTTTGTTAGGCTTTTGAATACGTAGTGAGGGTACATAAGTGAACTCTCGTCAACCTTTTAACCAATAGCGCTGATGTACTTGTGCATCTTCACATCCGAGGACACACCCCTGCCAACGTGGGACACTGTCCTAGCATTGGGCTAACAAAATTGTGGTGATGGTAATGAAACAAAATGGTAGCTGAAATAGTACAAAAATTATGCAACTTGTAAAGTAATTGGTAAATTAATTCCAAAATGAATAAACTCTAAAAACCACCAAAACATGTGTAAGACCAAACCAATTGATGCCTGTAAGGCAGAAAATATATTAACAAATGTCATTTCACAAGTTAGTTTAGTTTAGTTTTACCTTCTAGTCTTAATAAAAAATCTGTACAATCTTGACAGCACAACTGCCATCTTAATTAATGTCACTTGTCAAATCATAATAGACAAAAAGCATTCAAAATGGTGACTGCAATATTTGCAAAATGGTGTAGAGAAAATTTCAAAAAATAAACATTAAAATTAAACAACTAAGGAAAATATTAATCAAAATATACCAAAATTATTCAGAAAAAGATTTAGGTTCATAACAAACATATAGTATTATGAGTTGCAGAATAAGCTGGGGATCTAACTTATGCCTTGACTTTTGTGAAAATATGTCCTCGACCAATTTAAGAGTTGGAGTCTCACAGAATAAGTAAAATAGGTGGGCAAGGAGCAGGGCCATCCATCACTGTTGTTGCATTATATTGTACACATATAGTTTGACATTTACTAGGCTTATTTGCAATGGTAATGGACAGGTTGACAGATGAGATTAGACAGGAGTCCCCGTGGACTATGATGTTTGCTGATGACATTGTGATCTGTAGCGACAGTAGGGAGCAGGTTGAGGAGACCCTGGAGATTTGGAGATACAGTATGCTCTAGAGAGGAGAGGAATGAAGGTCAGTAGGAACAAGACAGAATACATGTGTGTAAATGAGAGGGTGGTCAGTGGAATGGTGAGGATGCAAGGAGTAGAGTTGGTGAAGGTGGAGGAGTTTAAATACTTGTGATCAACAGTACAGAGTAATGGGGATTGTGGAAGAGAGGTGAAAAAGAGAGTGCAGGCAGGGTGGAATGGGTGGAGAAGAGTGTCAGGAGTGATTTGTGACAGACAGATATCGGCAAAAGTGAAAGGGAAGGTCTACAGGACGGTAGTGAGACCTGCTGTGGGTTGGAGACGGTGGCACTGATCAGAAAGCAGGAGACAGAGGTGGAGGTAGCAGAGTTAAAGATGCTAAGATTTGCATTGAGTGTGACGAGGATGGATAGGAAACGAAATGAGTACCTTAGATGGTCAGCTCAATTTGGACGGTTGGGAGACAAAGTCAGAGAGGCGAGATTGCATTGATTTGGTCATGTGCAGGGCAGAGATGCTGCGTATATTGGGAGAAGGATGCTAAGGATAGAGCTGCCAGGGAAGAGTAAAAGAGGAAGGCCTAAGCAAAGGTTTATGGATGTGGTGAGAGAGAACATGCAGGTGATAGGTGTAACAGATCAAGATGCACAGGACAGAAAGATATGGAACAAGATGATCCGCTGTGGCAACCCCTAACGGGAGCAGCCGAAAGAAGAAGAAGGAGTTCCCTCAAAATTGAAATATAAGTGCCCAAGCCCAACTCCTTTTGGAGTTTTATCAAGGTGCCCATGAAGGAGACCAAAAGATAAAGGTAACCAAACAAAAAAGGTTTTATTTTAATTTTTATTATTTAAATGTATTTTTAATTGTTATTGAAATATGACCATTTAAATTATGTTTTTGTGACCCCCTCCCTTAATATATTGCACCATGGAATACGCCTCTTAAAAATGAGACTGAATAACAAAAGTACGTTGTCAGTGAACTTTTAAATTAGATCGTGTGAGCTGATTGGGTCGATGATTCAGTCACAGTAGTTGTCTATAGTTAAACACCGATCAAGTTTATCAGAATAATTCTAAATGAATATTGGTACAATTTTTGCAGCTTGGTGGCGCAGTGGTAGCACTGCTGCTTGGCAGTAAGGATATCAGAATTCCTGTCCAGGAGTGGAGTTTGCATGTTCTCTCCATTGTGTTTGCTCCTGGTGCTCCAGTTTCCTCTCACAGTCCAAAGACATGAAGTGGATTGGTGGGGCTTAACTGGCCCGTGTGTGGGTGTGTATGGTGTGTGTGTGTTTGCATGTGAGTGTATTTATTCTGTGATGTACTGGCACCCTGTTCAAGAACTGTTCCTGCATTGCACCGTTTGCTTGCTGGAATAGGCTTCAGCTCCCCTGCAACCCTGCTGAAGATGAAGTGGGTTAGAAAATGGAAGGATGGATGGTAAGATTTTATCATCATCATCACATATGCCAAACAAATGTGTTTGCTAAACATGATTATGGAATCCCTGTTACAGTATGCCACAAGAGATCAATACAAGAGGTCAGATCTGGAATTGTTGAATAATGAGTTAAATCACTTTACTTATTGACTCAGCTTCTTAGTATGACAAATTACCCTTGAGACAACAGATTTTAAGGGCAAAGATAAATTTCTTTTAAAACAAACAAAAGTATTAAGGCATGGGGAGGGAGTGGGGGATCGAGTATAAAGTATATAATGTTTATTTACCTAGTTCAACTGAAACCAAATCAGCTGCCTTGACATACTGACATACAGAAAAAAATATATTTAGTGATTATTAATTAAGCTTAATTTTTATTTATTTTCATGCTTTGACCATTGAATGACTGGCTGTAAAAAAAGGAAACTTTTGGTATTCCTGGTATCAGTAAATACTACTGTATAAATATATAAAATCTATTTATACCG
The DNA here is from genome assembly GCF_016835505.1 of Polypterus senegalus. Classification (NCBI taxonomy): domain Eukaryota; kingdom Metazoa; phylum Chordata; class Cladistia; order Polypteriformes; family Polypteridae; genus Polypterus; species Polypterus senegalus. The sequence continues at coordinate 37,492,450 of NC_053160.1, read as the reverse complement.
TAGATGCACAACACAGTTTCAGAAAACATTTTTCATGGAAAAGAATGAGCTACATGTTAAAGATTCAAAATATCAGCAAGCATAATTTATAGTTTAGGAGCACATTAGTAGACACTAAGATGGTTTTAAACTAAATAAGATTTATATCATCCTGTCACTTCTTCAAAATGCTTTTTTCATTGTAGAGTCATAAGGAGCTAAAAGATTTTATACCAGTTCTTCATAGGTCACACTCCTAACATGCACATACATTTTGGGAGAATATGCAATTGCCACACATATAAAGGCTCAGCCACAAGCCAGACATGGAAAACTGAATTTTTGAAGCTGCACTGATAACCACTGTGTTAACTGAGTTAGGCCAAACTGAATGAAATTTTATACAAAAAGTGCAATATGTAGTGAAATGCTGAGTTGCTAAATTTCAAGACTGTTTCAGTAGAATATAAAAGGACAATAAACAATAAATAATAATTAATAACTTCACAAATATCAGTACAAATCATTATGTCCCATAAGTTTGGATTCCTGGTGCAGTGATTGGCTCTGCTGCCTCACAGCTCTAGAGACCTGACTGGAAATCATTTGTAGGTATTCTCTTATACAGTTTCTTTGTTTTTTTATTTATAAATTCAAATTATATACGAGTATACCAGTAATGGCGCATACACTTGACCTGAGCATTCATAGTTTTATTACTCTTTCCCTGTACGTTTTACATTCATTTGCTCAGAGGTTGATGCGCTTGCTGCTTCCTGAGCAGCTCTTCTTTTCTCCACCCTAGCGGCATACTTCATTTCTTCTTTCGTCAACATCTTTTTGGGTTGAAACTGATTAAGTCAGTGTTTGTGTTGCAATTACTTAGTACGTTTTCCTTAATTTTTCACTTAAGCTGTCACTTAAGTCTTCAATCTGCCTCAAGAATGATTTAAGATATAAAGAAGTAGGGGAAGTGACAGCAAAGGTGGTAGGGATGAGAACAGCGCTCATGCACATACACCGCACAGCAGTCCTGCTGGTTGCTGCCGAGAGTTGATTCTACAATAAAATAAAATAAAAATAAAAAGAGGAATAAATTTGGAGGTCAATCATCACCCCGAAAGCAGATAGTAGATGTTACATAGTATATGTGTACCAAATTTCAGGTCAATAGTTCAAATGGTTTGCGAGTTACAGGTGATTTAAAATCCTGGACAGACAGACGAACATCCACGGTAGCGTATTATATAAGAAGATATATTAGGTTAATTGGTAATGCTGTATTCACCATGTGTTGAATTACAAATCATAATGCCCAGCAATGGATTGAAATTACATTCCAGGTACTGTATATATATACTGTGACACATGTGTTTGGGAGGCAGTCAAAGGGTTCGAATCGGGGAATTGACACGCCAGACCGAGAGTTGGCGCTGAGTACGACTGCCTCTCCTTCTCTTCCTACAGAACTTCAAAATAAAAAAGACACTAATCCGGCACCTACAGATCACCTCACTTTACTACCTGCCCTGTAAACATGCCATTCCTGCTCTCCAGATATAAATTCACTCAGTTCATCCATTCAGTCAGTCCTGATAGATGAGCTCAGTCTCAGTCCTTAGAGATTACTCAACAATATACTGGGTGGATCCCTAACTCTTTTTGCTTGTCATTGTGTTTTCTTACAATATATATCATCTCATTGTCATTTACTGCTCTCCAGTTCATAATCATTAATCTTGCATGACTGTACAAATTTGCTCTTGGTGTACTTTGCTTGTAAGACATCTTGTAATAAATCCGGTTAATAAAGTTTTTGCTGTCTTGTCGTTGCTCATGTGTAGAACATGTTTCAACCATTTTAATTTTTTTTTCTTGATGATGTTTAGTATTCCTTTCTTAGCATTGCAGCTCTTGCTCTTACAAAATCATTTGTGACTTTATCGTACCATTCAGGGTTCAATATTCTTCCTAACATCGTTGTTTCAAATGTCAAAAGCTTTCATTTATCAACTTCTTTTAAGGTCTATGTTTCACAAGCATGAAACACAATTGGTTTTATAAGTGCTTTATACAATAGTATTTTCGTATTGAGTTTAACTTCACTGTCATACTAAATTTTGTCTAGTTTGCTTGTAGTTTAGACCACAGTCGCTGTTTTAATTTTGATTTCTTTTTAACATTTGTTTCTTTCAGTTAAAGTTGATCCTAAATAAGCTCTTCTGAATTTATTTCCTCTTAATGTTATGTGCTGTTCTGATATTATCTGTTGTGGCTCAGTTTCTAACCAACGCCTTCACTCTTCCTCCTCAACTAGTCCTAGTGACAACCATGGAGGCAACATTTTAAGCTAGAAAGACAAGACCTTTCCTCTGTAGCAGTTTTCAGATATATCTGGAGAATCCCTAAGCTGTGAGCCAAATGGGAAACATCATCCTGAGTCTGCTCCAGTTTTTCTTCTATCCCAGTGGTCCAAAGTGTATTTATATGCTATGTTGGTAAAATAGAATTCATTTTTAGAATGTTCTTACTGCATTACAGATTAAGATGAAGCAACAGCCTATCCTGACAGATTCAAGCACTCGGCCGAAATCAGGGCTGGGCATATACCTGCCAAAAAACCTAACATGCCTATTTTTGTCATGTTAGATGAAATCAAAGAACCTGAAGAAACTCATGTGGGCATATGAAGAGTGAGTGAACTCCACTGAGACTGGACATAAACCAGGATTAGAAATCAGGTGTCCGGATTTGTGAGGCATCAGCACTTAGTACTCCATTCCTAAAATACTGTATAGATCGGATATCAAGAAAATATATAAAATTAAAAACAGATTAATGAAGAATGTACAGTATACAATACATAGTAAACAAGTGATTTTATTTAAAACTAGAAGTAGAGAAAGAAAAATTGCACAGACAGCAACTGTCAGCTTCCTGTTTGTTATGCAACAGGATTTATGTGGATTTTGTGTTGTTTTTGTTAATTTTAAATGATTACTTTTCATGTTTTTATGTAATTTCGTTATGCTTGTGTATCACTTATTTTTTGTGTACTGTATCTGTAAATGTAACTCAATTCCCTGTATATTGCTTATGGCACCCAAGGAAGTGGGGCCAATCCTGAAGTGTCTACTGCGGGTTTTCCCTCTCCCTTTATGTATGGTCAGAGAGAGGAACCAGCAGTGGATCATTGAGTTTGTGAAAAAGTTTTTGTAAGTATTGTTTTTTGTTAGTTATTTCTGTTGTTTTGGATTATTTGTGTTATGCTAATAAACAGTCTTTGTAAGTGCTGCTTTTTGTTTTTAATAATTTTGTTTGTTTTTGGATTCCTTGTGTTATGCTAGTGAACTATCAAAAACAATTTTAATAAGAAACCATAAGACAAGGTGAGGTTGACACCAAAAACTGAGCAAAACCATCATTCTAAATATCAAAGCCAAAACTCTTAGCTAAAATCAAGGCCAAAGGTTCAGTCGCAAGTTAAAAAAACTTGAGTGTGTTTAGAAATAAGGATTGGAAAAAGGAAATTTTAAAAAGATTTTTGAATCCATCAACTATGACTGGGAATTAATGTCCAAGGTAACCTTTTACCCCAACATGATATTAATCAAATGTCACAACTTCTAAGAATGCTCTCCTGAAAACATGAAAGCTGTCCTAAAGACAAAATAGTGCCAATCTTAAATAAACAAAATGCCAATGAAATTTGCATAAAGTAATTAACAAAAACAAAGTAAGTTTTGAAACCAAAAAATTAATGTTACATTCTGAATCTTAGGTTAAAAGAAAAGAGTACTGGATCACTAAAAAGATGAGAAAACACGTAAAAATTATATTATTAATAATATATGTCTCAAATTATAATGCTTTGCTTGTGTTATTGAATTCTGCTGTTTAATTTACATTAGGGACATGTTCACCTTTGATTACTTTTAGACAAAATCTATTGCCTTTTTGTGCATTTTTTCTTATTTTTCTATTTTTGTTAAGACCCAGGTTTCTCTCTCTTGTAAGATATTTTCGATATATTTTGGGACTTCCATTATATTTTGAACTTTTAAAGCCATTTTCCTAGTAGTTGGGGAATAGCTGCTTTGGGGTGAGGATATATCTTAGAAGACAAGTAAAGGTCCTGGCTTGCTTTGTGGTTCATTTTGGAGGCATCAATACCCCTTTTCACTATGTCTAGAATTCCTAGCTATACCACCTGTCAACTAAACAATACAGTCAGCAAATCATAAAAATGAAATCTATTTGTACTGCTCAGCCTGCCCAAACAGGGTTCAGTGGTGTCCATCTATTTTCTGTTTCGAGGGATCGGAGCCTATCCTGGTAGCATAGCCAACAAAGTAAGATCAAGCACTGGATGGGGTGATAAAGGATATTAACACAAATACCCACTCATAAACTTAGGGTGGTTTTTGAGTGCATGCTTTGTTCCAGAAAGATACTGAAAAGAAAAACTACATCTCCTGGATGCAAATAACAGTTTATCTGCTATTCATCATTTTTTTTTAAATGGATCATGTTTCATAAATATGTTCTTGCTTGAAAGCTGCATTTGCTAGAGGCAATAAACTGCAAATCTATTATTTTCTTTTTCTATTTGTTGAAACCTTACATACAGTGGTGTGTAAAACTATTTGCCCCCTTCCTGATTTCTTATTCTTTTGCATGTTTGTCACACAAAATGTTTCTGATCATCAAACACATTTAACCATTAGTCAAATATAACACAAGTAAACACAAAATGCAGTTTTTAAATGATGGTTTTTATTATTTAGGGAGAAAAAAAGTCCAAACCTACATGGCCCTGTGTGAAAAAGTAATTGCCCCTTGTTAAAAATAACCTAACTGTGGTGTATCACACCTGAGTTCAATTTTCCGTAGCCACCCCCAGGCCTGATTACTGCCACACCTGTTTTCAATCAAGAAATCACTTAAATAGGAGCTGCCTAAAACAGAGAAGTAGACCAAAAGCACCTCAAAAGCTAGACATCATGCCACGATCCAAAGAAATTCAGGAACAAATGAGAACAGAAGTAATTGAGATCTATCAGTCTGGTAAAGGTTATAAAGCCATTTCTAAAGCTTTGGGACTCCAGCGAACCACAGTGAGAGCCATTATCCACAAATGGCAAAAACATGGAACAGTGGTGAACCTTCCCAGGAGTGGCCAGCCGACCAAAATTACCCCAAGAGCGCAGAGACGACTCATCCGAGAGGTCACAAAGACCCCAGGACAACGTCTAAAGAACTGCAGGCCTCACTTGCCTCAATTAAGGTCAGTGTTCACGACTCCACCATAAGAAAGAGACTGGGCAAAAACGGCCTGCATGGCCGATTTCCAAGACGCAAACCACTGTTAAGCAAAAGAACATTAGGGCTCGTCTCAATTTTGCTAAGAAACATCTCAATGATTGCCAAGACTTTTGGGAAAATACCTTGTGGACTGATGAGACAAAAGTTGAACTTTTGGAAGGCAAATGTCCGTTACATCTGGCGTAAAAGGAACACAGCATTTCAGAAAAGAACATCATACCAACAGTAAAATATGGTGGTGGTAGTGTGATGGTCTGGGGTTGTTTTGCTGCTTCAGGACCTGGAAGGCTTGCTGTGATAGATGGAACCATGAATTCTACTGTCTACCAAAAAATCCTGAAGGAGAATGTCCGGCCATCTGTTCGTCAACTCAAGCTGAAGCGATCTTGGGTGCTGCAACAGGACAATGACCCAAAACACACCAGCAAATCCACCTCTGAATGGCTGAAGAAAAACAAAATGAAGACTTTGGAGTGGCCTAGTCAAAGTCCTGACCTGAATCCAATTGAGATGCTATGGCATGACCTTAAAAAGGCGGTTCATGCTAGAAAACCCTCAAATAAAGCTGAATTACAACAATTCTGCAAAGATGAGTGGGCCAAAATTCCTCCAGAGTGCTGTGAAAGACTCATTGCATGTTATCGCAAACGCTTGATTGCAGTTATTGCTGCTAAGGGTGGCCCAACCAGTTATTAGGTTCAGGGGGCAATTACTTTTTCACACAGGGCCATGTAGGTTTGGATTTTTTCTCCCTAAATAATAAAACCATCATTTAAAACTGCATTTTGTGTTTACTTGTGTTATATTTGACTAATGGTAAATGTGTTTGATGATCAGAAACATTTTGTGTGACAAACATGCAAAAGAATAAGAAATCAGGAAGGGGGCAAATAGTTTTTCACACCACTGTATCTACAGAAACATATTACTTCCATACAAAAAAAATGCCATTTTGCAAAATGTGCATGATTTTGCAAAAGTTATTCTTCTTCTTCTTCTTTCGACTGCTCCCGTTAGGGGTTGCCACAGCGGATCATCTTCTTCCATATCTTTCTGTCCTCTGCATCTTGTTCTGTTACACCCATCACCTGCATGTCCTCTCTCACCACATCCATAAATCTTCTCTTAGGCCTTCTTCTTTTCCTCTTCCCTGGCAGCTCTATCCTTAGCATCCTTCTCCCAATATACTCAGCATCTCTGCCCTGCACATGTCCAAACCAACGCAATCTCCCTTCTCTGTCTTTGTCTCCCAACCGTCCAACTTGAGCTGACCCTCTAATGTCCTCATTTTTAATCCTGTTCATCCTCATCACGCCCAATGCAAATCTTAACATCTTTAACTCTGCTACCTCCAGCTCTGTCTCCTGCTTTCTGGTCAGTGCCACCGTCTCCATCCCATATACCATAGCTGGTCTCAATACCGTCCTGTAGACCTTCCCTTTCACTATTGCTGATACCCGTCTGTCACAAATCACTCCTGACACTCTTCTCCACCCATTCCACCCTGCCTGCACTCTCTTTTTCACCTCACTTCCACAATCCCCATTACTCTGTACTATTGATCCCAAGTATTTAAACTCATCCACCTTTGCCAACTCTACTCCTTGCATCCTCACAATTTCACTAACCTCCCTCTCATTTACACACATGTATTCTTTCTTGTTCCTACTGACCTTCATTCCTCTCCTCTCTAGAGCATATCTCCAAATCTCGAGGGTCTCCTCAACCTGCTCCCTACTATCGCTACAGATCACAATGTCAACAGCAAACATCATAGTCCACAGGGACTCCTGTCTAATCTCGTCTGTCAACCTGTCCCTCACCATTGCAAATAAGAAAGGGCTCAGAGCCGATCCCTGATGTAATCCCACCTCCATGTTGAATGAATCCATCACTGCTACTGCAGTTCTTAGCACTGTCACACTTCCCTCGTACATATCCTGTACAACTGTTACATACTTCTCTGCCACTCCCGACTTCCTCATACAATACCACAGCTCCTCTCGAGGCACCCTGTCATATGCTTTCTCCAGGTCCACAAAGATGCAATGCAACTCCTTCTGGCCTTCTCTAAAATTCTCCATCAACATCCTTAGAGCAAACATTGCATCATGGACAACTTCATATCCTTCTGATTATTTGTGCTGAAGACACTTATTGGTTTATTCTTTATCGTAAGGGAGTAATTTTCTGCACATACATTATTCAAAAAGCAGCTTTAAAATTATATGTTTTGGGTCTGGAGGCCCAAAACACATTGGGGAAACTCCAAAAAAGATCATTGTCTTGAATAACTAGACATCAAGAGGGGTTGAATGATATAGTGTGGCATAGTGGTTAAAGCTTTGGACTTCAAACCCAGAGGTTTGGGAATTCAAATCTGGGTGATCATGAGCAAATAACTCCACCTACATATACTCCAATTGGAAAAACAAAAGAAATGTGACTAATTGTATCTTAAATATTGAAAGTCATCGTGGAGAATGGTAATGGCCAAGTAAGTAAACGTATCTTATGTGGGAGTTTTCCTGTACTGGCGAGTCAGGAAGCATTGGACCTAAAAACAAAGCAATTTCAAAAAATTAATAAGACCACAAAATTGAAACAATTAAAATATATGCAGAAATAAATTTGTGTCTGGCAAATAAAGAGCTAAATTAATAATGCATGCATTTTATGGAGGTTAAAAATAATGAATCATTTCAGTTTGATAGTGCTGCTAATTGAATTGTAAAAATATCATTGTACAGTGTTAATTGGCATCATTCAATTAGCCGAGTTCAATTATTCCTATATTCAGCACACATTTATTTAAGGGTTCAGACTACTGTACGCATGGACAAATAATTTTTAAAAAAAGCAATCATAGCACAGCAGTTTGCATTGAGCTCGGGTTTGGCTCAGCTGGACTGATTATATCTATGTGGGGTCTTTACATCCTCCCCATGTCTGTGTAGGATATTCTTCTGGTACTCCAATAACAACTCACCTGTCAAATACATACATGTTGCTCTTTAATGGTCAGTTTGTGCTTTAATCAGTTTTATATATAATACATCAAAAATATCATCTTGATCTTTTTAAAAACAGATATCAAATTTAGAAATTTGATACACTTACCAAGACACTAGCTTCTTTAAGGAACCAATGAATTACCGTACATTATCCACTGCTTGGTTTTTTTCCTAAATATTATGGTTGTTAATTGTAATGTAAATGTTTTTTTCTTAGATTCAACTTTATTTGTATGAATAAAGCTATAAAGACTTTGCCTGAATAAGACAAAAAGCCAGAAAAAAAGGAAAATGAAATACAAACCAGTCTCTCTTTGACAATCCTTTGAAATGCTAAGGCCCAGCGCAGAGCCACATAAATATCTTGTATGGAGATAACCAAGACGAACATACAGAGACCCTAAGGTAGTAAAACAAAACCTGAGTCATAAAATGATGAGGTGTCCTGTAGGCCGCAGGCAGACATGGAGGCTGTGTGCACAAGCAGCAGCTTCCTATAATTTACAGACTCGAGTTACTTAATATATAATGCAATATTCTACGCTGTGCCATTTGTCATTTGAACTAGAACACAGATTATAGCTCAGGGCAGTGCATCTGTGCACAGATCTGGCAGGAAATAGGCTAAAAGCCCCGCAGCTGAGCCTGTCGCCTCAGCCGAGCTACAAAATCCAACCTCTGCTCCAAAGGTCATTGCATACTTTGCTGGTGACAGAGACAGGCCAGACTGTGAAGCATGTGACTCATATGCATACAAAGCGCCAACTGCCTGATGTCTGTTGCTGGCCTGATACTTGGTTAGAGGCTTGTCTTAATTTTATGTGACAGTCCGCTGTTGGAAAGGCCTCTTGGGTGACTAAATGGAGCATGCTGATATCCCACTGGGCGTAGTCCTGTTGTTTTGACAAATCCTCTGTAGCATTTATCAATCAGGCCTACAATTGGGAGTGCACTGCATATCTAATTGGAGCATGTTAGGGAGGCCCAATAGATTGCGCCAGCTATGTTATTCAATTTGTTCTTGTTAGTAACAGCCCCTCTGTCGTACTGCAATTTACTCTCACACATCACAAATGAAAAGGGGAGTCTGCCTTATAGTTACATAAGTTACAAGCAAAATTTTAATTAGCAAGGCAGCGCAGCAATCATTCACGGCCACTTTGACATAGGCTGGTGGTGCACACTGTGCAGCTTATTCATCGCTAATGGTATCGCATGGTCCTGCAGAAGAGGGAACAAAGAGGTTTCTACCACAATATGTTATATAAAAGCTGTTTAGAGGGAGCCTTTCCTTTGTGAGACGGCATGAAAAAATGTCCACTTTTCAATTTCTAGAAGTCTGTACATCAATATTTTTGGTCCACTTTAATTACTAAGGGTATGTTGCAATTTTGAGAGGTGACGCCTTAGAAATAAACAGGCCTTAAAGGTTAAGGCTAATTATTGGAAGTTTAAGTGGCTTATGCTAAAAGGCAGAATAGGACTATAGATGACAGTGTGGCTACCCTGTAGAAGTTTGAGTGGAAAAGTCAAATTAAACCAATGGTTCAAAGCTGACATACAGGAAAGAAGGTTAGTTTATGCTTGGGTGTTCATTATTTTCAGAATGAGGTGATATCATCCTAAAGGGCTTTTACAATATGATCATTTTTTTTAAAGTGAACATCAGTACTTTTTAAACTGCTGTGTTTCTCTTTCTCAGTCTGAATTTTGGAAACACTTTAAATAATAAGCTACACCAGAAAACAGACAAACCTTATTTTATACAGTGTCTTACATTCAAAGTGCCTGACAGCCATTCATGCCATTCTAATAACATTTTTGTGTTTATAGGAATAACTTATGAATGCTTTAAATTGTTTTCTCACCTGTACTAGAAAAGCTCTACATCTGAAACACTGTTCAACTTGTAAGCAAGATGTCAAGCTTTTTGCCATTGTCCCCTAGGCCAGAAAACCCTTCATTTTAGGGCCATATTTTGTGCCTGCAATTACATCCTTATGATAAAAAGTAAAAAATAGGTGTCTTCAGCACAAATCATCATGTCAACTGACCCCAGGGGTTCAACAGAAATGGGATTTGAGAAGTCAAAGTTACTCCTTTTCATTAGGCTTGGAAAAATGGGTGTTGGTAGTACAGGCATGTGGAGTGTCATTTTACTTTATTTCAGGGTTACTTATTATGAATATGATAATATTTTGGATAATTGATTTTTCACCACTGGTCCTAGTCCACTGAAAGCCACTCCTAAAAATAACAAATTTCAAATATTAGCATATGGGATATCATTGATCAGTGATTGCATCTATAATGTTACTGCATTTTTGATTTCTGATTCTTTGTTAGGGATCTAGTGCTATGGAACTCGATGACAGGGTGAAAAATGACAAATTTTGATTACAATTAAGAATATCAAGACTTTAAATAATTAAATCGAAGAACAATGTTGTTATATGCCTTTTATTAACTGGGAAAGGCCACTTACCCTATCCTTGTATACTGTATATGCAAACACAGACATTCAAAGAAATATTAATGAATTTAAAGTTTTACTGTAATTCAGCTTTAATGGCCCAAATCCCAGAATGTGAAAAAATAAATAAATGCATTTTAAGGTGACATCGGAAGAAGAGAAAAAAATATTTTATTATTCTAGTTAAAAACAATTATCTGAGGACTGCTTAGGAAAAGCTCAAGTTAAAGCCTGGCTGACGTAGGCCCAGGGTCTTCCTAGCAAAACGTACTTACTGTTGGTGTACATAATTGTGGTGGAGTTCTATGGTGCATTGCTCTGTCACAATTTCTGATGTCTCACTTATTGTTCATTCAGTTAAAGTGGAAGTAGCATTAAGCATCACAGCACAATACCAAGAAAAAAAGGAATAGAAAAGGTTTAGTGATAGCTACTCTTGATGAGTGCTACAATTTTAATTTAGACACAAAGAGTAACAAAAACACATGAAAGCATTAAGAACAGTATTATCATGAGCTACGGTTACTGTGATTTAAATGTAGACACCAAGGAAGTACTTTAAGTGACTGAATTTATGACAATTGTGGCTTATAGTTTTGCCTCTTACATTATGTTTACTTCCCCACAACAAGTGATAACAGTGAGCCCTTTGGAGGCTTCAGAGTCATACATTCTTTAAACCAAACGGGGCAAAATAATTCACAGGAGATGTACAAGACTGGGGAAAAGGAAGAAATAAATGGATGAATCTGCAAAAGGTCAATAATAATCCTCATTTCACCCCTAAGAATGAATGTTGCTTCAGTATACAATTGGGAGAGCTTCTGCTGTTTTATGTGTATTAAATTCATTCTTCTGCTTAGAAATTTCTAAACAGACCATGAGGACATAAAGCTTTAGAGATGTCTTTATATGCAGAGCACTAAGCTTTCTTTTAATTAAGAGTATATACTGAAGAAATGCACTGACGATTAAAAGCCATTTAGTCCTGTACAATTGTATGTTTGTTTTATTTAGTACATGTAAATAATACTGAAGCAATATTTATATTTCTCAAACCTGCTTAAAAGTACACTGCTAAGAAAATAGTTACACATAAAGTGTCTACATCTGTTTATGTAAAAAGCATTTAATAATACCAGTATGAAATAACATTTGTAAACTGATTCCAGCTATCCTCATATCTGCTTATTGAAAACCTACATAATTAATGATATTTTTTGGTTCTAATTTTGAATATTTCAATCAGGTATTTTCTAAGTCTTTATGTGCTTCAGCTGAAAATGTTTCCTTCTTTATTTTTAAATGAAAATGTAAGACTTAATTACATAATCTGTCCTTGTATAAAACAAATAAATAAGCTACAAAATACATTGTAAATGCAACAAAACTTAAAAAAAAAACCCTAAATATTGTGTTTTAGCTCTTTTGAAATTACCAGAAAAGTTCTGAATATAGGTCTGGCTCTGTCATGTGAATGTAGTGGTGGCTCCGAGGCTAAGCATCTGCACTGGTATCCCGAAGGTTGCCAGTTCAAATCCCTGTCACTGCCAAAAGAGATCCTGTTCTTCTGGGCCCTTGAGCAAGGCCCGTAACCTTCAATTGCTCCAGGGGGTGCTGTACAATGGCCGACCCTGTGCTCTGACCCCAGGGTGAAAACTAACAAATTCCTAATATGAGAAATTGTGTAAGGTGAAATCAACAACAACAAAAAAAACTCAGGTGATGAGCCCACATTGCAGGTCAAGACAGCTCTTTAGGGATGAGCCTGACTTGCATAAATAAGTTTAAAAAAATATTGTTTATTTTTGTACAGTACCTTTTTCTCATAGACCCCTTCACACAATAATAATAATATTCCTTTTCTTTCTCACTTCTCCTCTGCCTCTGACCAAGGTGAGCTTCGTTGTTCTACACTCTCATCAATGACTTCCCTGGGTGAGGCAGAGTGGCTTCTTTTAAGCTGGACTCAGGAGGACCTCCGTGTGAGACAATCCAGCAATGGCACAAACAACAATGATAACGATGACAACAATAATAAGATTCAAACTGTAGCATAGAAGACTCAGGCCTGGCTATTTATTCCACCCAGTGAGATTACTCCATGATTAGTCTTAAAACAAACATAAGTCCTGAAATTAGTCCTATAGCTCTTTTTTGATTTTCTCTAATACTGTTTATTGAATGTAGTCCTTTTGATATGTGCGCACACTTTCCAATATGGCCAGATAACTAAATCACAAATTGAAAGCATAAATTGTACAGCTTTTCACTTTATATCCTGAGATACACCAACCAGCCTTCATTTGCCACTTTTACCAACTCTGCCCTAACTCAACAAGTTCCTGTATCATTACAAATTAAGGAAACTATAAAATTCACATGAGCTATAAACAAAATAGCCAGTAGATTTTACATCCTCTAAATGGCTAGAGATAAAATGGTGCAGGGACACATACCAGGTATTATGGTTATTAGGATCTTTTAGTAGCATTGCTTTCCAGTGTTTCCTGTAGTCCCACACTGACCATGAGTTGATTCTTATCTATTCAAAAGCTAAATGAAACTCTCAGTGGAAATTGAAGTGCCTTAGGAAAGGTACTTCAGAAACTAGTACTGCAGAAGCACAGTGTGTCATATTGCCTAGACAATAATATAAAGATTGACACATAAAAATTGTATTTAAGTCCCAGCGCCCCTGAGCTCAGTCATTTTGCTGAAGAGATCAGACTTAATCTTTTTCATCAAAAGGTCATCCAATGGTATTATAAAGTTATGTATGAGGAAAAGTAGAAATATTGATCAGTATCACATGTTAATGTCTCTAACTATTGGTATTCCAGGACTGATGCAGGAAGTAATTAGCGAGACACTCATCTCATTTACCGCACTGTTCCCCTGGCGGTAAGATCTATCCAAAATAAATGTCAAAGCATTTAGCAAAGGATCATAGTGATGTAATAGAAATGCAGTCAAGCATGATTTTTCTGATAAGCCTTGAAGTAATTTTCTATTTTAAGACACAATAAACTTCATGCTGTTCCATGCACGATTATTTCAAGATTACAGTAACTCCTGGGCACTATATTGTGTGGTCACCAGAGGACCTTTCCTCTCTTATCAGTATGTTCCTTATTATAAACTGCTAATTAAAGTCACTATATAATTGGTTTGTATTAGTTTTTGGAACCTTGAATTCATCTTGATTTTAAAAAAGTGGACAAAATCTAATCATATATTTTTTTCCTATGTAACTTCACAGTAGCCCACTATGGAAAATACTGAATATACACCCCTTCAATTTTTTTTGTTAGTTTACACATCACTTTGTGATAGTGACGAATGAAAGATATTGTGTAAAATGTCATACTGACTGATCCTACTTACAGTGGATTCAGAAAGCATTCTGACTCCTTCATTTTCTATGCTATAGGTTAAATTTTAAATCTATAATGTTGCTATTTTTTGCCCATGAAATTACACACCATAACTCATAACAACAAAGTAAAAACATGTTTTCAGAAAGATTTGCAAATTTATTACAATTTCAAAACTGAAATCTCTCATTCATTTAAGTATTTAGACCCCTAATTCACTACTTTGTAAAAGCTCCTTTGGTAGTAATTAAAGCTTAAAGCTTGATGGCTTGTTTTGTTTATTTAGATTAACTTCACTATGAGTTCAGATTCATTTGAGTCCAGTGTGGATTAAGCCCCGGACACAGACAGGTAGACATGTTATCAATCACCATTACACGTTTATTTACAACTATTTACAATTAATAAAGTGCCACACAACCCCCAAAGACTCCCCAAAGTCCAGGCCTCTCACACTCTGCCTTACTCTTCAGGCTGCCTCCACTCCTCTCCTTCAAGCTCTTGTCCTTCTCCTCACCCGACTCCAGCCCTGAATGAAGGGAGGCGGCCTCTTTTATAGCCACCCAGATGTGCTCCAGGTGTCTTCCCGTAACCTTCCACCGACATGCCCCTGTATGACGGAAGCACCAGCTGTGTACCGGGAAGCACACCGGGTGTCCCCAATACTCTTCCCACCAGCACTTCCGGATGTGGCGGAAGTTCTGAGGTCCAGGGCTCTCTAGGCATTGCGGTGCTGCCTGGCGGCAACCATGGCCCCCTACAGGGTTGAGCTTCCAAGCTCTCTACCCGTGGTCCCCAAAGCAACCAGGGCGGTCGCCCCCTCATGGTCTGGAGGAGCTGCAAGCCCTTCTCTGGTCCTCCTGTGCATCCTGGCTGGGTAGCAGCCCCAGGCACTCGCCACATCAGTTAATGGACAAAATCCTCAAGTAGATAGATGTATTCTATGAACAGACAAGTTGAGGGAGAAAATATAATATGTTACATCAAAGTATTCATTTAGAAAAAAAGATCATTCATCCTTCTATTTTCTATTGGCAACCATCCAGTAGAAGTAACTTAGTAGCGGTAACATATTGTAGGCATAATAAACAAGGAATAACATGTTGATAGGGGGTGCAAAGAGGTCGTATTGGGGCTAGAAGAAGGAAAAGAAATGGCTGTATATTGAGTGAATAGGCCAGCTAGATTGAATGGATCAGTGTCCTGTCATCCAGAGTGGTGGCTCTGAGGCTAGGGATCTGCACTGGCAATCGGTAGGTTGCCGGTTCGAACCCTGTAAACGCCAAAAGTGACTCTGCTTCATTGGGCCCTTGAGCAAGATCTTTAACCTGCAATTGCTCCGTCCTGGGTATAACGTTAATCTGCATCCAGCCCTGCATGTCGGCCCTCCAATCTACAGGGGAAAACCTGGGGGTTGGAAGCAGAATTGGCACTCCAGCCACCATAAAAAATGTCACACTGTTCCATTCCATCTGTGGTGCTGAGGAATCACCCATTGCATGGCGGCACTTGGGTCCTAATCTGGAATCCTGATTTTTTTATACATCCACTGTAATTGCTCATGCATATGAGATGTGACACAAAAATAACTGGGCTTGGGGTTTTCCTGGAAAACTGTCTGGAGGTTGGCCGAACATGAATCATAGAACTATATTCCATCCTACATGCCCTCTCAAACCAGCTAGGTATATCCTGTGAATAGCCCAGTCAGTATTTGCACAACAATCGCTACGCTAAAGTTGTCGCTATAATGTCAGGTGAAAAAATCGGACAGAGAATCAGCATCAAATTTCTCGTAAAATTGAACAAAAAGGCCACAGAAACTTATGAAATGATAAAAACAGTGTACAGTTTTTGATAGGCACAAACGTTTCAAGGAAGGACAAGAAAATGTGGAAGGCGTTCAATGCCTAGGTCGAGAGGGGGGTGGGTGCTTCACCAAGACAATGCTCCCGCGCACAATGCTTTTTCTGTAAAGCAGTTTTTGACTGACAGAAACATTCCCTTCCTTGATCATCCTCCTAATTCACCCAATTTAACTCCATGTGATTTTTCCTTTTTCCTGAAAATCAAAAGTGGCCTGAAGGGAACACATTTTTCTTCAATGGATGAAGTGAAGACAGAAACAGTAAACCTGTTGAAGAGCCTCAAGCAAGAAGACTTCCAGCACTGTTTCAATCAATGGAAGATACGTATGGAGCAGTGCAGAGGTCCAGAGGGGGAGTATATAGAAGGTGACAACGTTTAGAATGCTGTAATTCATCAATAAATATATATATTTTTTACTAATCCGGTTCTTTTTGTATTTTACCTGGTATATATTTGTGAATGTCTGCCATGTCTGAGTATACAAGAGTAATAGATTTTGTGTCTATTTTTCACATTTTATGAAGTCCTTTATACTTGTCCTGCATAGAAAAATTACATTTTGGCTACAATAGTATGTGTCTAATTTTATACAAGTACTCTGTTAATTGACACCTGACTACCATTTCTATGATTTTACATGGGATAGAAGTAAGACTTACTTATCTGTAATTACTGGAATCTGTCTTGGCTATCTAATTAACAGATAGTCCCCTCTGGTACGGAGAGAATGCATCATTGGTGGACCAGCCATCAGTGGAAGCCATTGTGCTTTTTAAATTACATTAAAGGCACAAGTGGAATACACAACATATTGGTAAAGTGAATATCAATTACATACAAAAAATTGGTTGTTCTTTATGATGATTAAAAGGCAAAAATTCTATGTGTTATGGTTTGCAGTTCTTATAATTTGTATGTGTTTACTTCAATAATTTTCACATTTTGGGAGTTTTTGGGGTCACAGACATTCATTGTCATGTTACATTTTTATTTTTCTAACTACCTTAATAGTTGTGTAATTTTCTGGGATGTTTAGGCCACCATTTTGACGATTACCACCATATTGGACACCCATTATGAAGACAGCATTCTGGGTTGTTACAACAAGTTAAAAGGTCAGCTGTAGGTTCACCTTCTCATTCAAGTTGTTGATTCAAAACCCTTTTGCTAAACATTGTTTTGCTGATTCATTTATTTGTTTGGTTCTTTTGGTTCTGACATTTTGCAAATGTATTTTTGACCTTGAATTTTAACTCTGGTGCTCTCTGAGAGCTTGCCAGTTCGCTGACTTAACACTATGTTATGTTAAAAACAGTTTAATGTAAAATAAGGGACATCAGAGGCAAACTTAGCATTCAAAACAAAGACATCACCACAAGAGGCTGTGTCATTAATCTTTGGGGAAAAAAAAACAGGATGTATTACTTGGAGGCTAAAGCAGAGATCCTCAGTCTGAGTCTTGGGCGGCCACCATGGATACAGTTTTCATTTCAAATGATTTCTTAATTAGACACCTTTTATTGTTGCTAATGAAACCTACTTTTAAGGGTTTTAATTTTAGATCTCTTAGTAATTAACATTCACAGTCTTTACTTTTAATTAAGTTTCAAACAGCTACAGTCAAAATATTTCACTGTTTCTTGTCTTCTTTTCCAGTTGCCAGTTATCACTGAGATGTGAAGAACATGGAAACTAAAGATGAACCATTTCCTTAGTTATATTTATGTCTATATGTTTTCATCTTAAAGTAACTGTTTCATTAAAATGTTTGAAAAAAATAATTAGACTGAATGTGATTGACCAAGAATTATTCTTTTAATGTCCATGAAACAGAATCAGAATAATCTGTAATTCTGTATAATTCTGTATAAGCAGAAAATTAAAATATACAATCTGATGTGCAGGATGAGAACACTAGCAAGCTGTTGAGTTATAAAACACGTTTCATTTTAAAGTGGTTTTAAAAGTAGGATATCTTTATCTACATGGGGACTAATAGATGTCTTCAAAATTCTGAAAGCTATCAATAAAGATGATCAATGAGATTTTTCAATTTAAAAAGTGAATCATGTGCTCAGAGCCACCACTGGAAATTAATTTTCCATGCTATAGACATGGAAGAAGGAAGTCCTTTTTGTTAGGCAAGGGTGGGATCCTGGAAATATCTTGCACTGCAGTTAAAATGGAGACCTTGACAGTTACAAAAAAAGATAGTGTTAACTTAGTCATTAACTGTCTGTTATGTACGCACTGTGCATACACATAAATGTAAAGTAATATCTACAAGTATACTCACTAACAAAGTAATTCAGAAAAAGAGCTTCACTTTTCTCATTTATAAACAATAAACATGGTTCTTTACAATGATTTACTGAACAGTTATTCTGCCTGTAGAACTGAAGAGACAAATAGTGAGTAAAAAAGATTTTTACTTGTTCAAGTGTCACCGATGAGATTTGTGTTGCCCATGTTCCAGCCTGCTGTTTAGAAATATCTAATGGAAACAGTATATTCTATCTTTGTGAAAAATGTAAAAGGTAATGGGTTTTGATTGTATGTTTTAATACTAATTTGTTAGGTTAAATTTACTGAAAAATAAATGAATACTGTACAGTTCCTTTAGGGAATTGTGTTTTATTGCCATATTCCAAATGTGTCCTTTTAGGAAAAAGAATTGCAACAAGATGTACACAGGGAAAATGTTTTGAGAAGCAAAATAATTAGTCTTCAAGCTTTTCTGAAGAAGAATAAATTACTGGAATTCATATCATCTCTCATAGCATGCTTCATTGGTGACTGAAGAAATACACACTTTCTTTAAAGCCGCCATGTATAAACTGCCCAAAGTATACTGTAAATAGCATACAAAGTAAAACTACTTATGTACAACTTGTACAATCATTGCTTGCACAAATACTGTAATAGAAAAAGTTTAACACAGAAAAAGAAGGCCATTACAGATGTAAAAATAAAAACTTACATTATAATAATAATTGTGAAAAAAGACATGCAAAATATTAAAATTTCCATCGGTGATCCTCCCTGGAATAACTTGCATTTTTCAGTTTTAAAATCCAAGTAAACCTAACATAACACAATTTAGTTGTTTAATTAACAATGCATTGCTGACACATTCACTGTTTGTGTCAGGACAATATAAAAGTTCAGTTTCTTAAAATAAATCCGACACTGGTATATGAAGAAAACGGTGAGCAACATAAGTCTTGGGAGATCATATTAAAGCCAATACTCCCATCTGTGCACTTGTGTATAACTCTGAACGTACAAAATGAATTCCCAAGGCTGTGAGATCAAATAAGACCTCTGAATTATATTCTTGTTATCACGGTGCCTGGAGTGGCAACAAGTTGCATGTAGGTTTGACATACCAAGTAAGAATTTCATGGTGCTCTAAAAATTTGACAATACTACTATCTCTTCTGTAGGTTTTTTTTTTTTTTTGCCAGTGCTTATGCATTTCGGCCTGTGGTGTGCAGGGATGTACAAATCCAAGCCATTACTTAAAAATGAGTTCAGCAGGGGATGGTCTGAAACTTGTTAAGGGTAAATTTTGCACCAATGATATAAACTTTTTCTTTACCTAAAGGACTATAGATTCTGTACATGGAATCAATTACCAAGCAGTGTGGTAGAGATGAGGACAATATGGATATTCAAAACTCAAATTCATGTTATTTTGAAGAGATTAAGTGGATAGCATTGGTGATGTTTGTTGGGCTGAATGGCCTGTTCTTGTTGGGTTTTTTGAATGTTCAAAACAAAACAAATCCAAATCATATTATGTGATGTCATCCACTGTTAAATTCTGCTACATACTTCTAAAAGTTTTATTTTAATACTGTATTGAGGATTTGTTCTGTGTATTGTATTGTATTGTATTGACCTGCTATTTTTTGATACGCACTGCATGCCCAACCTACCAGGAAAGGGGTCTCTCTTTGAACTGCCTTTCTTCCATTTTTTCCCTACTAGGGTTTTTTGGGAGTTTTCCTTGTCTTCTTGGAGAGTCAAGGCTGGGGGATTGTCAAGAGGCAGGGCCTGTTAAAGCCCATTGCGGCACACTTTGTGTGATTTTGGGCTACAGCATACAGAAATAAATTGTATTGTATTGCATTTTATTGTAAATGTACAGTGTACATGCCCTTTCCCAGCAGTGCATTCAGTCTTACATATCCTTATGATATGTCTCCAGCATATTGGAGATGGTTTCCTCCCATAGTCCAAAGACATGCAGGTTAGGTGCATTGGCGATCCTAAATTGTCCCTAGTGTGTGCTTGGTGTGTGGGTGTGCTGCCCTGCTCGGGATTTGTTCCTGCCTTGTGCCCTGTGCTGGATGGGATTGACTCCAGCAGACCCCTGTGACCCTGTGTTAGGATATAACAGGTTGGATAATAGATTGATGGATGGATATTGGAGATGGGTGGGGTGTAGGAGGTGTAGGAGGAAACTAAAAATGCCACTTGATTCTTTTGGATTACCTCACTTACTTGCAATTTATTAAAGTTTGTGTGACTTGGTCTTATGCTACAGTATGAAGTTAAAATGTAAGAACAGTTTTTACCTAGGACTTATTAACTGTTATTTCCCATCCATTTATCAACTTGACCTTTGACCAATACTCCATTAAGTACCAATCAGTTTACACTACTGATTCAATTTCATTGATTATAAATAGCACAATTGATATTTTTTTCTGCCAAGTGAAGAAAAACAGCAGACCACCAAGCAAAAGTATGAAAATGGGGTTGAAGATGAACTGTAGATAAATAAACAAGTGTTGTCAAAACCAGGAAAAAAAGTCTAGTAAACATCCAAACTAAAAACTTTAACTAAAATCAAAGAGAAACTGTTGTGATATAGTAGCCAAAGAACTTGAAACTTGAAATAATTTAAATAGCACAAGTAGCAGTTAAACTCTGATAGTGTATATACTGAGGAGTCACTTAAATAATGTCACTAAAACTGACCTCTGGTTCCCAATACCTAGAAACCTGGGTATATGTCCTTGCATGAAATGGCAATACCCACATAGTAAATACAAGATGGTGTCACAGTAAAATAAAAGGAAATAGTAATATACACACACCATTTAATAAAAATAGTATTGTCTGACTGATTCTGACTTTTGATACATACTGCATGTTTATATGTTGTATAAATAATATGACATTGTTATATACTGTATTCATTCATATTTTCTGCTTTTTTAAGTTGTTCTTGCTTTGGCTTGTAATTTGTGTGTGATGTGTTCTGCAGCCTTAAATGGCCAAGGCTCTGCTTAATTATCTGAACTTATTGTTACTTGCAAACTTGAGCACACATTAAGATCTCAAGATGATGTCCTGCTAATGATTCCATGGATTTTTTAGTTTTTTAGCTTTTAGTTACAGAGCCCCGAAGCTGTGGAATGATCTGCCTGCTATTATAAGAGCCGCTCCTTCAGTCTCAGGTTTTAAATCCAGGCTGAAGACTCACTACTTAATTTTAACATACCCTGAGTAGAGCTGCTGATTAGCTGTGCATACAGCATCTCTTTTGTTAGTCATTAGTACTAAAATATAAGTAATGCAACATTTACAGTATAAACTGTGACTAAGGCTTACCCATTCTGTTTCTCTTCTCAGTATTCTCATTTGTCACTTGGGGACACTACTCTACTGCCAGGTTGTTTGCCTGCCTATGGAAAAGTCGTCTTTGATAAAGGAGCACTGGAATCATCGGGCAGAAGGGTCCTTTCATCTAATTGGCCAGACTAGCACTGACTAAGCTATAGAAGGGCCAAGGGTTGGGGGGAGAAGGCTTGTTGGCCGAAGTCTACAGGACTCTTGCCGTGTCTGGCTTTTCTGACTCCTTTTCTAAAATCTGTCTGAGGTCCTATAATTAAATGGCAGACAGACATTGTTATTTTTATTTATGTTAATTTGTTTCTACTTTGTTTTTGATGTATTTGAACAAATTTGTGTCCTTATATATGATAGTTTTCTATTTAGTGCACTTGGTGAGGAACGCTGTGCAAGAACAAAGTAGTTTGTACTATTGTATTGTATTTCTGAGTTGGCGATGATAGACTGACCATCTATCTCTATGTAGAGAAAAACCTGTTTTTGTATTGTATTTACCCCATTTTTATTTAAATCCTGAATGGGGATCTCTCTTTGAATTGCCTTTTGAAAGATTACTTACATTTTTCTTCCTACAAGGTTTTTTAGGAGCATTTTCTTGTCTTCTTACAGAGTCAAGGCTGGGGGGCTGTCAAAAAACAAGGTTTGTTAAAGCCAATTGCGGCATTTCTAGTGTTATTTTTGACTATTCAAGAAATCAATTGTTGTTGTTGTACTATGGTTTGTATTGTTATTGCACCGGCAGGACATGCAACAACTTTGTGTGCTTTCTGGTGTACAGTATGGTATAAAGATAAGAGATTAAATTAAATTGAATTGAAAAGTGGAAACATCTTGTGCCGCCATGATAATGAATTCCTGTTGTCTCTAAAATATCAAGCACTCTGAGAAATTGTTGGCTTTTCTATGAGAAGCTAATTTCGTGAATGGGTATTTTATTTAAAAGAACTCTTCAAAACTAAGAAAGACATACAAGATGATATGTTCAGGTAAGAGAAAACTGAATCATTTTGGAAGATATGAAGTAAGCTGATAAGTTCATAGATTCAAAGGGCCACTATTGTCACATGTAAAGAGTACATTGAAATTCTTAACTTGTATGTTCTAAACAAAAGTTTAACTATAGTGGATGTATGGTTTAGCAAGCAGTGCTTTACAGACATAGTGATTCTGTTTTTGCCTCTTTAAGACAGAAGCGAATGGTCCTATTAAGTTGCATCAGCCTGAGGATAACAGCATGAGCTGGCATTTCATTATTCAAATATGCAGCTTCAGTGCCAACTGCAAGGCAGCCTATAGAAAAGGCAAGCCTGTCACAGTTGCATGATTTCCAGTTAGTGCAGCTACAGCCAGGCATCGTTCTAAGGAGTGTGAGCTTCCTAAAAGAGCAACAGCAAGAATCCATTGGGTCAGCATAGAGTAATATAATACTCTACAACCCAACATCCTTACAATAAATGCAACATCAAAAGAAATAGGAACAAAAGAACATTAAATGCACATATGCATTTATAAGTACGAACGGATGTTGAGTAGTCTAATGACCTCATGATAAGATCTACATCTAGACATCCAAGGGTCAGCTTTCTTCAGTATGGACAAGACGATTGCCTCTTTCTTCACTACAGTTAATCCGACACTCTTATTCTGATGATGTGCTGCTCTCTGTACCTTCTACATGTGTTTTCCTCTTTAAAAGTTACACCAACATTAAAAGTCAAGTTAAGTACAAGTTTCTTCTTTAGTCCCGGAGTCTCACTTAGTTGTTTATAGGAGGCTTCACAAAACTCTGGGTTTTAGTGAAATTATGTCTCGGGCAGCAGGTACCCCCATCAAAATTCATATGATATGGCTGATGTGTCACCATGTGATATCCAAAGAAGACAGGCCAGAGATGAAGGTGTTGTGCTGGCTGCCCAGAGCAGCAGTTGTTTTGAATAGAGATTGAATCAGAAGATGGATTTTTGAAATTAACTAGCTAAGGTCAAAACCAGCAAGGCACAATTTAGTAGCACATTCATTGGACATGAGACAAAAATTATCAATCATAGTGAGAATATCATAAAGCAAAAATAGAGAATAGAGTAAAAACCAAAACATTACACATAAAGCATACTCGAGTAAAACAAAAGAGTTCAAAACAAGAGATTCTTTTAAATGCTAAAAAAACACCAGTCACTTGGTCGTATCCACAAACTTGTAGGTTAAAAGTCGTTGTGCAGATGATGACACTTGGCACGACTTTGAGCAGATGTCGTCCGGCTGCATGTGAATGAATCCTTACCTGTGGGAACTCAAGATAACAGCACCTATAAAAAAAAAAGATGGCATCACAAGAGAATGCATTTACTTTTAAACACCAGTATAAATACTGTAAATCTAATTTAAAAATCAATGTGACAACCAAATTCCTTGACCTCTTAACTGCTGGAATGACATTTCAATTAAATTTAGAGGCCAAAGACAAACTTTAAAAAAAGAAGAAGAAACTCCAGATCATGTATCGTATTTGTTTGCAAATTGCCATTTTGTAGATTATTGTAATAATCTGTTCATTTTTTTAATTGAAAATTATTTTTCCAGTAAAGAGTTTAAGGAAGTCAAACAAAAATAGGTTCAAGGTAGGAACTTGTACTGGATGTGACTCTAGTTAATCACAGAGCACAAACACACACATACACTGAGGTAAATGGAATATTCATTAGAATCTGTATCATTCATATTGTGGCATTATTTTACTAATAAAGCTATGCCAGTTATTCGCTGAACAATTTTAGCAGTAAGAAATAAAAAGGCACATTATTTAGCACACCTGGGAAAGTAGAAGAGGTTAAACAATGGCATGGAGTGCTTGTACATGTAACAAGTTTCATACGGCTGGTACCCCGATTACAAGCTGCTCCCATCCCATTAAGACAAAACTTAAGTTCTTCCCTCGGCACACAGAGTAAACAGCAACCATCTCAGTTAATCAAGCTAAACCTGAAGACATTTTCAGGCTTTTGGCCTAGGATAACACATTTTGCAAACGGTGTCAGTTTAGTTGAGCTATGACAAACAAAAATGGCTTTTGTTTTTAGTTGTTTAGGACTGTTATTAGTCATTCAATAGCCTTTTAGCTGTTGTATGAACTCAGCCGTATTAGTAAAGTGTTGACATGTAACGTCTGCTTTGGCAAACCAAGCAGAAGTGGCATATTTCACTATGTCTGGCAGTCCTGACATACATTTCTTTATTCAGAAATTCAGTGTTATGTTACTATAAAAGCATTAAACTGTTTAAAATAATGCTGTCTTTTAATTGTGACACACCATGTTGGGGAATGATGGTATTTGTAATCTTCAAAGAAAAAGTTTGTTTTGGCCTCATTTACCATTCTTTTCTTACATTTACATTTATTTGCATAGCACTTTAATCCAAAGCGACTTACAAAGGAGGCCAACATAATCGAGTAACATCAGTCTAGGGATTGTTTTGAACATGTGTAGAAGGATAGGTTACAAAAGTTGATTACCATATGCTATAAAGATAGCACATCAAAAAATGATCAATTAACAATATGACAGATCTATCCATATAGTAAAAGACATTTATTAACAATTTGACAGATATTCACAGAACAGTAGGAGTTTCAATCGCTTCTTAAACACATTGTGGGAGTCAGTAGTTTGGATTGAGATGCAGCATTGGTGTTAAACACTGCATGTCTGTTGATTGTGAGCAGGCGACCCTCCTTTCTCGGGAGCTACACATGTACCAGTCTCTCAGCTGTTTTCCTTCACTGAACTGATGCTGCAAACACCATTTCATGTTTGGATATGTTAGCTTTGAGACTCTCCCTCCATTCCTAATCTGTCTCATCCTTTGCCTGTGAAGTTCTACCACCAGCACTGATCCACACAGCTCACCTGGAGTAATTTTGAAATTCAATCTGTCGCACTTTTTCCCAGCTCCATGAGCCTAGAGTTACACCGTCATCCATTGATGGAGCTGCAGATGTAGCACCCTCTCAGCTGTCTCCTGCAAACTCCCCAATGCTGCAAACAGCACTAAAGATGCCAGATTTCAGCTTCATCACTCTCCTGCAACTCTTATGAAGACCCAAGTAACTCAATTATAGGGCTTCATGGTACTCAGCACTTTGTTAAGTTGGACAGTAGGTCTTATTTTCATTCCACACCTGACACCAATGTAGTGATGGCACCAAATGCCAGAATGGATGCTTTTCCTCTTGACATCGCTCTTTTAGATGCCTTGCTCTCCTTAAATGGGCCACTCACCACTGCAGGCTTGCCATTTTTATAGGTGGACCGCCACTGGTGATGGAATACCAGCTCATGCAATGGATGACTCATCCCAGGTAGATGCAAATTGTCAAAATCATGACAATATTAACAATTATGAATGTTATTTCCAGAACAGTAAATCTAAACAGTGTTAAAGCTTGCCTTAGTTAAAAGAACTCCACTTAACTAATCATACAGTATGTCTGAATGTGTGTTAGGGGACAAAATATTATTCAGAAATGTTCATATTCACAGTGGTCTTCCACCCCCTAATCCTCACGAATGTGAAAGTGCTACTGTATACAGTTAGTACATATAATGACCCAGATTTGTTAAAACACAAACAAAACAAAGTAGAGACTGATTAACATCCATCCATCCATCCATTATCCAACTTGCTACATCCTAATAAAGGGTCACGGGGGTCTGCTGTAGCCAATCCCAGCCAACACAGGGCACAAGGCAGGAAAAAACCCTGGACAGGGTGCCAGCCCACTGCAGATTGACATAAGTGAAAACCAATATTATATGTACTTTAATGAACTGTTGAACTATGGTCAGTTGACAACAGAAGAGAGGAAAACAAAAACTCCATTCAGCAGCATCCCTGAAGAACATAAACCTTTGTGGGGTCCATGGTCAGTTGTAAGACAGAAAGTCAAAGATAAAGTCAGACAGTCACAGACCTTGGTCACCTAGCAGTCCACCCCCTCTGGGCATTTCTATAATGGAGTCTGTGCTGTGTCCAATCTAATGAAAGAATCTTTTCATCTGATGATTCCAATGCTCCGTGCATCTGAGACAGCTTTTGCATGGACTGGAGAGCAGCATGGCAATAGAGCAATGGCACCAAGTGCTTATCAAGATACCAAGAAAGGAAACTGAATGGAGAAGGATTAGTAAAGGTTTATAAATATTGTATTACTTACATTATTGTACAAATGACTAACAAGCAGAAACTGAGTATGTACAGCTAATCAGCAGCTCTAGTCAGGGTATGCTAGATTAAACTACTGAGTATTCAGCAATGATTTAAAAGCTGAGACTGAAAGGGGATATTATATATAATCAGGCAGATCACTCCATAGCTTTGAGGCCCTTTAACTAAAACTTCAGCTCCCCCCCACTATTATTTTATTATTCCTTTGAATCTTAAATACGCCTGCATCTTCAGACCTAAATGTGAGCTCTGGTTTGTAAGTAATTAACTGGTCCTTGGTCATTTAAGGCTTTATGTGTTAAAAGGAGGAGGATTTGGAATCATCCCTAAACTTAACTGAGAACCAGTGTAAGGACTTGAGAACTGGAGTTATGTTTTTGTAATTTCTCATCCATGTAAGGAGTCTTGCATCAGGAACGATTTGAACAGCCAGTGAATAAAACATTGCACTAGTTGATAAGACTAAGAAATAAATGTATGAATTAATTTCTCAGTATGTTACAAACTTTACTGATATTACAGTATATTCCTTTATGACAATACATTCATTGTTGCTGTGAAACGTCTGACATCTAGCAATACCTAAACTCAATGTTTCCATGCGTAAACAATATACAGACAATATATGTGTTTGTGCTAGCATACTTTGTGCTAGGTTAATTAACACCACAGAATTGGAGCTTGTATCTCCATTGAATAATATATAAACGTTGGACAGATTTTCTGTGTCCTCTTCTCTGATCAGAGCCCTTAGCCTTGAGAACTAGCTAACCAGCACTTTAGAGGCTCAACCTCTAATTTGTTCAAATGAAGGATAATTTGGTGACTCTAAGCTGATCCACTGGTTGTTTTTGAGAAAGGTATTCTCAGCACAGACTGGTGCCATAACCCTTGTAAATTACTACTTATGAACAAAGACTCCAGGATGAGCTCTGAGGCCCCATGATCCTAAAATTTGATTACATTTTTGCAGACAAAGGATTGATGGTTTATTTCAAGAACTGGTTGATACATTTTTTACATTCTTTAGCAACCATTTATTCTTTAATTTACTAAAGTGTACATTAATGATATAAAGCCCACTGACCATTTAACTAAAAAGCCATTTTAAAATCCTAATATTTAATACTTTACCATTTTAAATATTTTAAACAATAATTGTTTCCTTTTCCCATACATTGTAAAGTAAGAAAAGGTGAAAATATGTTAAGTTTCCATCTAGAAAAAAAGTAACCTCTCCTCCCTTTTCACTTCTATTGAAATAAATAAAAAGATTAAATATTTTTCTCTTTTGCAGGTGAGAAATGGATTTTCAAAGGTTATATTTAACCATAAATTATTAGCTGTCCTTCTACTTTTAGGTTAATTAGCTTTGAACTTTACAGCCCATGATAATTACTAACTGTTACATTTTCACCATACATATAATTTTACATTTTTCTTTATACTTCAGTCTTGCCGAGTTACTTGAACAAGGCGCATTGCCAGGCTCGCTGCTGTTTATGACACATGTTTAATTTGCTTGAATTTTTCACAGTTAACTGTAAGGCTTCTCTTGAAAGCTTTCTCTTTTAGTCTTGCGTGGCCATTGTATACAATGGGGCCCCCTATGCAGAATGACAAAGAGCAGGGGAATGTGTAAAAATATAAATAACAGCATTATGGCTGATCCAAAAAATGATAACATGAATCAAGTTGTAGCGAGCTGCCAAGAAAATAATGGATTGTACATTCTAGCAGTAAAACGTTTACATAGGTGACTGGAGGTTTGTCAGTGTTTAACATTCGCTTTAATGGTGATTGCGATTCTGATTTAAACATGCAGAAATGATTTACATTTGTTATGCTTTTAACGATTGGAGAAGAAATATTTGTTGAAATTATAGGATTATTTTGGTATATCATTTACTTCACCACTGTTTAAATTGATTGTCATCTTTTCCTAAAATGACTGGACATAATAAGAAAGCACATCTACATGAATACAATTAAAAGGTCATCTGGTTTGCCCCCACCTGGCACTTCAAGGTTTACAAATGCACTCTTCCATTATAATTGTTATTTGAAATATGAGTTTTTTATAATCACCTAAACAATGAAATCTTAAGTATCGTAGCCTAGGATTCCAACAAATCTTCACTTGTAACATTTCAATACCATTGTGACCTTGTATGGGATTTGTCAGTACTTTAGGGGAGGCTTGAACTATTTCATGGCAGCTAGAGTACCTGAATGGTGTTTAGTCTTAGTATTCTCTCATCTCAGTTTTTCCCTCATTCAGCTCATGTCTCTCTGCTTGGATGACTGGCTGTTGCACTGAACTATATAGCCGTTGAATACAATTATAATTAATTTCTAATAATCTTTGGGCTCCATGATCAATGTTTTGTATTCATGCTATATACAAACAAAGTCAAGTGTGTATAAACTGTGATCAGAATGTACAATGTCAATGTTTCAGTACTCTATTAGGCACTGCTTAGTTATGTACTACAGAATTCTACAGATGGCAGGTGTTCATTTTGCGTAAAGAAGAACAGGTAATTAAAAAAAAAGCTTAGCAATAAATTAGCTTATTATTTATTTATGGTTGATGACAAGTATTAACTTAACTTGCTTATAGTTGAGGATTATTGAAGAAAACAGGGCAACACAGCAACCTCATAGCACTAGTGATTGAGATCATTGGTCGCTGTCTGTATGTAGCTTGCATTGTTTTTCAACCGCATACCTAAGATGTGCAGGCTTGGTATGAGCAGGGGTGCATGCATGTGTGTGCCCAGTAACTGGCATCTCACCCAGTGTTAGATTTTGCCTCTGGCTCCCCACAAGCTCATAATTAACAAAAGTGTGTTCAGGAAATAGGTGGATAAATACACCAAAAAGACATTATGCTTCCAGTTGGACAGTTTATTTATTGCAAAGGACAGTCCTTGAATAATTAATAATAAAGCTGTTCAAATAGTTAACCTTCACTTTTTCATTTCCTCCATGCTCTTTGCAGTTGTATATATTAACTAAAAAAGCAGAGATATTTGCAAAAAAGGGCTCACATTATAACCTGACAGGTGAAAGCTATAGCTAATATTATTAGCATAAATGTTTAGAATCCGCTGAACCCAATAAAATGATAGTTGCATATGTCATCAGTTCTCTTTCCTTATGTACTGACGCTTACATTTTTTTAAACTTGTATCTTGAACAAAGGGAATACATTAACTTAAAAACTAAGCCCAAATAACAAAAAAAGTTTAAAAACTGAATTGGAAAAAGGTAGCAGGATAGCAGCAGTTATGTTAGAAAAACTGTCATTTTATAATATGACCACAGAAGCAAGTGAAGCACTCTTCCTTCTCGTTTCACAATGCTGCAGCATCTCCACAGATCTGCTCACGTAAATATTCAAATGCCTTCTCCCTCACTCTGAGAGACAATGCTTATTCTGGCTACTTACAGCCCACAATAGACTTATCAAACTGATTAAGCTTTCTGCTGCACATTTCAAACCTGATCCTGCTACGCCCCAAGTAGGATTGACTTGGATTGCCTTTTGTTTTCTTAGTGTCACATAGAGACCACTGACATGCTGACATTTTTCAGACCATCCTTCTCTTTGGAATGTTATTAACTTCCATCTGTTCAGTTAACAGCTCTAAAGCAATGAATATATAAGCCTGTAACCTAACTTAGGATCCTTTTATGTATTCCCATGAACATTCTTATTAGTCTGTCCCTTTTTGCTAAAGATAATTTCTCCTGAGATTTAGAGGGCAATACTGAGTACATGCCATTTGTGATGCTGACACCAATTCTGCTCTTTTAGCAGCTTTAACTAAACTCTGAATACATCTTATTTTACATGTCGCTCCAATAATAGTAATTTCAACATTATTGGTTTGTTTTGCTTTTTTAAATTGCTTCTGTGGCATTCTATTTTCTCATCCTTACATTTATAATAATTTCAATCTTGCTTTCTCAAAAGTATTATCAGCTATGATTTATAAAATAACAAGTGTTTTTATTTTTTAAATAACATAAACCAATTAACTGCTTGGGCATGGAATACCTACCAGTTAAATGTTTATCCTTACTAAAATGTTTGGAACTAAATGATATTAAACTGTTTTTCAGAAAATTGCCAGCTAATGATTGCATATAATTATAGCATTCAGATTTTTTCTGCTTCCAGCCACAAAAGCAGTTAATCTTTTAAATTTGTACATGTTGCCTGTTGAAAAATGTGGTTTCTTTTACTTCTTCTGTAGCTATTCCCTTTTGAATATGGGGTTGCCATTTTTTACTAGACTTCACTAAGTAGTAAGAAGGTTAAATTCTCTAAGAACAGTAAGTGCATCACACTTATCACAACATACAGGTGATGAATTGTCACATGCTTATGAAGTCAAGTAACCTCACACAAAAATGTAATATTAATAATAGTACATCGATGTTTTCAGATATTACAATAAAAGAAAATACTGCAGATGGTATGTCATCTGTTGCAGAGTGGACACAAACCCTGCAAATAATCCCAACATATTTTTGGAGAGTTGTGTTCCCAGAAGAAGTCCACACATGAAATACTGCATCGACCCCTACTTTAGCCAAGCAGCTGAACACAGAACCCTACCTTTTGGCCTGTGCTTATTATATTGACCATCCATTCATACTAAGAGCCTGAATTTTCTGTTTCAGTGTCTGTCCCAGCAGAACTAGGAACAGGGCAAGAAATAGCCCTTAGTAATATGCCAGTCACTTTCAGGGGACTCAGAAACACATATGTACAAATATTGTTTAACGAATGTTGCATAAATCTGTGATGTTGAAGAGTCCAGAGTATTAAGAGAAACTGCATGTGTACTCAGTGACACCCTGAATTTCCTTCCATGAGTGTGAGTGCAACCCTCACAAATCTGTTTCTGTATTTGAGAGTGATAGGCACTAGCTCAATAGTGGAATTGGGGACTAAATAAAATCATAAGGCTTATTACAAATTAAGTAAATATCTGTTCCATTCTGCTATAAAGTCAAAGCTAAATATAAGAAGAAGACTGAAAACAAAATGAGCACCAGTGATTGTTGTGTTGTCTGTTAAGACTTTCCATAAATCATTGACTACAAGATGATACCTGCTGTTCATTACTTGCTAAAGTCAATTGAAGGTGTGATGTGCAAAATAAACTGAAGTACTCAGCTGCCTCAAAACAATCAGAAGGGTATCTCCAGTTCCTCTTTACTGTTCAGAAGTCATAACAGGCATGGCAGATGCATGTTCTCAGCACATGAAACAACAGGCCTGACTTTGTCTCAACAAATAATCTTGAATCATGCCCACTTAGATTATGCCCATCTATATCCTTGCCCATTATAACAAATGTGTTGGTGGGAAGTATCAAGTACAGGTCAGGAACCAACCATGGAAGGTGCTGCACTCCATTTCATTGATATATTATACTATATTGACCTTGTAGTTAGGATATAGTGGGTTGGATAATGAATGGATGGATTATATTATATTATATTATATTATATTATATTATATTATATTATATTATATGGGGGTCCTCGGGTTACAACGTTTCGAGTTTACAATGCTTACTACCATAAAAAATTGAGACATGAGAAGGAATAAAGGTAAGGATTTTTTTACACTCATTTTTTCTGTTACTACAGTACAGTGTACAGTACAGTATATTTATGTCCCTTTCCTTTTTCTGAGGCTTAGATTTTGTGTTTTTATGTTCTAGACTATGATTTTGCAAATGTGTTAAGTTACTTAGGCTAGAGTGTGTTTCGACTTACGCCAAAATTCGGGTTACATCACTGTTGTAGGAACGGAACTGTGTCGTAACTCAAGGACCCCCTGTATTATAAAATGGGTAGTGCAAAGGGTATAATTTCTGGAAGTTCTTACTTCCTGGATTGCATGTTCTCTCATGGTTTGCACAGTTTAGTACGTATTTCTCCACTATCAACTTAGTCTACAGCCATGCTCTCAGGTTACCTCTAAAATGGTGCACTGTGAATAAGGATGCATAATACAGTAATAATAATAATTCTTTATGTTTATATAGTGCTTTTCTCAAAACTCAAAGTGTGTTGCAAACTCCAGGCAAGGAGGACCCAGGACATGACGTCATGTTCTCCTTACTGAGAGGCAGCAGCACTATCACTGTGCCACCTGTATAGATATGGGTGACTTTGGCCTGTTATCAACTGGCTTGCTGTCCAGGGTTGGTTCTTGTCTTGTGCCCATTACTCTCTTTGGCCCTATCCTAGAAATCTTTGTACATAAAATTTAAAAATAGAGAGATATAAATATAGAAAAGTGAAACTTGTTATGATGTATTAATGTATTGATATGGAATAAAGACTTGCTATGATGTATTTATATGGAATAACATAAGAAAAAAATTATGAAGATTGTTTTATTAAATATTTTATTTATTTAGGTATACAGTACTATGAAAGGTTTAGTGCTGTCAGTTTCAACTTTCCTGAATACTGAGGTTTACAAAGTATATGCATTTTTTTTAAACTTACCTTCCCTTTTGCACTTTCAACAGTCATGGCAACAACATGCGAAAATGTCTAGAGCAATTCACACTTTTCTATCAATAACTCCCTGGCTTCTTCTAGGAAATTCTCAGAGGCTTCCAAGCCAGCCAAGATATATAATCCCTCCAGTGTGTCATGGGGCTTTCTCTGGGTGTTCTGTCTGATAAAATGTCTAAAGGAGGCAATGGGATGCATCCTAGCTGCATATTTAAATACCACAACTATCTGTAAAGGATATCAGTAAAACATTTTTCTTGTCTATTACAATCAGTTGTGGCAGACAGCTGGGACCCATACCCGGCTGGGACACCCCTTCGACACTTGATCCAGGGGAACAGCAATGGGCTACAAACTGCTTCCCCCGAAATGCTTGGTGTCAGCCCCCCGGCTTTCATCGGGGCCACAGGCATGGGACTTCGGAGCTCAGCCTTGTTGGGCTCAGTGGTCACCACCAGGGGCCAGGGGGAACTGCACGGCTTCATGAGCCCAACTGGGCGGTAATTCCGCCACACCCAGAAGTGCAGCCGGAATTAAGTCAGCAAACACCTGAAGCACTTCTGGGTGGGCTATAAGAGGAGCCAGTAGCCACCACTCTGGGAGCCAGAGTCAGGAGGAGGGAGACAAAGCTGCCTGGGAGGAATGGAGGATTGTTCAAGGAAGGAGTTGTGTTTGTGTGCTTTTGTTTTTGTGTTTCTGGGACTGTGTTGTGCCTGAGGGACATGGGGAAGACATGGACTCCAGGTGAAGAAAATAAACATTTATTTATTTTACATGTGCCACCAGAGTCAGTCTGTGTCAGGTCGGCGACTGAATAGCACCTTTTGCCACACAGTCAATAAGTTCAAATTAGGTGAATACATACTTTGTAATTTTATCTTCAACCACCATTTTGTCACAGGTTCTTCATTATATTCTTGCACAACTGTGTGAGGAGAAGTCAATTAAATGTTCTGGAATTTTTCTGTAGTATTACAAAAATCAAATACATTCTGAGATATGGACGTGAATGTAAAGAACTACATAGATGCCTGTAAACATTACTTATTTGTTATAAATTGTCAATGTTTGCTAATTTCAGCAATAATAGACAGACCTGTTACAGCCATTCATGAATTAATAGCTATGGAATTTTTGCATTAGCGTTTCATTTAGAGGATGGGACAGCGGTTAGTGCTGCCAATCCACAAATACAACTTGCGTTTAATCTCCATGCCTGGATTCTGTCTGTGTTTACTTTGCACATTTTGTCTTTGCCTGTGTGTGTTTATCTCCAGGAACTGCAGTTTACCCTCTCCATCCAAGGGAGGCAAATTGTTAATTGAAAATTCATTCTGTGTTGTTATGTACACAAATCTGACTTGCTGTTGACTAGCACCCCATTCAGGATAGATTTCTGCCTTATGTCATATACCAGTGGGATAAGCTCCAAGTAAAAAGTAGGTCTAGAAGGTGGATGGAAATGTTTGATGCTGTCATAGCCACATCTTGAAAATTAGCTGGGTCCAGCAAGTGGACCCTTTGGTTAGGTTCCAATGCTGTGCGCCAGATTTACATTTGTAATTGTAGTATTTCAGCTACAGTCTTTCACATTTGTTTGTCTCTGTTGTTGACAACACTAGAGTTTCTGGTATTTTAGGGTATGGGGTTAGGTAGAGTTAATGGTCTCTGTGCTTAATTATATTCATTAGATTAGATTAGATAAACTTTATTAATCCTTTGGGGAAATTCAGTTGCATACAGCAACAGAAACATAAAAAACAGGGACACAGGCAATCAATCAATCGATGGATAAGTAAATAAATAAAAATAAACTTAATGAACACATCAGGAGGTGAATTTCCTAATAGCAGTGGGCGGAAAAGACCCCCAGAGACACTTCTTAGCACACTGTGGTGGAATGGTCCTGTGGCTAAAAGTGCTCCAAGAGAGCGCCTCCTGGAGGGAATCTTTAATCATGTTCTCCTTTCTAAATGATATACAGTATTACAATACTACCTGCAAACTAACTAACCCTATTATTTTACAATGAGTAGTGTGGACCACAGAGTGTTTTTTCTTCTAGCTCCAACAAACTTGGAATAATGAAGATGGAAATATCAAAAAAAGATGTTTTATTACAAATAAACAAATAAATAAAGAGAGCAATATACACAAGGGAGAACTAAAAGTATAAAGCAAGATATAAAACAGTAAAGCCTGGAGCCTCCCTAGGACTCCCTGAATGGCTCCTCAATCCTGTCAATTGGGTAGGATGACTGACTCAGTTACACACCAAGGTTCAAACGCTCCCCACTCTTGACTCACCTGGGATCTCTGTTGTTCTATCTCTCTGTCTCTAACCCTTCTTTGTTTCTCTGATCAACTGAAAGATTGTCAAGAATTCTCTTAGCTCTTCATCCACTGAACCAATGGCCACATGTCAGCTTTAAGCCCTGGTGAGCACTGATGCCACATCCATGATCAGTGGTGGCTTTGTCTTTGCAGCAGAGAGATCTAAAGATCCCTCTTGCTGTGTCTAATGTCTTTGCATACCTGAGCCTTGAGTTAGGCCAACATGGTGTGTTTTTTATATGCATTGTCTGAGGAACATCACAGTTTGACATGTTTGCTCCTGGGACCTGTGTGAGATCAAGCAGTTGATAAGTTTTTCTACCTCTGACATCTCCTTTCTTTTATGTGGTCCTATGACACTTCTAGGGCACCCAGAACAAATGTACACTGCCCTTATGTTGGTGCATTTCCACATAAATACACACATAAATCAGTGGTGGAGAGAAAAGCACTCCTTGTAAGGCCTGACTCATGTTTGGAATCATTAGACTTTAGTTTGGCTTTAATATCATAATTCTTTCTGCAGTCTTAAAAATTGCTAAAATATAAGGGTAGATATCTTTATTAATTTATTGAACATTTTTGACATTAGACCTAGCTTTAGAATAATAAAAATATTTGTTGGAGTGCTAGCCATCATATTTACTGATTGCATAAATTAAGTTTATTTAACATAAGTAATTAAGCTTTACCCAGAATGACTAAATTGGTAAAAATTTATCACATTTTGTCATTTCAAATCATCCAGAAAAAAACACATGCCATGGGTTATTGGGTGAAATTTGTGAAATTACATCAATGGTTATTGAATTTACTTCTAATACCTTGGATGCACTTATCAATTAATTTCCTTTGAGATTTAATGATTATATTACAGTTTAAGAAATGCAATATTCCAGTGATAATAGCAAGAAAACTGCAGTTAACAAATGAAATGAGACAGAGCTTTATTACCCTTAGAAGTGTAGGCTTTGCATTTAGAGAAATTGCAAAAAAAATCTAAATGTCAGTGAGTATGGATGGTGTTGTACACAATCCACAGCCAATTGGAAGCTGGATGAAGCTGTGATAGGAAGAGATCTGGGAGACCCAAAGTCACATCCAAATCAGAAGACAAGTTTGTGAGGGTCACCAGCTTGCATGATAGGCGCCTCAGAGCACAACAGCTTCAAGCACAGCTTAACAGTGGTCAAGAAAAGTAAGTCTCAGTTTCTACTGTGAAGAGGAGACTTTGGGCTGCAGGTTTGACAGGGAGAGTGACAGTAAGAAAGACATTCCTTAAAGGACAAGATAGGGCCTTGAAATACCATCTGTGGACTAGTGCAGATTAGCTCTGTGTCGTTTCAATGGTTAGTTACAGTTTTCTTTTCATGATCACTAGAATATTGTACTTAAAAGGGTATAGTAACAAAGTCTATTCCAACTTTGCTATAAGATGCACAGAGGCTTTTAAAGTAATCAGTAGAAGTTGGGACACCTATACAAATTGTTTGCATCAACTTGCAGTGTTTAATTTCCTTTAATTGCTACAGAATATCTGTTGGTTGTAACCTATTAGTTGTTCCTTGAAGAAGGCCCATTTGTAATAATCTGATATTTCCTTTTTTTCCATTTTTGCTAACGTAAACTTTACATTTAAACCTCAGACAGTTTACTTCTTACCTTTTCTCCATTTTAGGTCATTCATTGCATTTCAACACACTAAACTTGAAGAAAACATGGGAAAACCGAGGTCTTCTAAAACTTTTAACTGGTAGTGTCGACAGTGACATGCCTAGCATTTAACTCTATTTTACTTGCAAGTGGGAATTTCTTTGTAATATGTACATGATATATTATGTAGACAGGAAAATAAACTCGAACTTGATTTGTCAGGCAGCAACATCACCATGCCCCCATTTAGCATGTATGTATATGGTGTCTATTATCTGAGTTTTTAAGCTACTTCAGGGTCATGGGGAGGTTGTGCTTATGAATCCATCACAGGCACAATCGTGTGTGCGCCCACACTCACTTATACTGGAGCAATTTACAATCCTTATTTTAAGATTTCATTAATGTAGTGCAGTATTTAACATTTGTATTGTGCAGTATTTAACAATGGCATCAATTAACATTAAAATGATCACTTTTAGGGTGGCACAATGGGTAGCGCTGCTGCCTCGCAGTTAGGAGAACAGGGTTCGCTTCCCGGGTCCTCCCTGCATGGAATTTGCACGTTCTCCCCGTGTCTGCATTGGTTTCTTCCGGGTGCTCCAGTTTCCTCCCACAGTTCAAAGACTTGGTGTGTGTGTGTGCCCTGCCTGTGGTTGGTTTCCTGCCTTGCACCCTATGTTGGCTGGGATTGGCTCCAGCAGACCCCCGTGACCTTCTAGTTAGGATATAGCGGGATGGATGGATGATCATTTTTAATATTTAAATCTGTGTAAAAAGCACATGTTGCATTCATATTCGGTACATTTTCCAAACTTGTTTACCTTTTTTTTTAAACAAAACTACATGTGGAAATGGGGAAGACATTGATTTATAAATGGTTTTATCTATACATCCAAGTTTACTTTTCATCAGCAGACATCATTTCAAAAGCAAGCACAAAGCCATCTCTGTCTCTTCCTTCGTTTTTATGATCTTACGGGGCACAGTGACAATTGACAGTATGTTCATATTGACATTTGGCATAAACTAATGGAAACTAGCAGCACTTTATGAAGCTGGTTATGTTTTTGAACAACCAATACATCAAAGTAAAAACTATCATTTATTTGGATTAATGCAGGCCAGCTTTCTGCGAACCTGAAAGGTAAAATCAGCAAACATTGCTTGGCTCTGCCTTTCATCATAAGTTGTCAATTTTCATATAAAAGAGTTTTAAAACAAAAAAGACACTTTGCACACCTGCATCAAAACATAACAAAAAACAAAACACTATTTTGTTACTTTATATTCTTTTGATAATTTTTTGTCTTTATAAATAATATTGTCATTTTTGAAGGGGGTGTTTAAAACAATGAACTATTCAGACCAGAAAGACAAATGATACAAAAAGTGAAAGGGCACTGAATTAAACAGGGTAGGCTTGAGGTGTAATTGAATTAGGACTTGTGCAGCACATGATCACAATACTAAGCAACTGCTAGGGTCCTCAGATGGAAGGAAGGACACCCTCCCCACCCCTCCTCCCAACTCCTGCACAAAGAAAGGCCCCTTAAACTGGTTAAATACATCAGGAGAATGTGCAGTGGAAAAAGCTCTCCCATCTAACAGGTGGCTCGGCTGATCTCAGCTGATGCCATGCAAGACTCTGACACTGACCTTGGTTTAGAATCATTTCTGCCTTGACTCTGCCCCACCACCCCACCCCTACCCTTATTTTATTATTTTTTTTTCTTTCCCCCTTTTACTTTCCTGCATGAAAAAAAAATGTTACTGTACTTGGCGTAGTGGAAACAATTTCAGGATGAATAATTTCTTTCAGTCCCTTGGGGCACCGGTGGCTCTTTCAACTGAATTAACATAAAGGAGCAGCGACAACAGCTAAGTGAAAAGCCTTGCTGGTGGGAGGATTAAGTATATCATTGAAAGGAATTATGTTGTAAATGACTGGGAGGGGTAGGGACTTCTTTGCCATGGTCCCATCTGGTCTTTTAAAGAATACCTTGTCATAATTACCCCCAGATGGCTTTGTGCTGTGCAGGGCCCGTCCAGCCAGGTGCCTCTGTGTCCTGCTGAGCGAGATATTCACTGCAACATGCAGTGACACAAAATGGGCCTTCATTGCCGACTGATTTCTTCCAGGGTTTTAAACAAAAACAGATTGAACCTTGCTTATTAAATAAGTGCCTTGTTTGTTCAAATGTATAAATGCTCTTCTATCTTCTATCTTTCTATGTAGAATTTAGTTTTACTTGCTTTAAATGGCTGTTGTGTGGGACTGATGTATTATGAAAAGACAAAATTGTTAAAAAAAACAAACATAGATAGATAGATAGATAGATAGATAGATAGATAGATAGATAGATAGATAGATAGATAGATAGATAGATAGATAGATAGTGGAGCTAGTAATTTTTAAGATGATGATTATCTTAGATATAAAATCTTAGTGACTGAAAATGCATTTTAATCTAAATTTAGAAATTTTAATTAAGTAATTTCACACTATCAAAATCAGTCCTGGCAGACTAATGTCTGTCATGAGTAACTATTTGTTCTAAACAATCATTGTGTGTATTGTAATTCTGCTTTTAATAATTCTTTTCACTTTTGATTATTCTGTTCTTTTTTTATGCCCAAAATGCTCCTGCAGAGTTTTTGACACACTTTTAAGCGCCCTTCCATCTATCCATTTATTGTCAAACCCTCCCAATTTAATTGGAGGGGTGCTACAGGGCAAAAGCTGGAAAGATGGGGTGCAAAACAGCAATCAGCTCTGTACAGAATACTGGTTCATCACTTTCCATTAATTCTAAATTTCTAAAATCCAATTTAGTCCAAATCAGGTCTGCTGGGGCCAAGGCCTGTGCTGGCAGAAATGGGCGCACAGTAGGAAACCAACCTTGTACTGGGCAGCAGTCTGTAGAATGACCCACACTGACACTCACATAAGGCCAATTTAAAATGACTCATTAATCTAATGATTGCACAAGTGGGATGTCAGAAAAACACCAGCACTGGCTCTGATTAGAAGCAGGCTTCACAGTTAGGATGCTGAATCAATGAGGAGTGTCTTAAAATATATTCCAAAAGCTTTATTGGTAGTAATGTATTAGTAAATAGTGAAAAAGTTAACTGTCATCAGTGACAAGATATGAACTGCCTTCTACTTTTCTGCTTTAGCTTATTTAGATAGATAGATAGATAGATAGATAGATAGATAGATAGATAGATAGATAGATAGATAGATAGATAGATAGATAGATAGATACTTTATTAATCCCAAGGGGAAATTCACACATTTAATCATGCATTAAAGTCAAAAGAGACATGCAAATGAATCAAACTATTTCATAAACACTGTGTCTTTATTGTGTTCATTAATAATTACTTATGAACACTTTGAAATCACTTCAGTTTTTTTATTTTATTTTTTTTGGTCTCGTGCCTCCTGACTCCTCATTACAAGAAAAGCCTTGCATATCATACACCTTTCAACTTGTCTTGATGAATCACGCAAGATGTCAAGCTTTTTGGAGTTCTTCTCTATTTTTTACCCTCTAGACCCAATAAACCCTCATTTTCAGAGCATTTTTGGGCCATGTTTTTTCAAGGAATTTACACCATTATGATAAAAAGTACATCAATAAGGGCCTTCAGCAAAAATGATTAGAAGGATTCAAAGTTGTGCCTGCCACTTCAACCAACCCCTGGGTTTCACCTTGTAATATAATATGAGGGATCAAAGTTACTGATGTTCACAAAAGAAAAATATAGAGCATGTAGAGAGTCGTTTAATGCTATTTTGAGGTTGCTGATCACGAATAAGATAGTACTTTCCAACCCGCTCTATCCTAACACAGGGTCACAGAATAAGATAGTACTTTTGATATTTCATTCTTTACTGGTGGTCCTAGCCCTCTAAGAGACACTCCTAGAAAGTTAAAAATGACAAATTTCTAACATAAACATGTGGGATATTGTTTTGGACTATTTCAAAGTCAGTTGTTATGAATATTATGTTATTTTTGATTTTTAATTCTTTTCTAGGGACCTATCCCTCAATAGACCTCTACCATAGTGTGCAAAAATGACAAATTTCTATTATAAACAGGAATATTTACACTAATTCAGACTTTTTTGTTAATAGCGTTCAAACAAATATAATTCAACCCAATCACGCTTTTAAAGAAACAGGTTATAGAAAACATAAATAAAAGGAAACATAAAACTTTAACATTACTTCCCAGCGCCTGCATTTCAGTTGCAGCTCATGTTGTCATGTATTATTTATTTATTTGGAATTCTGAACAAAAGACACTCAAAGATGCAGAGATATGAAATTGGGAATCGTGAATCCTGAAGCTGTGAGGAAGAAACACTGACCACTGTGCCACTCTGCCATTCATTTTTAAAATATCCCAATCTTAAACCTTTTGACTTTTAATGTGCTGCAGCAATGGCAATGATAATTTATTGAGAACTGCTAAAGGTAATGACAGAGTCTTGTATATAACTTGCTTTCAGGAGAAATATGCTTCCTTTGTTGACACCTAATAAAAATATAGTGGTTAACTATAATGCCTTAATATTTTCA
This sequence comes from Polypterus senegalus, assembly GCF_016835505.1. Classification (NCBI taxonomy): domain Eukaryota; kingdom Metazoa; phylum Chordata; class Cladistia; order Polypteriformes; family Polypteridae; genus Polypterus; species Polypterus senegalus. Next base: position 37,450,405 of record NC_053160.1, on the reverse strand, counting down.
GAACTGTGGCTTTTAATTGTGTACAAGGCAACACCTGAACAGATTTTCTCCAGGTTCTCTGGTTTCCTCTACAATCACACACATTAAGTAGATTGATGGCCATTAATTAACCTGAAATCACTGAGTGTAAATGTGCCCTACAATGGACTGGCGTCCTGTCTATGGTTGTTTCCAATTTTCGTATTTCTCATCTTAACCTTCTCTCTTTCTTTTAATACTCAGTCTTTTCTATTTTGAGAGTCTTCATCACTTATTTTGTTTCTTAAAAATGGCACCGTTTCCAGTGTGGCTAATAGGTAAAGTGTAATTTCTCTAAAGTCTTCCCTGTATGAATATACTGAAGGTCATACTTATGACAGTATGAGTCTTAGCACTCTGAAAGCATAAATAAATATTATAAAGTGTGCCAGACTAGGCATTTTGAAGAATTTTTAATAACAGTTGGTATGGTAATTTGGATATACTGCACATCACTGGTCAGACTCTATTCACAGTAGCTTTTGAATCACTCCTTTTGGTCAGGAGAGAGATTCTTCAATTGTTATTGATAACAAAGTTAAACCACCTTTGTAATGTTTGGGCAAAAATGCTATAACAGTATCTCCTCCTAGTTGGCACATCAATTGTGGATAATTCTTCAACACACAATTCTAAACGTTGTAAGTGTGGGTGCAGATGAACTGGGGTTGAGGATAATTCTCCACCCAGTTGGGGGGATGTAACTGAAGGACATCAAGAGAGGAGGTGCGCCAGCCAGGGGGGTCACCAATTTCTATCCCATTTGGGAGGAACTAATAATGGATGGATGAGGGCTGAAGGGATTTTATGAGCAGGTTGCCCCCCAATGCGAGAGGTGGCAGTGCTTTTCTCATAGGGGCCCAGTTTGGACACCTGCTAGGTTGCGTGGGACTTGAAGTATGGAAGGTCAACAGTGTCGGGGTCTCTTGCTGCGCTTTGAGGACTGGTACACCTATTATGGGTAACTTCCATATGACCTGGATGCGCTTCCTTTAGGCAATGTCATAACACCAGAAGTACTCCAGGGTTCAATAAAACAGCTGCCTCAGGGTCAGAATTGGGAGGATGTGGATGAAGATCACAGAGGTTGTAGTGAAAGGAAACAGAGGTGCTTGTTCTTTCAATTAAATTGTGTTGGGCTGCTTCTTACTGTATTAAAGAATGATTATAAAATAAACATTTTGTTTCACCTTTGAAATTGTATTTTTGGCTTAGTTGAGTCTGGTGGTTTGGACTCTGGGGTGGCCCCTAATGTCCACAATGTGTAATTCTGTTAGGCATGACCTATCTAAACTCCTGAAAATTCTTTCTTCTATCCTCTCCAGGGCTCCAGTGATCAAAGCATTCAATTGGAATCGAAACTCATTTGTTTTTTCTCTTTCTTTTTACATCTGTTTCCGCATTGCATCATTTATTAATGTATTGAAGTTGATTATGGTGTCAAGTCTTACTGGCAATATGCTTCTATGAAAATTCAACTTATTTCTTTATATTTTGATGGCAGGACATTTGGAAGTTCTTCCATGGGTCTCAATTTATTGTAGTTGTTCCTAGTTTTCAAATTATTTGTAAAAAGCTTTGTTGATGTTTTTTGTTTGGTATTCTTATTAAGTTTATAATAAGCTATGTAATGGCACTTGCTGTGAAAGAATCTGAACAAGAGGAAAGTTGGACAGACTAATTGACAAATTTCTTTAAAAAAGGGAGTAATGAAAATGTAATACACATTAATAATATTGAAATACTGAATATGGCAAAAAGGAATGACTGGTAATGTTTTGAAGAAGAAGATAGAAAGAAAGAGAAAGAGAGAGAGAGATGTGACTGCTGCTATTAGATGGATAGATAGTGTGGCCAGTTGCGGAAAATTCAGGTTGCGGAGAGAATGAAAACTTTAGACACCAATCAGGTTATCCCATTTAATTGAAAGCAGTCCAACAAAAAACACACATTTTTCCTGTCAGTACAAACAGCTTCTCGGGCAAAACAACAAAAGTATTTGGCTGTCTGACACAAAATTGAGGGACAATTACTGGAGCTCTGTTTGCAAAAGATGCTTTCTTCCAGGCAGCCAGGCTTCTTATATTGTACAGACCAGAAGGGGCGGGGCTAAGTGCCTTCACTGGGTGTTTTTTTGGAGCTGCTTGATGTATCCACTAGAGGGCACTAGCTCTCTTGTTGGAATAAGTTCTTTTGTAATTGCTGCATGTTAAATAACCCAAAACGATATAGATATGATATAAAAAGGCGTTAGCCCTCACTTAGTGATACGGCGGTAAGTAATCACATAGGAGAGATAACTTAGTTTTCTTTAATGATGGTTTACGCGGCATAACAGACGAGGAAGTGACAAAGTCCACAGAAGCCATAACAAGACCTTCGGGTAGTGGGAGCCCAATGTATAGAGTGTATTTTTGTCCCTGCGTTGGAGGGATTTTCCGGATCGGATGACGGTATCTCCCATCCGTCCGTCGGCTTCAAAGGTGTGCCAGGCAATGTTCCAAGGCTTTATACCCTTTCTCCATGTGCAGGCCCCTACTTAGGTGAATAATACAATTCCAAACAAGGCAAAGAGAGGATACAATTTCATGCTGAGTTTGACACACAGAAATAGTGCACGTTGCCCTTATCGCAGTTGTCCTTAACTTGTTTTGTCTTAAAATGCTTGCCTAGCAGTTCTAAATGCTGGGACCCTGTACTAAATCTGGCTTTGTGTTAGCTGTACATGTGACAGCACAGTGACATATTAAACTTATATTCTGATTACACTGGGAGAGAAGGAGAAGAGAATGTTAGTGACAGCACCTCCTTTTGCCCCAGTGGGTTATCACATACCTCAATCGAGCCTATGAGGAGATCCTCCATATGTGGATGCATGAAAATAGACAGATAGATAGATAGATCATTTCATAAACAATAATGCTATTATATCCTCTCTGTTAAATATAGGTGCACCTTTCACCTAGTATTAGCTTCTTTTGTAAACAATTGATGCATGCACATATTAGTACATCTCCATAATTATATCCAAAATGCAAATAATTTACAAAAAAAAAACAAGTTTAGTGTTTTTGTCATTTATAGAGCTGTTCATTTTAAACAACCAGGCACCTGGACTGCAGAAAGAAAGAAATAGAATTTACTGTATAATCCTTAATGACAGGAAAGGATATAATTCTTTTGCCATATTGATCATGGTCGATATTTGAATCAAGCTGGAAGAAACAGTTCTTATTCTTTAGTCAATAAACTAAATTTATTATTCTTTCTTGTCACAAACTAAATAAGCAATTTTTACTGCGTAAATATGTAGCTTTAACCAATACATTTTTAAAGACGTACAAAGTATGGATGTAATTTATTAAAAAATAAGTCTGGTTTTCAAATATATTAGTTTTTTTGTGAGTAAAAATGTGTTTTTCTCACTAGGACAGACCTCATACTGTAAATGGCCTTTATGTTGCTTGACTTTTTCAATATCTTTGGTTATTGGATTCAGCATATTTCCTGTTTGTTGGATTCAGCATATTTCCTTTATTATTTTTCTTAGTAGATTGGAAGCTATGATATTTGATGAATTTATACTCTTTTTAGAGGAATAGCCCATTAAGAACATTAATTCGATGGATGATCCAGTTTGTATAGATACATTCAATTTTATTTGTGGACGTCAGACTTGTGACCATTTTACACACAATTATTAAAATGTTGTCTGTTACTTCATTTTTACACTTAATTAAGTCTTTTTTCTTTACTCATTATGTTCCATTATGATTTTTATTGGGACCTGATTATGGATGCTTCTATTATTTTCATCCATCCATCCATTATCCAACCCGCTATATCCTAACTACAGGGTCACGGGGGTCTGCTGGAGCCAATCCTAGTCAACACAGGGTGCCATCCCACTGCAGGGCACACACACACACACCAGGGACAATTTAGGATTGCCAATCCACCTAACCTGCATGGCTTTGTGTTAGCTGTACATGTGAGAGCACAGTGACATATTAAACTTATATTCTGATTACACTGGGAGAGAAGGAGAAAAGAATGTTAGAGGGAGGAAAGCAGAACACCCAGAAGAAACCCACGCAGACATGGGGAGAACATGCAAACTCCACGCAGGGAGCACCCGGGAAGCGAACTCAGGTCTCCTAACTGCGAGGCAGCAGCGCTACCACTGCGACACCCCCATTATTCTTAGTTACCGAGAAATATTTTGCATTGTTTTCTTCACCAGTTTGTTTTAACAGTACACCATTATTTTTTGATAGTTACTATGGAACACAGTCCCAGAAGTTATGCAATGAACATCATCAGCACGCCATTATAAGAATCATCACAATCTGAGTTTGCAGAAATTATAATATTATTTTTGTTATTCAGACTTTTGCTTTGATATTTCTGTACTTCGATTTGTTGATTAGAGATTTGGTTTCATTGAAAGATAGCACTGTTTTTTGGTTTGGATTCTCAGCTTACTTTACATTTCTTCTTCTGATCATTCCTTTAAATGTAGTAGCTTTCCTTGTGAAGGTTAACAGAAATCCCCTGTTAGTCACATAACCAATAAACTACCAAAAAAAATAGAAAAATACATGCTTGTAAAATGTAGATAGGACTTGTTCTGTACTCACTTTGTTTTGATTGAAGAAAAGTGTGTTTTCTGAGGTTATTATGAATGTTACGTTAACTTTCATAAGAAAATATACAATATATTTGTTTTTTTCATTATATTTATTCCAGTTAAATAAAACCATAACTGCCCAATTTGTCAAAATTTCAAATGATTACAACTGAAAAAGTATTACATTAATTGGAAATTAGCATTTCAGTAACCCAAGTAAAAATTATGTCATATTAATTTGAAGTAAGTTTTAAGAGTTTACGAAAAAGGATATTTCATATTTTTTGTCTTTATATTACATATATAAGCAAGTAACAAATAACACAACTGAGTCAGGGTGCAACACCAATTTAAACACAAGTATCTTGTTTGAATACATTGATTAGATGTTCAAAAGCAATTATGGACGCCACTCTTTTCAAGAGCAGAGAATGAACATAATTGTTCCATGCTGGTCCAAAAGTATATATTGATACATTTGATTTGCTGTTTCCTACTCCATAGTCAATGAAACTTGAGTGTACACTTCGGTGGTCTTGTTCTTGTCCTCTTTTATGCACCTTTTCAGTCAGAAATAGAAATGCTAAGCAGATGTTTTCTCAGTCACTCCCTCTATTCTTTTAAGATTGTATTGGCAGGTTTTTCTTCCTTGTGGTGTTTGAAAGAGTTTAATTAGATTTTAAAGATTTAAAAGAAAATAATTGAATGCTTTCAAGGAACAGTTTGGCTTTATATTACTCTACAAAAATATATTAAAATTTTAGATTTGAAATTAGTAGCAAGTGTTTGAACCTTGAAACAACAAGAAGCACATTATTTGCTATTTTTATTATCTTTGATAATATAATAGGTTAAGTGTCGTTTCAGAAGATAAAAATGAATTTAACTTCTAACCCCAAACCTGAAATCAGCAAGCTCTAACGTCCCCACTAGTTAAACAAGCATTGCTGTTTTATAGAAACAATGATATTAATTTTGTTTTGATATATATATTATGAACATTACCCACCATCACCTGGAAACCAGGGAACAATTCTTCACAATGGAATTACAAATAAGAGTACCTGACTTAAAATTGTCCCTAGTGTGTGCTTGGTGTGTGCTTGGTGTGTGTGCCCTGCGGTGGGCTGGTGCCCAGCCTGGGGTTTGTTTCCTGCCTTGCGCCCTGTGTTGGCTGGGATTGGCTCCAGCAGACCCCCATGACCCTGTAGTTGGGATATAGCGAGTTGGATAATGGATGGATGGATGGACTTAAACATGTGTGCCACCTGAAGGAGAGCACCTGCTTCTAATGTTCTGCAGAAATGCTTATGAGATTCGAGTCCACTGAGATATGAGTAACCATAATGGAAATTCTGCCTGCAGCCCAACAGCAATTAAGAGTGAGCTCAATGTAAGAGTGATCTCATATGTGAACTTTCTGAGCTTTCCTTGTGGAGGCACATTTTAGATCATGAAGCTAATTTTGACTGCACCCCATTAAAAGAGAGATAGGAAGCACTTGATCATCATTAGATACCTGCTGAGCCTAGCAAAAGGTTCAGGAGGTTCATTATCAGTGATTTCATTATTGATAAGAATGCTTACTCGCATCAAGAACGATTAAGCATTTCCCAGAGTGCAAAGGATGGCACTGAACTTTGGATATTGCGTTTTAAGTGAGATATCTAATGAAGCATTCTACTTTTATGTATTAACCTTACATTTAAGTATACTTTTAAATGCAGATTATTTAAGAAAAGCATGTTTATCTGAAAATCAAACGCTTTGGAGTGCATTTGTTTGGCAATCAGTTTAGCCTTGTACCTAATACAATGCTCTAAAAACTGCAAAGTAATTCATTCAATGACTCAAACCTGGTCTGCCTGCTTTACAAATACCATTATAATTTTTCGATTTGTCCCTCTGTCACTATTAAGATAGAGACATCTATGTAGCTTTGTCCTGTCACAGTGTTGTGTTTGATTAGCTTCTTTTGATATTTGCTGTTTAAAATTTGTCATGGGTACTTAAACCTACCCAGATGGGCTGCCTCAAACTGAGACCTGAGTGCTGCCATGCAGCGGGCGATGCCTCAGCAGCACACCAGTTATGATCCCCAACAGGCCCAAACCCATTGCTTCTCCTATGGTTTTGACTTATGGAGTCCCGAATGAAGCACATTACCTGCATTATGAGGGAGCGTCAGTTATGGCACTATGGCCATGTGGTGCGATTCCTCGAGGGTGATCCGGTGCGCAGGATCCTCATTGTTGAGGACCCCAGTGGCTGGACCAGGGCAAGGGGGTACCCACGTAACATTCATTTCCGGAGGGTGGGACTGGACCGCGTGTCTGCCTGGGGGGTTGCCAGTCAGGATCCTGAGCTGTTTCATCATGTGGTGGGTGCAGTAACATGCAGTACCAGTGAATGCTCCCCAACCTGACCTATACTTAACACCTGTGTCTGTCCATACTGCATGTTTTTTATTTGCTGAATCTTTATTTGGCCTATGATAGTCTGGTGGCCTTTCCAGGGTTTGTTCCTGCCATGTGCCCTATGCTAGCTGGAATAGACTCCAGCACCCCCATGACTCTGTTCAGGACTAAGTAAGTTAGAAAATGACTGACTGAATCTTTACTGTATATTTGAACCTAAAGCATAATATTTATTTCGGTACAAAGTGTGTTAGGGTTGAGTATGCATTAAAAGACATTATATTAAATAATGATTGAATGAATGGATCTTAGGTTGAGAGCCCTAAACTATCTCAGTGTGTGTAAGTATGAGCAAGCGTCCGTGGACTATGAGAATGACTAGTGTCTCCTCAAGGGTTACATTGTAGCATGAGTTTCTGTCAGGGTAGGCTTCAGCTCCCCATTAAGACCAAGAAATAGCAGATTTAAAAAACTGACTGAAGCATGTGCCTAAATAACTCATCCTATTATATAGTGTTGTGATGGGCGGCCATGGCCACCAGAGGTGGTAGTAATGAGTTATATGTAATCCGTTACATTTACTTGAGTAACTTTTTTAAAAAAACTGTACTTCTAAGAATATTTATACTGCACCATACTTTTTACTTTTACTTGAGTACATTTGTGAAAAAGAAACGCTACTCTTACTCCGCTACATTGGGCAACACTCGAATCGTTACTTTTTTTCCATTAAATTAGTGAGAAGCTGCCAGTGGATCTACTGCATGACTATTTCACAATCAGACATAGCAACAATAATCCCAAGACTCCATTTCACAAATCAGACGTAGCCATACAGTCACATGACCACACACAAACTGGCGGCATAGACAATGCCTGACTGCTGTCTCTGTGTATAGTTAGTGGCAGATCCCGCTACAATAAATAACCGCGCTGTTCCTGTTTCAAGCTGAATTAAAGATGGTGTCACTAAAGTATTGAGACTCAGCTTCATGTTTTGGGGTGCAAGACAGGGACTCACACATTACAGCACATATACATGGTCACAATGCTGTAGTAAACAGTATACGCTTGTACGTATGTTGACTATATGAGTGAGGCACGCCGACTGACGATTGCCCACAATCCTGCAGCGAGAGAGAGAAGAACCATCAGCTCCGTTGTGATCACGTGACGCTTGGCAGACAAAGCGTATACGGACTACTCGTATTGCAAGACTTTGCTCATTTATGAAGTCAAAATTTATTACAAATTTTAGCTTGTCTTGCAAAACACTCGCAAACCAAGTTACTCCCAATCCAAGATTCCACTGTACATGAAAAATGAGAGCCAACTCCTGCTGAAGATTAACCATCACTTCACTGAGTGAAGAACAAGCACGTTTTTACCAAACATGCACAGACACAGACAGTCAAGGTAAAGTGAGGCTTCTTGTATGTGCACAAGCTGCCTTGTTTTTTGGCTACTCTACCCACCTCTGACGGCCAGTACCTGGTGTGGTATAGCAGGTCCACGGCTCCCGTCAAAGGGCCACTTTTAAATAAATAATCACCGCGCGAGGGGGCGTGGTAGTGTGGCAGAAGTGGTTTTTGGGGCGATTCGCGGTGTGGCCATTCCTCACCTAAGTGCACAGGTGAGAGACTGTCCACATCCGTGATTGTTCCTGGGGCCGCTGATTTGCCACAGCTGCCATGCCGTCTTGATATAATAGAAGCGCGAGTCAGCTAGAGGAAGGAATAAAGAAGAAAGAACGGACGGAAGGTTGCAGGAGGAAAAGCAGGAAGCAGTGAGGAGAGAGAGAAAGTCGGTGCAGGAGAACAAGCGAGTGTGAGTAGGCTCGCGGCAGCTGAGCAGGGAGCTTGGGTGTTAGGCCGACACCCAAGGAGTAGCAGTAGTGGTTGCTCCCGCAGAGCTTACTTTGAAGGGCGGGAGTGATCAGAAGGCGGATGATTCTCCGTGTAAGGCAACGGGAGTCGGGACTTAGGACATGGTGTCCCCAGCGTGAGAGCCTTGGTCGTTGGGGAATCCCAAGTCACTGTTCGGTGGTGCCTACCGACCATTTAGGAGCAGAGAGAAGGCCAGGTGTAGGTAGAGCGACTCCCCTATTGAGAAGCCCAGACAGGGGAAGCAGGGGAGTCGCTGGTAAAAAGGTACCGGGCTTTTTGTTGTTTTTAAAAGAATGCTTCCTGTGCTATTTTAACCTCGTTGTTTTTAAGAAGACTTTTATTTTTCTATTGTTTTTTTAACCTCCACATTTTCACTTCAGGGTTTTATTGGATTACTAGCAAAATACCCGCGCTACGCAGCGGAGAGTAGTGTGTTAAAGAAGTTATGAAAAAGAAAAGGAAACATTTTAAAAATAACATAACATGATTGAGAATGTATTTGTTTTGTCACTGTTATGAGTGTTGCTGTCATATATATATATATATATATATATACACACACACACACATATAAAGCTATATATACATATATTTATACTAATAAAAGGCAAAGCCCTCACTGACTGACTCACTCACTCACTCACTCATAACTAATTCTCCAACTTCCCGTGTAGGTAGAAGGCTGAAATTTGGCAGGCTTATTCCTTACAGCTTACTTACAAAAGTTAAGCAGGTTTGATATCGAAATTCTACACGTAACGGTCATAACGGTCGACAATGTCCACCATGTTGAACTTTCTTATTTATGGCCCCATCTTCACGAAATTTGGTAGGCAGCTTCCCCACGCTAACCGAAACTGATGTACGTACTTATTTCAGTGGTATGATGCCACTGTCAGCTGCCATATTGAACTTTCCAACGTCACTAATTCTCCAACTTCCCGTGTAGGTAGAAGGCTGACCCCATCTTCACAAAATTTGGTAGGCGGCTTCTCTGAACTAACCGAAACCAATGTACGTACTTATTTCGGTGGTATGACGCCACTGTCGGCCGCCATATTGAACTTTCCAACATCACTAATTCCCCAACTTCCCGTGTAGGTAGAAGGCTGAAATTTGGCAGGCTCATTCCTGACAGTTTGCTTACAAAAGTTAAGCAGGTTTCATTTCGAAATTCTACGAGTAACGGTCATAACGGTCAACAGCGTCCGCCATGTTGAACTTTCTTATTTATGGCCCCATCTTCACGAAATTTGGTAGGCGGCTTCCCAGCGCTAACCGAAACCAATGTAAGTACTTATTTCGGTGGTATGATGCCACTGTCGGCCGCCATATTGAACTTTTCAACGGTCTTTGTTACTTATGGTCCCGTCTTCAAGAAATTTGGTACACGGGTTCCCAACGCTAACTGAATCCTACTTACGTACATATATATGTCCATAGCCTGCAGCTCGGTCACCGTGTGAGGCGGCGTTGGGTCCCCCATCCCAACGCCTCCCACATTGTTGGCTGCCCGCCTATATAAGGCCGTCTGTCGCTCTGGTCTCTACATTCCCTTACTTGCTTCTCCACGGGATTCACGTCTCCCTGCTGATAACTACAGCCTTTTTATTTAATCCACGGCTTCTCCGCTTCAACACAAGTCCTGCAAATACTGTCGTAATTGAAACAAACCATGAAACTCAAACCGATTATGACAGCAACAATCCAAGCTGTGAGATTTGAGACAAGATTACTTTTCACATGGCGAACTGTACGTTGCATGCTCAAGAGTAAGCTCAGCGCACAGCTTTGTCATATTACAACTGGAGGGCCGAACTGACAATGTGGTTTACAAAGAGATCCTTAACAAATAATTATTGGTATATTTTCCCTCAGTTTAAAAAGGTTTAATTTTCTTCTTAATAAAAATTTTAAGGCAGTACTTTGCCGCTGCAAAGCGCGGGTATTTTGCTAGTATATATATACAATATATATATATATTGTGACGGCTGGCCCCGGCACAGACAGACAGACATCATATTGTCACCACACACCATTTATTTACAGTATTATGTACAAAGTTTGTGCTCACGTGCACCCCCAGTGCCTTCTCGCACCGATCTCCCCAAGTCCAGGCCCACAGTCTTTTGTGCCTTCCTGGCCGCCTCCCGTCCTCTCTCTCCAGTTCCGTCTGCTTCCTCCCGACTTCCACCCCTGACTGGAGGGAGGCGGCCCCTTAAATAAGGCTCCCGGACGAGCCCCAGGTGTTTCCGGCATCTGCTCTTTGGCCACGCCCCAGCGTGGCGGAAGTGCTGGCTGCCTTCCTGGCAGCTCTCCGGGTGCCACACAAAGTCTTCCCCCCGGCACTTCCTGGTGTGGCGGAAGTGCCGGGCTCCCGGGATAATTAGGCACCGGGGCGCCGCCTGGCGGTGGCCACGGGTCCCCTACAGGGCTGGGCTTCAAAGCCCTGTACCCGAGCCTGCCTAACCAGGACGGACGCCCCCACTCTGTCTGGAGGAGGCACTCGCCCTCCTCCCGTCCTCAAGCCCCGGCCGGGCTCCTGCCCGACCGGCAACCGCGGGATAAACCGGCATCGGGCGCCGCCTGGCGGTGACCACGGGCCCCTACAAGGAAGGGCTTCCATGCCCTCAACCCGTGGCCCCAACAGAACCAGGACGGACGCCCCCTCGCGGTCTGGAGGAGGCACAAGCCCTCCTCACGTCCTCCTGGGCGTCCCGGCCGGGGGCCACAATATATATAATATGACAGCAACACTCATAACAGTGACAAAACAATTACATTGACAATCATATTACGCTATTTTCAAAATGTTTCCTTTTCTTTTTCATTACTTCTTTAACACACTACTTCTCCGCTGCAAAGCATGGGTATTTTGCTAGTACATATATATACATATCTACATATACACATATATACATATACACATCCACATATATATACTATCAACATATATCTATACTAATAAAAGGCAAAGCCCTCACTCACTCACTGACTCACTCACTGACTCATCACTAATTCTCCAACTTCCCGTGTGGGTGGAAGGCTGAAATTTGGCAGGTTCATTCCTTACAGCTTCCTTACAAAAGTTGGGCAGGTTTTATATTGAAATTCTACGCGTAATGGTCATAACTGGAAGCAGTTTTCTCCATTTACTGTAATGGAGATGAGCTTCAACGCCGTGGGGGCGGAGTTTCGTGTGACATCATCACGCCTCCCACGTAATCACGCAGTACATAGAAAACCAGGAAGACCTCAAAAAAGCACTGAAGAAAACATGCATTATATAATTGAGAAGGCAGCGAAACAATAAGAAGCGAGCGAGTGACATATACAACCATATTCATGAGTTCTGCTACTTGAAACAAAGCACATGTAAACCTACACTTTAAATTAAGTTCATAGACAGGCTGCGCTGGCGTTTGTAATTTAGTGCCTGCAACCATATAAGGCCGTCCGTCAGCGGCAATCCAATAGCAAACTCCACTAAATATTCACGGGTGAAGGACTGTGCTTATGAGAGGAAGATGAGATGGTCAGGGTGGTGTTTGACACAAACTCAGCGAAACTGCGAGAGAAAGTTTTAAGTGCCAGGACTAAGGTAACATTAAATACAGCCATGGACATAGCACGAGATGGCACCAGCACAGCTGGGAACCTTCGATGCATGTACACCGAGTGGCTCACGTGAACTGACGCAGTGCACAGATAAAAGCAACAGTTCCAAAGAGCGCTGAACAAAACCGAATTACACAATTGAAAAGGCAGCAAAAAATATGAAGCGTTTGATACAAGCATATTCATAAATCCAGCTACTGCGGAAACAAAGCACACGTTGGAAAAAGTCAATGTCCCGCTAAAGGAAGACAGTGTAAAAAACCCGTGCATGCAGTGTGTCAGGTCTCAGATAAAGAAGAAGACGAGCTGTTTATTGATGCAGTAAGAAACGAATCGATGAATGAAACCTGTCATCTTTACAACGATTGACAAACACGGAATGTAACTTGAACACAACACATCCTACAAATACGAACCTGATTGAAAGAAATAATGATAATCAAATCCTTGATGACAGCAACACTCAGTAACACTCACAAAACAAATACTGTATATTGACAGTCATGTTACGTTATTTTTAAAATGTTCCCTTTTCTTTTTCAACACACTACTTCTCCGCTGCAATACGCGGGTATATATATATGTATATATATAACCCGATCTACATACTCGAATAATGGATACTTTATTCGCCATCAATGATTGTTTTGGTAAAGCCATACTCGGTGTAATCATTAGATGAACGGTAAAAAAGTAAGAGCGAGGAGATGATGCAGGCTGTAGTGTGCGTCAACTCTATCTGAATTGCGCGATCACATTTGAAAAATATATCTTTTCAAGTTCTATTTAGTCCATATGTGTCAAACTCAAGGGCGGGCCACATCCGCCCGGCGTGTAATTATATCCGCCCGCGAGATCATTTTATATACTGTATTATTGTTATTAAAGCCCGGGTATATGAAGCGCTGGTAACACAATAAACTACAGATCCCATAATGCAGCGCTTCAGCTGCCTTGCCGAACACTTACACGTTAATCAAGTCTAGCTTATGATGCTGCAAGTTATTGCGAAGCTAGCTCACACGATGCTGAAGAGAAAAGTTGATTCTGAAAATAGAGCCTTTAAAAACCGATGGGAGGCTGAGTATATGTTTACTGAACCCGTGTGTCTCATTTGTGGAGCTAATGTGGCTGTAATTACAGAATTTAATCTAAGACGGCACTATGAGACAAAACATCAGGGAGTTCTGTGTTGTGGAGATTCTCAGGATGGATTGCAGGTGCTCATCAGTGAGGCTGAAAGACCTGAATGCAATGCAGAAGATACAGAAAGCAGAAGAATTAAATAAGAATCTGACACTTCAGCGGACATTTTACCCGTGCACAATCACAAAGTGATTTCAAGTGAAGTTGCTTTTATGGGAGACACAAATGCACCAGTGCAACTTTCCCTGTTGCCAAGTAATGTTAAACCAAGTCGTCACTACGGTGTTCCCAAATCGCACTTTGCTGATAAACTGGCGCACTGAGTTTGCACGCGCTTTGGTGACTTTGAAGAACAAAAAAAGTCCGTCTACATGCGGCTCGAACCTTGTGCATGTTTGGTAGCACATATCTGTGTGAGAAGCTCTTCTCAGTGATAAAGACTAACAAAACAGCACACAGGAGTCGCCTCACTGATGAGCACCTGCAATCCATCCTGAGAATCTCCACAACACAGAACCTCACACCAAACAGAAACGAACCTGTTGCCAAAAAGATGCCAGGCGTCCAGCTCTAAAATGACATATGAGCAAAGACAACTTAATGATTTGATTTGTTATTGCTGAAAGGAACACATTTTATTTATATTTCCAGGTTTTGTTATGCAGCATGTTCATATTTGAATTTGTATAATTTTGAAAGGATATATTTTTATGGAGAGCAAAATCTTTTGGGATATTTAAAATCTAAGTTTATTTTTTATATAAATTTACATAAGAGTAAAGAAATTTGAATGTTTGTTCTTTTAAGTTATTTAAGGTTTGAGTTGATTTATTCACGAATAATATTCCTGTCTGTTTTACCATTCCTACCAAAGATATTTCTGTCGACTAAATAAAAATTCCTTCTATTTAAAATTTAAATAGAACTTGAACAAATCGATAGTTCATAATATCCACGCAGACTTGCGTAAGAGCGGGAGTTATCCGTTTTAACAAGCAGCGTATTGCACTGATCTGAAATAGCTGTGTGTGTATATATGTAGATATGTATGTATATGTATATATATGTTTATATATGTAGATATATATATATACAGTATGTGTATATATGTGTATATGTATAGATATGTATATATATATATGTTTATGTGTGTGTGTGTGTGTAAAAATATATATATATATATATATATATATATATATATATGACAGCAACACTCATCACTCACAACAGTGACAAAACAATTACATTGACAATCATGTTACGTTATTTTCAAAATGTTTCCTTTTCTTTTCATTGCTTCTTTAACACACTACTTCTCCGCTGCGAAGCGCGGGTATTTTGCTAGTACATATATATACACACACATACATATATATACACACATACATACATACACACACACATATATATACACACACACACACACATATATATATATATATCTACATATATTGACACACATATATATATACATATCTACATATATATATGTATATATATATATATATATTGTGAACTTGGCCCGGACACAGACAGGCGGACATGTTGTTGTCAAACCACCACAAGTTTATTTACAGTATTTACAATAATAATAATGGTCACAAAGACCCCAGTCCATTGGTCACACAGACCTTAATCACGTGCACAAACCCCAAACAGTCACAATCCTGGCCACAATGCCTTGTCTTCGGGCCGCCTCCACAGCTCCTCTTGCCTCGTCCTCCTTCCACCGGACTCTAGCCCTTTTATAGAGGACCCGTATGAGCCCCAGGTGTTCCTGGCATTCCTCCTCTAGCCATGCCCCAGCATGGTGGAAGTGCCAGCTGTCCTCCCGGCTGCTCTCCGGGCGCCGTCATAAATCTTCCCCCCAGCACTTCCTGGTGTGGCGGAAGTGCTGGGGTAACAGGTCCCCAAGGCATTGGGGCGCCTCCTGGCGGTGACCACGGGCCCCTACAGGGTAGGGCTTCCATGCCCTTGACCCGTGGCCCCCAAAGTAACCCGGAAGGCAAACCCCACGTGATCCAGGCAGGACTCTAACCCTCTTTCAGTCCCTTCTGGTGTCCCGGCCGGGTCATGGCCCCTGGCATCCCTGACAATATACATACTACATATATATACTGTATATAGCAAAATCCCCGCGCTTTGCAGCGACGAAGTACAGCTTTGAAATTTTTATTAAGAAGAAAAGAAAACCTTTTTAAAAAAAGGTAAAAAATATACCAATAACTATTTGTTAAGGATCTCTTTTTGTAGCACGTTATCAGTTCAGCACTCCAGTTGTAATATGACGAAGCTGCGCGAGCTCACTCTTGAGAATGCAACGTATAGTTTTGTCCAGGAGAAAAGCAAGCTTGCCTCACATCAATGGCAACCTTTTGTAGGGTCTGTCCCTGAGACTTATTAATTGTCATCGCGAAGCAGAGCCTTACTGGAAATTGGAGGCATTTGAATTGAAATGGGAGATCAGAGGGTATAACGGGGATGCAAGGAATACATTCAGAGTGTGGTGCTGAGCTGTTTTTTTGTGAAGCTGCCTTCACACAGCTTCTCCACTGTTTTATAAACGAACACCATATAAGGCCGTCGTTTCTCCTTGCTTCGCGTTTCTGTACTGTTTTATTGTTCGTTTATTACGATTGTTATAGTTATTGTGTAGCTATTTGAGACTTACTTTACTGTTCAGGTACCCATTTCCTTTATTCTCCGCTATTTTTTGTTCGTTTATTACGATTATAGTTATTTATTGATTCCCCTCTTTAGCTGACTGCCTGCTCATATAAGGCGTTCTGCTGATTTTTTTGTGAAGCAGCCTTTACACAGCTTCTCTGCTGTTTTATAAACGAAAACAACATATAAGGCCATTGTTTTTCCTTGCTTCGCCAAGGAAGCAGCCTTTTTATTTAATCCACGGGTTCTCTGCTGTTTTATTATTCGTTTATTACGATTGTTATAGTTCTCTTTGTATACCATGTTGTCAGTTCAGCACTCCGGTTGTAATATGACCAAGCTGTGCGAGCTTACTCTTGAGAATGCAATGTATAGTTGTCCAGGAGAAAAGCAATCTTACCTAAAATCAATGGCAACCTTTTGTAGGGTCGGTCCCTGAGACTTATCACTTGTCATCGCGAAGCAGAGCCTTACTGGAAATTGAAGGCATTTGAATTGAAATGGGAGATCAGAGGGTATAACGGAGATGCGAGGAATACATTCAGAGTGTGGAGAAACTCTAGAGACAGCGTGTGTATTAACTTGTGGAGTTTTCTGTGAGTATTTGGTGGCAGCATGACGAAGTTGCTTCCGCAAGACCGCGTTAGCTGTGGAGCTCAGCTCGGAGCATATTTTTTTCCTACCTTGTCAATTGTGTAATGCGTTTTTTGAACAGGTTTGATGCATGGAAGTGATCACTCGTACTGCGTTCAGTCAGTTCACATGAGCTGCTCTCTTGTGTGATGTTTGCGATGTCCACGGTTTTATTTAATGTTAGCTAAGACCCGGCACTTAAAAGTTTCTCGCTACAGCAATTTTAACTTCGTTCGTTGAAGGCATGACAAACGGCAGCGGGAGCGTGTCTATAAACTTGATTTAAACTTACGGTTTACACCGTGCTTTGTTTCCGCAGTAGCTGCACTTATGAATATGCTTGTATGCATTTTTTTTTCAGCGCTCTTTGGAGCTCTTCCTTGTTTTCTACGTACTGCGTTCACAGTCAGTTCACGTGATTATGTGGGAGGCGGGATGATGCGACACGCAACACCGCCTCCGACGGTCATCGAGCTGCAGTCTATTACAGAATATGGATAAAAATAGGCTCCAGTTATGACCAGTACGCGTAGAATTTCGAAATGAAACCTGCCCAACTTTTGTAAGTAAGCTGTAAGGAATGAGCTTGCCAAATTTCAGCCTTCTACCTACACTGGAAGTTGGAGAATTAGTGATGAGTGAGTGAGTGAGTCAGTGAGTGAGGGCTTTGCCTTTTATTAGTATAGATTTATTTAATGACTTTTGAGTGCACTGTACTTAATTATTTACTTATTATCTGTCTGTATCGGGGGGTGGGTGGGTGTGGGGGTTCAGGGTGATAGTATGCCCTCTAGTGGCTTACGCTGTATACTGATCATATTTCCGAGTTTTTCTTTACTATGATGCTCTAATAATAGAAACACATTGAAATGTGAAGTGCAGTATCGAAACCTTTTTTTAAAGGACTACAGTAAATTAGGATGCTGCAGATGAGGTTTGCACAAGACTGATGAAGGGGTTAAAGTGCCTGCTACCATGCCTGGTATTCCCGTCACAACAGTTCAATATGACACAGCTTCTCTTTAATGTTATTGACAAAACAGCACTTTCCATCAATAAAAATGTCCATTCTTAACACACACTGATTTTTGGCTCCCTACCTACATTTTTCTTTCTCACTTTTCACAAACATACTGAAACACAATTATTTATATAATTTGCACACATTCTATACAAAGAAGAATTCAAATATGAAGTATTAAAGAATTTTTTTGTGACAGTGCCATGAAGGGACAGAATCAATGAGTTCCATTAAACAGCAAGCTAGAGTTACCAGCTCAGCCCTCTGCATTTCAGTCTCAAAGCATTCATTTATTCAAAACTATGGCTGTCAACTTGACATTTCTTTGTATTGGCTGAATCAATCAAAATTTTTCACATACATATGGCATTCATAATTAAGGCCGACATTTGTTGAGCTTTACATAATCAGGACAATGAAGTGCAATACATATTCTTATATGGGGGTGAAGGCAGGATAACTGACTTGTACTGGGGTGGGATTTGTCTACAGCAATTATATTTAATCCGTAGAAAGTGGATCTGATAATTCTATGACACTGCACTAAAATTTTAGATAATGAGTGACTTTTAACCCAAAAAGAAGCAATACTTGATAGTGATTACATTATGATTTAATAATTAGACTATTCATGTATTAAAATGAAAACATGAATACGAGAACCTGTCATTATTTGCAGATATAAAAGAAACCATAGGAAGGCAAGTGAAAGTAAATGCCAGAGTAATCAATGTCTCTCTCTAATGCTATTGTGATTTTCCCTAGATAATCCAAAGTCGAAAATGCCCTACTTCATGATCCAGAACTAAATACTTTACTGTAACAATGGACATTATGGCAGTATATTATTGTATCTCATCTGATATGCAGGCCACCCACTGAACAATAGCAAATGTATGAATTTAGGGTGGGCTGCTTTAGAGGGAAGGCTTATTTCCAGACAACCCGTCTCCTAACCTCAGCACTCCAAGGATTTGAACTCTCTGCAATGTCATCTTTTCTATTAATGCCCACACTTTTTTTGTGTTGGTAATCATCCAGATATTGAGATCCTAACTACAAAAATAAAATAATGAATACATTAGGAATTTTATATGATTTGAAATTCTCAGAGGGTGGTACGGTAGCGCAGTGGTAGCACTGTTGCCTCACAGTTAGGAGACCTGGCTTTGTTTCCCGGGTCCTCGCTACGTGGAGTTTGCATGTTCTCCCCGTGTCTGCGTGAGTTTCCTCCGGGCGCTCCGGTTTCCTCCCAAAGACATGCAGGTTAGGTGGATCAGCGGTTCTGAATTGGCACTTGGTGTGTGGGTGTGTTTGTGTGTGTCCTGTGGTGGGTTGGCACCCTGCCCTGGATTGGTTCCTGCCATGTGCCCTGTGTTGGCTGAGATTGGCTCCAGCAGACCCCCGTGACCCTGTGTTTGGTTTCAGTGGGTTGGAAAATGGATGGAGAGAGATTCTCAGTTTCATTTAGCATCAGTTATTTATTTATTTTTTAACCACTAAATAATTCAAGGCACACCTCTGTCAGGAGAAGCGCTATGAAAGGAAAAAATATAAAAGTGTAAAAATGATGGCAGAGTGCGTCTGAAGGAAATATATGTTATGTATACTATGCAGAATCTGAAAGTTTGATGAAAGTTATTGAGACAAACAGCACATCCTTCTTTTATTTTTGAAATAAAAACTTGACCTTTATTTAAGCAAATGGACGAAAGTATCTCTTAATACTGTATTTGTAAACTTTCTAATGTTCTAGATTTTGTCATCAAGGGGAGGTAGGTTAAATGTATTAGAAGTACCTACTAGTGGTTAGCTGTTTCTGGAAAACATCAGCATTGCTACCTTGGAGACAAATCAAAAATTATCTTTTTAAACAGATGAAGTATCTGTTAATTTTGTAAAATAATATATGGATTTCAGACACATTTTATTTTCTTATTTTGGGAATTTCAAATATGTAAAGCACAGCAGGCATAAAAAAAAAATCAAAATAAACTTTGTGCACCTGGCCTGTAGTTTCCTCAGATTTTGTTCTTTTTAGGGTGGGAGTACACAGTGCATGTACTGGGCAGAAAGGACATTCAAAGCATTGGCTGTAATATCCAATGCATCTTTAGGTGTGTAGATCTTTAAATGCTTCAGTGTCCATAATACGGTATTAGACATTGTGATTCACACACAAACTGTTATCATCACTGGAGTTGGGTGGAGGGAGTTCAGGATACCAGCTTCATCAAAAACATTTTTTACCTTCAAGCAGGAGATGCAATTAATAGCTAAAAGCCATTTTATAGATTGACTGTTGTCCATTATCTGTGTGACCAGCATGGTAGTATTGTCCTTTGCCTCAGTATACTGTATGTTGATGTATATTGTAGTACTATTACTTATACCGCATATTATATTATTAACTTTACGTATTCCATTTTTATTTATTGTTTCTATATTATGTTATTTGAAATTTGTAATTATCAAAGCTATACACATTAGGATAGCATCCTGTTTTAACTGAAAATCAGATACTGTTAAAGCTGGCTGTCAGCTTCTCTCAGCTGTATAATGTTTTGTTCAAAATAAGTTTCCCATTGACAAGTTCTTCTTTTTGAAAAGTGGCCAATTTTGGTAATCACAATTTGTAAATCGGAAGTTAAAGGGGACAAAAAAGGGTTTTGGCTGGTATGAAGACTTTGTTTGTGATTTACCACTGGACATAGTCTGGTTATAGATTTGTCTTCTGTTTCGAGCATTAGAGATGCAGCGAAACAAAATATGTCACTTTCCCTCCACTGTTTGTTGTATTTTTATCTTATAAAGCAGAGTACTGTTTATATATATTGTGGTTGATAGGGGGCGCTCTCGCTCCCTTGAACCCCTGTCCACGACTCCAAAAACCAGGTAAAAGTCCTCAAATCGACTTTATTCAATTACCACACTCTCTTCCACAATACTCATATAAATCACTAATACTAACAATAATCACAAATACTACAATCCTCCAGCTCCCAGACGTGTTGCCACCCTTCCACCCAACTCAGCTCGCGGTCTGGGAGCTCTCACAGTCCTTTTATATCTCCTGACCCGGAAGTGTTCCCAATCCCCAGTCCATGAGATTCACAATCACTTCCGGGTCAGGTAAAAGCTCTTCTCTTCAACCCGGAAGCCCGTCGCTCTTCCTATGACGAACTTCCGGGTCATAGGGCACGAAGAAGTCCTCGGTCCTCCCTGCAGCTCCCTCTTGTGGCCCCCATGGCATTCAGCAAGGCTGTGCATAAAAACCACATTGTCCATGATGCCCTGCTGGTCTTCTGGGAACCTCCATGCTGCAAGGAGGGCTCCACCTGGCGGCTTGGGGGTATTGGCCGGGATAAACGGCCGGCCATCCACCACAGTATTCCCCTCCCAGCGACGAATTATAATGATTCGGAGCGGCCTGCCCCGAGAGGGAAGTCTTCCTCCAAGAGGACGTTCTGGTTGAGCCTTGATTAATTCGGACATGTTGGTCCCTGGAGAACCTAGGGGGAATATTAGTCCAAACCGACAGCTTGTCCCCCTCTCTCCAAGGACAGTTCCTCCAAATGTGGCCCAACCTTCGGCGTCCGTAACATCTTCGGCGTCCGTAACACTGCCTCTGTCCTCCTGGTATTCTCCCCCTGCGGGACTGAAAACAAGGGGGAAACGTTAGGGCCGCCTCTTTTGCTGGGAGAGAAACCCCTGCCGCCTCTCCTTTTCCTTTCTTGTCAGGAGACCCCTGTTTTACTTTAGCAGTCTCCTGTTTCATCTGGGGCTTATCCACAGTCTGAGTCTCTCTATGAGATAAAGAGAGACTCTTCACTGTCTGCACCCCTTTTGTTTTAAAGTTGACCGGTATCGGCGTCTTTAGGACCACCTCGCTACGGGAGTCAGCACTATCTAGCTGCCCCGGCTCGATCGATCCTTCCTCCGTCCGGTCAGTCATCGTTGCGATCTCGTTTGTAGGGTACGCAGTGTATTGGCACCCGCTACTTATTAAACGCGGGCCCAGATCACACCGCGTCCCTCTATTATATACGATATGGGTCTCGCTTACCTGTATCGCCGCATCATTCATCTCGAGAGGCTCCCCACCAAATCGCCGCACGTAAGCCCTCACCTTCTCTAATGGCTCTTTGGCTGCTGCTCCCAACTCCTCAATAATATGTTCAATGGTCTTCAGGACCTGTAAGAAACTATTGACGGGCTCAACTAAGTGGTCAAGTTCCCTCCAGGTAATACAATTATTTATCTCGGCCGGCAGAACACTCACTTCCTTGTTCGCGTTACTTGCCGGCCGGTAGCCAATGAGCACGCCCGCTTCTGGCACATGCTCTGACTGGTCTCGCGGAGGCTGCTGGGATATGGAGTTCTCTTCGTTACAGTTGAGGATTGGGTTGCTTCCTTCAGCAGACTGTGGTCTGTCTTATTTCCTTTTTTGACATCCCAAACAGCCATTTCCCGACCCCCCTTACCTTCTTGTGGGCTGAGCGATGCCTCGCTCTCCTCCCCCTTCCCCTTCCCCTTCGGAAAGACCAAGTCCGCTCCTTCGGGCTCGAAGGCGCAAACAGCAGGACGCGGACCTTCTCCTTCCCAGAATGCACCGGGTTTGCTGCTTTGTCCCTCGTCGGCTGCCGTCATGCAGAAGACATCTCGTAGGTGCTCCGGCTTCGACAGGAGCGTGCCATCGTCTTCGGGGCAGTTTCCTTTACCCCGCGGAGTCTTCAGGGCATCATCTCCGAGGTACATGCACGGAACAAAGTGAGTAATTATAAATGGATTATCCATAACGTTTCCGGCACGTACCTCAGAGTAATCGCTGGTCCCTGGAGGTTTCTCCTGACTTGTAACTCCTCCCGAGCGTCGGCCATTGCACCTAAGGCACTCCTGCTGGGGTTGTCACTCTGCTTGCCCTTCCTCTTCCCCATTTTGGACTCGGTTTTTTCGGGTTCTGGCGATGCTGTGGTGATTCCTGACGCTGTTGTCTGTTCAGGGTTCATTACCCACAGAAATATTTTATTCAGGTCCTCTGCAAACGACGTTAGAGTACCCGGCCGGCTACGCCACTGTGGCAGATAGGGGGCGCTCTCGCTCCCTTGAACCCCTGTCCACGACTCCAAACACCAGGTAAAAGTCCTCAAATCGACTTTATTCAATTGCCACAGTGTACAAAGCACACTCTCTTCCACAATACTCATATAAATCACTAATACTAACAATAATCACAAATACTACAATCCTTCAGCTCCCAGACGCGTTGCCACCCTTCCAACCAGCTCAGCTCTCACAGTCGTTTTATATCTCCTGACCCGGAAGTGTTCCCAATCCCCAGTCTATGCGATTCTCAATCACTTCCGGGTCAGGTAAAAGCTCTGCTCCTTATCCCGGAAGCCCATCGCTCTTCCTATGACGAACGTCCGGGTCATAGGGCACGAAGAAGTCCTCGGTCCTCCCTGCAGCTCCCTCTTGTGGCCCCCATGGCATCCAGCAGGGCTGTGCATAAAAACCACATTGTCCATGATGCCCTGCTGGTCTTCTGGGAACCTCCATGCTGCAAGGAGGGCTCCACCTGACAGCTCGGGGGTATTGGCCGGGATAAACTGCCGGCCATCCACCACAATATATATATATATATATATATATATATATATATATATATATATATATATATATACTAGCAAAATACCAGCTACAGCGGAGAAATAGTGTGTTAAAGAAGCAATGAAAAAGAAAAGGAAACATTTTGAAAATAACGTAACATGATTGTCAATGTAATTGTTTTGTCACTGTTGTGAGTGATGAGTGTTGCTGTCATATATATATATATATATACACACACATATAAACATATATATATACATATCCATACATATATACATATACACATATATATACACGCACACATATATACATGCATATATATATATATATACATACATACATACATACATATATACACATACACACACACATATATATATTTATATATATATATATACAGTGGTGTGAAAAACTATTTGCCCCCTTCCTGATTTCTTATTCTTTTGCGTGTTTGTCACACAAAATGTTTCTGATCATCAAACACATTTAACCATTAGTCAAATATAACACAAGAAAACACAAAATGCAGTTTTAAATGATGGTTTTTATTATTTAGGGAGAAAAAAATCCAAACCTACATGGCCCTGTGTGAAAAAGTAACTGCCCCCTGAACCTAAAACTGGTTGGGCCACCCTTAGCAGCAATAACTGCAATCAAGCGTTTGCGATAATTTGCAATGAGTCTTTTACAGCGCTCTGGAGGAATTTTGGCCCACTCATCTTTGCAGAATTGTTGTAATTCAGCTTTATTTGAGGGTTTTCTAGCATGAACCGCCTTTTTAAGGTCATGCCATAGCATCTCAATTGGATTCAGGTCAGGACTTTGACTAGGCCACTCCAAAGTCTTCATTTTGTTTTTCTTCAGCCATTCAGAGATGGATTTGCTGGTGTATTTTGGGTCATTGTCTTGTTGCAGCACCCAAGATCGTTCCAGCTTGAGTTGACGAACAGATGGCCGGACATTCTCCTTCAGGATTTTTGGTAGACAGTAGAATTCATGGTTCCATCAATGACAGCAAGCCTTCCAGGTCTTGAAGCAGCAAAACAACCCCAGACCAGCACACTACCACCACCATATTTTACTGTTGGTATGATGTTCTTTTTCTGAAATGCTGTGTTCCTTTTACGCCAGATGTAATGGGACATTTGCCTTCCAAAAAGTTCACAAGGTATTTTCCCAAAAGTTTTGGCAATCATTGAGATGTTTCTTAGCAAAATTGAGACGAGCCCTAATGTTCTTTTTGCTTAACAGTGGTTTGCGTCTTGGAAATCTGCCATGCAGGCCGTTTTTGCCCAGTCTCTTTCTTATGGTGGAGTCGTGAACACTGACCTTAATTGAGGCAAGTGAGGCCTGCAGTTCTTTAGATGTTGTCTTGGGGTCTTTTGTGACCTCTCGGATGAGTCGTCTCTGCGCTCTTGGGGTAATTTTGGTCGGCTGGCCACTCCTAGGAAGGTTCACCACTGTTCCATGTTTTTGCCATTTGTGGATAATGGCTCTCACTGTGGTTCGCTGGAGTCCCAAAGCTTTAGAAATGGCTTTATAACCTTTACCAGACTGATAGATCTCAATTACTTCTGTTCTCATTTGTTCCTGTATTTCTTTGGATCTTGGCATGATGTCTAGCTTTTGAGGTGCTTTTGGTCTAATTCTCTGTGTCAGGCAGCTCCCATTTAAGTGATTTCTTGATTGAAACAGGTGTGGCAGTAATCAGGCCTGGGGGTGGCTACGGAAATTGAACTCAGGTGTGATACACCACAGTTAGGTTATTTTTAACAAGGGGCAATTACTTTTCACACAGAGCATGTAGGTTTGGATTTTTTTTCTCCCTAAATAATAAAAACCGTCATTTAAAAACTGCATTTTGTGTTTACTTGTGTTATATTTGACTAATGGTTACATGTGTTTGATGATCAGAAACATTTTGTGTGACAAACATGCAAAAGAATAAGAAATCAGGAAGGGGGCAAATAGTTTTTCACACCACTGTATATATATACAGTATATATACAGTCTTTGGGGTGCGAGTAACTGTTGCTGGGGGTGCCAGAATCCATGAAAAAAGAAAAATGAAAAACATTATTTGTACAAAATCTTAATTTATTTATCCATTCCTAAATAATTAAATGGGCAGGCTATTTCGTATCAGTGCAATACGCTGCTTGTTAAAATGGATGACTCTCGCTCTTACGTGCAAGTCTGCCTGGATATTATGAACTATCATATCTGTTCAAGTTCTATTTTAATTTTAAATAGAAGGAATTTTTATTTAGTCTACAGAATATTATTCCGGAATAAATCAACTCAAACCTTAAATAACATAATATTTTGCTCTCCATAAAAATATATCCTGTCTAAATTATACAAGTTAGAAATAAAGTAAACGTTAAAAGAACAAACATTCAAATTTCTTTACTCTTATGTAATTTTATATAAAAAATAAACTTAAATTTTAAATATCCCAAAAGATTTTGCTCTCCATAAAAATATATCCTGTCAAAATTATACAAATTCAAATATGAACATGGTGCATAACAAAACCTGGAAATATAAATAAAATTTGTTCTTTTCAGCAATAACAAATCAAATCATTCAGTTGTCTTTGCTCATATGTCATTTTATCAGAGCTGGACGCCTGGCATCTTTTTTTGGCAACAAGTTCATTTATGTTTGGTGTGAGGTTCTGTGTTGTGGAGATTCTCAGGATGGACTGCAGGTGCTCATCAGTGAGGCGACTCCTGTGTGCTGTTTTGTTAGTCTTCATGACTGAGAAGAGCTTCTCACACAGATATGTGCTACCAAACATGCACAAGGTTCGAGCCGCATGTAGGCGGAGCTGGAGCATTTTGCGGGAATGGAGTGAATAAACTGTGCGGGCCTGCAGTATCGTACTTTGCCTTCAGTGTGCCATTACACTGCAGCTCAATCACCTCCATCTGAATCTGCACAGGTGCAGTTTCCACATCGACGGCAAATGGGTTGCGAAACAACTCAAAATTCTTTTTTTGTTCTTCAAAGTCACCAAAGCGCTCAGTGCGCTCAGTTTATCAGCAAAGTGCGTATTTGGGAACACCGTTGTGCCGACTTGGTTCAACATTACTTGGCAACAGGGAAAGTGGGGCAAGTTGCACTGGTGCATTTGTGTCTCCCATAAAAGTAGCTTCACTTGAAATCACTTTGTGATTTTGCACGGTAAAAACGTCTGCTGAAGTGTCAGATTCTTCTTTAACTCTTCTGCTTTCTGTATCTTGTGCATTGCATTCAGGTCTTTCAGGTTATCTTGATGTTTTGTCTCATAGTGCCATCTTAGATTAAATTCTGTAATTACAGCCACATTAGCTCCACAAATGAGACACACGGGTTTACCGGCAATGTCAGTAAACATATACTCAGCCTCCCATCGGTTTTTAAAGGCTCTATGTTCAGAATCACCTTTTCTCTTTGGCATCGTGGGGGCTAGCCGCAATAACTTGCAGCATCATAAGCTAGACTTGATTAACGTGGTAAGTGTTCGGCAAGGCAGCTGAAGCGCTGCATTATGGGATCTGTAGTTTATTGTGTTACCAGCGCTTCATATCCCGGGCCATTAATAACAATAATATATAAAATGATCTCGCGGGCGGATATAATTACGCCGGGCGGATGTGGCCTGGGCCTTGAGTTTTACACATATGGACTAAATAGAACTTGATAAGATATATTTTTCAAATGTGATTCGCAATTCAGATCGAGTTGACGCGCACTACAGTACATCGAGCCCGCGTGCTATTGTGGTTTTGCCTGCGTGCCTCAATAAGTTATCCTCCCCTCGCTCTTACTTTTTTACCGTTCATCTAATGAATACACTGAGTATGGCTTTACCAAAACAATCATTGATCGCGAATAAAGTATCCATTATTCATAAAGCTTCAATTGGTGATCTGTCTTTCTGCGTTAACCGCATATTTTTTCATACGTCTCAAACCAAGGGGATGCGAGGCTAAAATGTATCGTGAAGCACGCGTACATACTCAGTGCATCCCCTCTCGGGAAATGAACCTAGGACACCGGCGCTAGAGGCAAAGCCTCTACTATTGCGCCACGGCGTGTGGTTTGTCTATTTGAGCATAGCAGTGTAATTCGGTTTTTGTTCAGCACTCTTTGGAACTGTTGCTTTTTGTCTGCGCACTGCGTCAGTTCACGTGAGCCGCTGAATATGGTTTTATATGTCACTCGCTCGCTTCTAATTGTTTCGCTGCCTTCTTAATTATATAATGTATGTTTTCTTCAGCGGTTTTTGGAGCTCTTCCTGGTTTTCTATGTACTGCGTGATTACGTGGGAGGCGTGATGATGTCACACGAAACTCCACCCCCCACGGCTTTCGAGCTCAACTCCATTACAGTATATGCAGAAAAATAGCTTCCAGTTATGACCATTACGCGTAGAATTTCGAAATGAAACCTGCCCAACTTTTGTAAGGAAGCTGTAAGGAATGAGCCTGCCAAATTTCAGCCTTCTACCTACACGGGAAGTTGGAGAATTAGTGATGAATCAGTGAGTGAGTCAGTCAGTGAGTCAGTCAGTGAGGGCTTTGCCTTTTATTAGTATAGATTGTGAAAAGATCAGACTCAACCTACTTAAAGAGGTTTGTGGCAGCCACACGTATATTATCCCTGGCTGCAATGGGTTTGGTTTTTGACAGAAGGGTCTCTTTTGGAGTCCAGACATGAACTGATGAGGGACTGCAATGATGGCGGTTTTAAGTAGTCAGCCCGGAAGTGATGTAGGAGAACCAGAAGTGACCTTCTTCTGATGTCAGTCGAGGCGCCGTAAGTGACGTCATCCTAACCAGTGGATCTGGAAGGGACATTATACTAGGCACCGAAACCGGAAGTGACATCAGTGTTGAGTCAGACAGGTTTTCCCGTGGCAGGTCTGCAGAGATAACAGAAGGAGATTTAGTGCACTCTGCCACCCCCTGGCCTGGCATGGAATTACCTTCGCTTCCATACAAAGTCCTCCACCTCGCATGTGCATGACTACTGTATATATATATATGCATATATGCATTAAGGGCTCTGATGATGGTAGTTACCCGTCCAACCAGGGGATGGCACTGTTTGGATTATGCCTGTTCTCTTCCTCCCCCATTAAATCAGAAGACTGACAGCCATTCCACATCTGATGTCACTTCCATTGTCCAGCCCTCAGAAGCCACATGACCAGCAGTTCAGCTATCTGAGTTAGTTCTGTTCTTAACTCAGGTGTGAAAAGACATCTCTGCAACTTGTTGCATGTTTATTTGCTTTCTACAAATTTTCAATTATACGGGGTCACCAGGGTGGTGCCTAAATCCTTTAATGGCATTGTCTCACATTTTGCTATATATATATATATATATATATATAGTAAAAATTATTATTATTATAAAAAAAATTATTATTATATTAATAAATGTTGGATCGAGACGTGATCATCTCGGTGAGACACGTTGAAGTCCTGCGAGACTACTTGCATGTCACACCCTACTTACAAACAATTTCTTGGAGATACTTTAACATCCCACGAGACAAGGAAGTGAGACAAAAGAACAGCTGCTGCACAGGCTTTTAAATGATCGTTGCGCAGCGTGACATGCAGGTCATGCAGCACAGCAGCAGCAGCTTCTGTACAGGCTTTTAAATGGTTGACGCGTAGCACAACATGCAGCTCGGTAGCAGCAACTGCAAGCCAGCAGCTGATCCGTCTGCATCTCCTTAGCATACGTTCAGTGCCCCCCTTCACAATGCAAGCGTCAGAGATGCCAAATGCACAGCGTGAAGCACACCCCCTGGGAGGGTGTTTAGTTGGAGGGTGGGAGAGCGAAGCAAGTAGGGTGCAAAGCTGAGTATCACAGGAAGACCTCAACCACTTAGAAGACTCTTGACGTCAATAAACCCACCTTTTCCAGTCTTGCTAATGGATAAATGACTCATATTCAGACATTCAGAGTCACATGACCAGCCCGGGTACAAGATAGCACAGTATGGCACCACCCTGTGTTTTATTTTTCTGAATTTTTCTCTGATAATCAACAACATTAAATGGAGTTACTAATGGCCCTAAATCTTTGAGATATCTCTGTCATTGATCCAAAATATAAATTATATATGTATGTATAGACATACATACAAATATCTATATGTATATGTGTATATGTATGAGGGATGTTCAAAAAGTTTCTGCACTTTCATATTTTCGTTGGAAACGGTGAAGGCAGGAGGAGTAGTAATTGGGCATTAAAAAGTTGGTACGACGCTGGGAAAATTGGATCACAAAGGAAGGTGACTATGTAGAAAAGTGGTGTAATTTGTTTTATTACTTATTATTAATTATTAATGAATTGAGTTAAAAAAAGTGCAGAAACTTTTTGAAAGTCCGTCATATATATATGCATATATATCTTGACACTTCATCTTATTGTTAATAACAGATTTAGGAAAAGGAGCAGTGAAACAAAAGTCTTTTCTGTAAAGTATACAATCAATACTAACCTATCTCCACAAAAATAAAAACAAGCCTTCAAAATGTCAAATCTGGGGAAGGAAAAATATTTACTCAATATCTTTTCTTCCTGTAGGAAATCACAAAGTCTGAGATCATTACAAAATGCATCTTCAGTTAATGTTGTCATCTAGTCAGCATCTGGATAATTTAAGATTTCAGGAAGCCTTGAAAGGCTTAAATGGGAATTAATCTCTGTAATTATTGTCTGTTAGACCTATCTGAAGAGTTCACAATAGATATAGATATGTGATTTAGTAATGATCCATTTGTTAATTCCCTAAATTTATAAAAAAAATGCTGTAAGTTATAATGAACAGTATTAAAATTATGATCACTGCATTGTGCCTTGCTCCATCTATTTACTTCATCATTTCATTTTTTACCTAAAAAACAACAAATCATATCTTATATAGTGCCTGTTTAATGTTTGGTGATCAATTACCATTGCAAGTGTTTATATTTACCTTTAAAACTGAAATATCAGCAGATAAAACAACTCATATCCTATACCTAGTAAGTGGGTATTTGAACTGAGACTGGCTGCTGTGTGCTTTGCATTCCAACTCCTTAGCCACTGTGCTACATTACCATTCAAGTACATTTTGCACAAATTGTGCTGACACTCAGACACATTAATTCCACCATTGCCAGCAGAGAAGGACTGGACATTGAATCACCTACCTCAACCAGTGTATGCTAAATACAACACAGCCCTGGTAAGAGATACGTCTTCATTAAAAGGAGGTATGATGCCTGGGGGTGAAGACTGGACATGTCCAGAGCATACAAGGCTGATTAACCTTTTCATGACAAAGACCATCAGTACTAGAACATGGAATTTGAGAACAATGAATAAAACAGAAAAAACTTCATGAGTTGAAAAACTATCATCTTCCTCTACTTTAAATCAACAAATGAAGATGGACACAGGCCCGACAAAAACAGTAATCTCAAGAAAGATGCTGTCATACTTAGGACGTGAGGAGGACAATGCCCCAGACGCTAATGGAGTCACACTAATGTCAAAGCAGCACAAAGTACATGAACCAAAACTCATTTCAGCATACTTCTGAACAAAGAATTAGTAGAAAATAAATACATTGTAACCAGTGCTATACACCAACAAATAACATGAAAACAGAAACCAAGGTCCAGTTCTACAACAGAACACGATCCATTTTAGATACCTGTCCAAAGCAGGAGAAAGAGGAGCAGATGCCGCTTCAGATCATCACATAGTGGTTGCGCAACTGAACCTAATGTTGAAAATGGCTTTGTATTAGAGGATCATCCGAATGCCCGAAATATAACACTGGTCTCCTGAAGGTTTTTACAAAAAAATGGAAGAATACAAAGTGTGAAAGTGCAATGGTGCATAGACTGGCGTCCCGACTGGGATGGAAAGTGAATCCTTGCCCAAATGGGAGACCATAGTGAAAGAATGACACGAGAGGAGGTGCATCCCAGCAGGAATGTTTATTAATTCATATCCAAGTCAGGATAAAAGAATTATGGATTGACTGGGGGATTCCGAACAGTTCATTTCCTAGTATGAAAGAGTCAGTACTCCTCTGGTTTGTTCCCAGTCTAGACAAGTGCAGGGTTGCCTGGAATTTATAGTTTTGAAGGTTGTCCCTTTCAGGGTCTTTGGGTGCCTCCAGAGGCTGCTGTTGGGAATATACCTCCCTGGTTTTAGACGCTTCTGTATGACCTGGAATGTGACCTGGAAGTACACCCAGGTCTATCATAAAAGGAAGTCATCTTGCTTCAAGGGCTGAGTCAGAGTCAGGAGGAAGAGGGCAAAACTCCACTGGAAGAGTGGAAGGAAACATTGTGTTCATTGGTGATTGTGGTGTGGACTTTGAATACAGGAAAAAGAAGATATTGTGAATAAAAAATATTTATTGTCACCTGGGGCTGCCTTGGTGTAATTGTGTCTGGAGTTGGGGTTGCCCCTTGGAGGTCACAAGTAAAAGTAAGCAACAAATTTCAAGTGCTTAAATATCTAGTGGAAAATGAAGAGGCCATAGGAAAAAGAGGATTTATATCAACATACTAGGAAGGCTCAAAACAAAGAATGGAAAGCTGCAGACACTTTCCATAACATACATGAGAGAAAAGAGATGAATAATAGTTGGACAAGAGCTGGAAAAGCAAAGGCACAGGAGTATGAATAAGCAAATAAGAGATTGAAAAAGGAGCAGGTAAAGGGAATTATATCATCTAAATCAAAACATGAAGGGATTATGTGACATCATTAAGAAACTGTTAGGAAAGTACAGCAATCCAGAAAGATTTTGAATGGCAAAGAAGGAAAATGGTTATAGAAGATAAAAAAAAAACTAAGGAGAAGATGGATGGCACATTTTGAAGGACCACTGAATAGACACGAGTCACCAAATACACCAGACATTCAACCGGCTATAGAGGACTTGCACATACTGTAGATCGCACTGTGCCAACAAAGGGAGTGATCAGGAAAGCCATAGGACAGTTGAGAAATTGCATGGTAGCAGGACATGACAGAATCCCTACAGAGGTACTTAAAGCAGACATTGAGGTTTCAGCCGACAAGCTGTAGTCACTTTTTGGGAAAAATTTGGAGGAGGGGCAAGGGCTTGTTGACTGGAAGGTGGGATATCTTATCAAGATCTGGAAGAACCACAATGTTGGTGATTGTGCAAATTACAGAGGGATTACTCTGCTAAACATCTCATGGTAAGTGTTCAAGAGGAACATTTCTGAATGAAATGAAAGACCTAGCTGACACTAAGCTCAGAGACCAACAAGAAGGTTTGTTAAATAAGGTAGAGGCCCTAAGTGACCTAACTGGTATTCTTTTTAGGTTCCTGCTTATGATCAAATGGAGAGTATAAACAACGTGGCAGCCACCTCTGCAGAAATTGGTCATAGCATTAACAGAAGGAAGAGTAAAATCCTCAATTCAACATTACTAATAACAATCCAGTGTGAGTGGGAGGCAAACCACTGGATAAAGAGCTAGACTTTACTTACTTGGTATTGTCATCAACAAGCATTAAAGCATAGTTGCTAGTGTAAGGGACATAATCAGCAAAGCAGGAACATTTTGACAGATTAAGACAATCTGGCCCTCCAGGAATCTGACACTAAAAACCATGGTTGATCTAATTCAGCACAAACATGAAGTCATTTGTATTTTTTAGAGCAGAGATATAGAGCACAATAAAGGTGACAGACGTAAATAAACTACAGATGTTTTTCAATTACTGTCTAAAAAGGATAGTCCAGATATGTCTATGGCCTAATGCTATCAGCAACAAAGGCTGTTGGTAAAAAAACAAACCAGATGCTAGAGTATGCTAAAATTATGGAAGGGCACTAGGGATGGTTTGGCCACATGCTCTGTAAGCTCCTAACAAACCTTGCTAGGTAAGCCTTGACCTTAAAGCCAAAAACAAAAATATAAAGAAGACAGTCAAGAAACACCCAATGCTCAGATCCTGAGACAGACACCAGGAATATGGGGCTTACCTGGAATCAGCTAGAAAGAAATCAAGACAGTGATGTTTGGGGAACCATTGTCAGCAGCCTATTTGGTGTGGTAGGCTTATGTAAAATATGTCTGAAGCACATTATCTTGATTACCTGTATGGTCATTCAAGATACTGACATTATCCTCTGAAACAATAAGTCAAATTTTAGGCACATCTGGGGCCTCATGTATAACGCCGTGCGTAGAACTCGCACTATAACATGGCGTAAGCACAAAAGCCGAAATGTGCTTACGCACAGAAAAATCCAGATGCAGGAATCTGTGCGTACTCCAACTTCCACGTTCTTCCGCTACATAAATCCCGATCAGCGTGAAAACTAACGCTCGTGCACGCGCTTTAGGTAACGCCCCAAATCCTCCCAGAATTACGCCTATTTGAATATGCAAATCAATATAAATCGCCCTTAAGCGCAGCCTTCTGTGAAAAGACAATAGGAAAAGCACGGGGAAAATATAAGAATTTCAGCGAATACCAAGTGGAGGCAAAGGAAAAACATACTATTTGTTCAAATAAACCGTGGTATAATCAACAAAATGAAGTTGATCGAGTGACATAGCGTGTTGGAGAAACTTGAAAGCTCACATTCACAAAATCGCACAGTGCCG
This sequence comes from Polypterus senegalus, assembly GCF_016835505.1. Lineage (NCBI taxonomy): Eukaryota > Metazoa > Chordata > Cladistia > Polypteriformes > Polypteridae > Polypterus > Polypterus senegalus. The sequence goes on along the minus strand of NC_053160.1, from coordinate 37,416,095 downwards.
GAAATAAAAAAGAAGTCACATATCAAAGTTGCCGTGAAAAGAAGAGTTGTAGCCCACCGTCTGAGTGTCATATGAAAGTTTATTAGGGTACAGAGAAAAAAGGCACACGGTGGGGAAAAAGCACGAAATGCCAACTTCAATCTCGACATTTCCACTTTAATCACGTAGTTTATTTTGTCATTTAGTAGAACATTAGAAACTTCATCTTAAAATCGTTTAATTAACCAGTTTCTCAAATCACATCGTAATTAAAGTAGCACGTTAAATGCTTTGTTTTGTATTTGATCTTCTACTCGTATGTGATCTATGTGTGTGAATCACTACTTGCTTCTTAAACTGGCTCTCTTCCTCCAACTGGACACAGAGTCCATTACATTTGTGATATTACAGCTCTCTGAATAACTAAAATACTGAGATGTATACGTGATATCATTTTCATGATGATAGGAGCTAAAGCACATTATTAAACATGTGTTTCATGAGCCTCGTGCTCATGACAAGCATTTATCTTTTGTCGAAATTTGTCGCCATGCTTTTAGCTGTGTTGTTATTTTCTCTTTCTGTTTTATATTCAATATATATTGGCGTGCGCCCAAGAGTCCTTGCTTTTCTTTCCCCAAGTAACCGATCGCCATACAATCAGCTCTGTAATAGACGCGTTAAGCCATCTGTAAGCTTAGCGCCGATTCTTCAAAACGCTTAAAGAACATTGAAATATCTTCGTAGTACATGTTTAATTATTCTATCCTTCACGACACTCCCAGTGAAGAATATAGATTATTTAAATGAAGTGAAAGTTTTATGTGTATAATTTAACAAACATATTTTGCTGCATTTCACCTTAAAAATGATATCGTCATCATATGTAAATACGCGCTTTATAAAGTGGCCCAGGTTGTGAGATATTATAACTGTAGTGCAAGTTTACAATGAGGTGATTGTACTTATAAGTACAAACCGTTCTACAAGGAGCAATTGATTGAGTGCATTTAAAGTTCTTGGGATTAAACTGTTTCTGAACCGCAAGGTCTGTACAGGAAAGGCTTTGAAACGTTTTGCAGTGGCTGAGGTAGCGTGTCCTTAAAGCTGTATATCGATAATTCTCTTTCCGATCAGCTGCTGCTGTGATTCACACTCAGATACAGTGATATAAATACTCCGAGTCGTGCAGTGAGAGTAATATGGAAAAAGATGATCCGCTGTGGCAACTCCTAACGGGAGGAGCTGAAGGAAGAAGAAGAAGAAGAAGAAGAACAAGAAAAAGAAGGAGAAGTGAGAGCAGTTATGGTATTGGAATACTATGGCTGTTCCCTGGACCATTATATTGTTACGAGTTAATTACAATCAGATGCATTACACTAATAAACAATATGCGGTTAGTTTCGGTGTATTTATAAAGCCGCGTCACGAAAATAAGGTGTAACCACACAAGAACAGTACCATTGCTTTGACGCTGGGTGCCGCCAGTTTGCAAAACCGAGCGGAGAACTTGCGTACGACAAGGCATGAGGTACCGTGGAAAAGTGCGTGGCTTTACGCCAAGTGTAGGTTTTATACATCGCGATTTGAACGTGGAAAAGTTCTTACGCAACATTTCTGTGCATACGCACCGTTTATACATGAGGCCCCTGGTATATATCCCCTTAAAGAGGTTCTTTATAAGTCACCTGTTCTATTCAGAAACATTAATTTAGTGAACCTGAATGTTACATTATATAATGATGGATCTGCTTCAGTGCTTCTCCTGGACATCCCCTCGTAGAGGAAGAGTAACACACAAAGTCATCTACACTAAGATTTCCTAATACCACCCACCTAAATAATGGTGCATGTCTCTCTTAGCCCTTAACTGATTTTGCATGTTATAAAAAATCCATGAGAAGATTGAACTATGAAAGACACTATAATTAATGAACAACCTAACACTTCTTTGTGAATAATGCATTTTAAAGTATACAGTAAGTATAAAATGAACAACCTGGCAATGAATGCTGAAGGAATTTTAATTTTGGCAGCCTGCTTATGCTTCATGTATTAATTTTATAAAACATAATATAAACCTTACTAGAGAGTAATTGATTAATCCAAAAGTTTAGTTGTTCATCTTTTGGACTTACCATTATATCTATCATGTATCCAGATATAGACAGTACTGCTGTATATACAATAAACTGAATTACATATACCAAAATGTGTGGTGTATTACTGCAAACATTCTGGCTCATTTTCAATGTCTTGATGTCATTAGTCATTTGTATTATGCTGTCCCTCCCTCCTAAGATAAAAGCCTTTGTCTAATCTATGAATCAGACGTTGCTTTCTAACAATGACTGTCCTTGAATCAGGTTTTCAGCCCATATATTGACCTCAATTCACTCAGTATGTCTGGCTAGCAGAATAGCAGAGGGAACTAAACAATCGTTTTGAATTTCCATGTGACCTGCTAGTCATATCATCTACTATCGGAGAGAGGGCCACTGAATGTAAAATCTGATTAATTTTTTCCAAGATATTCACATAGTATATCAGTCTGTACATATAGTTTTTGAATATATTTTCTAAGAATATATTATTTAATAATCCTGCTTTGTCTTTCTTTAAACAAAGGGAATTATTCCATTTTCATTCCATTGAACACCTTTAGTATTGAATGCTAATGATCTGTATTTTATTAAAGGGGCATGGTATGTTGCATTGTTGTGCTAAAAACATTTAAATTAATTTTATCAAAAAACACAGAACCCCAGAATAACAAAGTGAAAACAGATTTTTCAGAAATTTGTGTTAATTTATTAAAAATAAAAAGCTGAAATATTATATAGACACAAGTATTCAGACCATTTGCTATGGCACATAAAATCAGCTCAGGAGCATCCCATTCTATTGATTATAATTGAGATGTTTCTGAAAGTTGTTTGGAGTTCACCTGTGGTCAATTGAATTGATTGCACATGATTGGGAAAGTCACACATCTGTCTGTCTAAGGTCCCACAGCTGACAATGTGTATTAGAGCAAAAACCAAGCCATGAGGTCAAAGGAATAGAAACAGGATTATGTTGAGGCACAGATCTGGGGAAGGCTACAAAAAATATGTGCAGTCTAGGAGGTTCCCAAGTTCTTAAATGGAAGAAGTCTGAAACAAACATTACTTAGCCTAGAGCTTGGCACCTGACCAAACTGAACAATTGTGGAGGAATGGCCATAGTAAGAAAGGATAACAAGAACCCAATAGTCACCCTGGCTGAGGCTTTGTTGAGATGGAAGAAACTTTCAGAAGGACAACCATCACTGTAACAGTCCACCCATCTGGGCTTTATAACATAGTGTCCACACAGAACCTTTTCCTCAGTAAAATATACTTAGAAGTCCTCTCAGAGTTTATAAAAAAGGCACCTAAAGGACTTTCAGACTGTGGAAAACAAGATTCACTGGTCTGATGAAACCAAGTATCATGTCTGGAAGAAACCAAGTATCATGTCTGGAAGAAACCAGGCATTGCTTATCACCTGTTCAATAACTTTTCAACTGTGAAGCATGGTGGTGGCAGTATCATGCTGTGAGGATGTTTTTCAGCAGGAGGGATTGGGAGACTAGTCAGGATTGAGAGAAAACTTAAGGGAGCAAAGTACAGATATATCCTTAATTAAAACCTGCACCAGATTCCCCCGGGCTGGAGGTTGATCTTCCAACGGGACAAAGACACTAAGCACAAAGCAAATACTACACAGGAGTGACTTAGGGACAGCTCTGTGAATGTTCTTGAGTTGTCTAACCAGAACCCAGACTTCAACCCTGTCAGGGTTAAGGTCTTTTTATCGTCTGTCACAGATGAGCGCATTGGAGACATCTTAAAACCTTGGGTGATGATAATTCACCACCGAGACAGGAGATGGTGCTGTGTAATACCAGTCTTTCTTTGCCTCCCTCTGAAGAAAGGAAGACAGACAGTTTCTCACCTCTGACATAACTTCTGGGGTCCATCCACCAGGACCTATCTCTTCTTCCCAGAATGCCTCATAACCAAAAGAACCGATGGGAAGTCAACAGATGAAAGTTTTGTGTTTTACACTTTTTTTTTAATCTGATCTTTTTCAGTTATACAGGATTGGATTTTCATTACACATCACATGTACAATGTACAGTGAAATTCTTGTTTGTGTAATGTTCCTTGCAGACACAATAATCAACATTCAATATCAGGCTCAAAAAGAACAGCTCAAATAATTCAACAATAATTGCAATAAATAACACTAAACACAATATTGCATAGACTAGAATCACAGACTTAATTCACTCAGTTATTTACAGACAGTTTATCACAAAGCATCCTTAATACCTGTGGGTAGAACCTTCTTAAATCTCTCATTTAAGGTGTTAAAAGTTCTATCTTAATTGCCTGATTAGAGGAGGGAGTAAAACATCCATGTAGGGTGACTGGGGCCCTTTATGATTCATTTTGCCTTTCCCAGACAGCACTTGGCAGGTATGTCCTGCAGAGATGGTATCTGTGGCCCAGTGATGATCTGGAATGTTTTCAGCATCCTCTGCAATGTCTTGCAGTACTTAGCTGCACTGCTGCCATACCACCATACAGTCTATTAGGATGGACTCTACAGTATATTTATAAAAGTTGATAAGGACTGTGGAGACATTCGGGTTTTCCAATCAAAAATTTCTGGAGTTATATAAAAATAGCAATCCACAAGAGTCTCCATCCAACCTTAAAAGTCAAGACATACTTAATGAAATTTCTGCTTTTGTTTATGTTAAGTCTGAAATCAAGAAAAATATTTTTCAACTTTAACATGAATTTGTTACCAAATATTAAAGTGAAGAATATTAAAAATAATTTACGAAAAAATGCTTTGATTGGATGAGTGTGCACGCCTTTTAACAAGTACAATTCAGAAGAGCCCTTTGCTTTGATTACAACAGAACATTTGGTTGGAAAGATCTCTGCCTACTTAGAAGGGCCATATTCTTCGTTTTATCCAACTGTTCTTTGCAGAAGACATCAAGCTCAGTGAAATTGTGAGGGGATCACTTGTGCCATCTTACGTTTAGGTGAGAGCTCACATTTTATATGGAATTGAGGTTAACGCTCTTACTGGAGATTCCAGTTTAATTAAATCATTCTTTGGCGGACTTGAACATGATCCTTAGTTCACAGTCAAATTAAAAGGTCATTTAAAGTTGACAGGGCACACATAGTTTTCTGTCTAATGATATTCCTGTTTTTAATGTACTGATTGTAATTATTCATTGCAATGAATAAGTCACAAGTAATAAAGTACCATATATTATATCAACAAGAATATGCTCATTTAATTGAAGATGACATTGATGAAATGAGGATAGCATTGATGAATGCCTTTTGTAAAACGAATTTGATATTTTGTAATTTCACATAACCTTTTCCCATTGTGTTATGGTAAGTGCATTAGGATTCTTCCAGTTAAACACGTGTTAGTAGTGTAGTGTAAATTATCACAATATATTGTTAACTAGGGGATTCGCCCCCTGCCCGCTTCGCTCTCCAAAGGCCTACACTCTGCACCAGCCACTTCACGTCTCTGCTGCTCATGTTGTTAAGAGGGAAGCTGAACTCACCCTAAGGAGATGCAGTCGCTCCTCCGAAACCCCTTCTTTAACGGTGATACAATGGGAAACAAAAACAGTTTTTTTACCTCCTCTTTGCTTGATCAGCTGCTGGCTTGCTGCTGCTGCTGTGCTGCGTGATCTACACCTTGTGCGGCGCATCGAACATTTAAACGCCTGTACAGCACCTGTCCTACTCTTTGTCTTTTATTTCCGGCCCCAGGCGTGATTAAATCTCTTGGGACAAAGTCTCGTCTCGTGGAACGTGAGTTCTTGATATTTTTTATTTTATAATTTGAAAATGGAATGAGAATCTGAAAATCTAACAACATCACATCAAAGTGATCAAAGAATGATACCAAACATATATATGTAGGTTTTAAAATAAGCCAGATTTAAAGTGTGACAAAAAACGTGACATAAAAAGTCAATAAAATCGTTGCACAAAATCGTTGCACTTTTAGGCTTAGGATTTTATATAGAGAGAGTAGATTTATTACTTAAATAACATTTGGTGTTATCTCAGATAGAACTGTTGCAGGATTAAAGATTATTGTGAACTCAAAACTAACTGATAAATAATAAACTATGTTATTCCATTAGGTCTAAGCAAGGGACACTGCCAAAACATATGATCCAATGAATGAAACATTGAGTTTCACAACAGTACATTTTAGATAGTATAAGTTGAAAGAATGGTACATCCAGTTTTGATGTCACTACACTGGTTGCCTGTGTCATTCAGGATTGACTTTAAAATTCTGCTTATGGTTTATAAAGCCTTAAATAATCTCGCTCCATCTTATATATCGGAATGCCTGACACATTATATTCCAAATCATAACCTTAGATCTTCAAATGAGTGTCTCCTTAGAATTCCAAGAACAAAACTTAAAAGAAGTGGTGAGGCGGCCTTCTGCTGTTATGCACCTAAAATCTGAAATAGCCTGCCAATAGAAATTCGCCAGCCAAATACAGTAGAGCACTTTAAAACACTGCTGAAAACACATTACTTTAACATGGCCTTTTTATAACTTCACTTTAACTTAATACTGATACTCTGTATGTTCAATTCATCACAATAACTGTTTCTTTTTCCGGTTTCTTTGTGGTGGCGACCTGCGCCACCACCACCTACTCAAAGCATCATGATGCACCAACATTGATGGACTGAAAGCCAGAAGTCTACGTGACCATCATCATCAGGTCCTTCCATGAAAACCCTAAATAAAAAGAGGACTGTTTGATTTATGTTAGGTAGAATGCCCAGAGGGGACTGGGCGGTCTCGTGGTCTGGAACAACTACAGATTTTATTTTTTTTCTCCAGCTCTTGGAGTTTTTTTTTTTGTTTTTTCTGTCCACCCTGGCCATCGGACCTTACTTATTCTATGTTAAGTAACGTTGACTTATGTTTAATTTTATTGTGTCTTCTATTTTTCTATTCATTTTGTAAAACACTTTGAGCTACATTTTTTTTTGTATGAATATGTGCTATATAAATAAATGTTGATTGATTGATTGATACTTGAGGTATATTTTTGAGATGAATTAAATTATATTTTCAACAGGATGAGCAGGATCATTTTGTCTAAAGTTCAATTACGTTTTGTTAAAATATGTTGTTTTTCATTTTTTGCATCTTTTCTTGATCCTCTTTTACAATTTTTTTTTTTTTAGTTGCAGAATCATGTCATGTCATTTTCTAACCTGCTTAATCTAGACCAGGGTTGCAGGAATTGGCTGAAGTCTGTCCCAGCTAGCATACAGCATAAGGCAGGAACAAACCCTGTACCATTAGCCAGTCCATTGCAGGGTGAACACGTGCACACACAGAGACACATTAACTAAACACACACCAATTTAGTGTCACCAATTCACCAAACATGCATGTCTTTGGACACTGGGAACTCATAATGACACAGGGAGAACATGCAAACACCACACAGGGTCGTCCCGGGACGTGAACCCTGGTCGCCTTACTGCAAGGCAGTAGTGCTACCACTGTGCCACCAGTTGCAGAATCAATTTCTATTATTATTTTCCAGCTAGAAATTTTTTTTGCATCTTTTTTTCCAACCGCATATTATTTTTCATACATGCCACAATTTGAGCAATAGGTTCTGCAATATCACCATGCAACATCACCTGGAGGTGAGGCGTGCTGAAGCTATCATTGCAAATGGAGGTAAGCATCATGAATTTCCTGGCCATGCAAACAAATCAAAGAAATTTTTTGTAACTGTGGTTAGAATTTAGGCATTCGTTTACGTTTAAAAACTTGCAGTTTCTGGTAATAGACTTTGATTTTTGGAAAATGCTTTGGGTATAACAAAAGATAGTATCGATCTTCTGTTAATGACTTATTTTTGGCAACTAATGTTGATGTTTCTTCTCCTGTTCACCTCTATCTATTTTATCGTGCCTTACTTTGTGTTTGGTATATCACAGTAATTATGTGAAAATCTAATTAAAATGTCTTTCCACAGTGGTATTTCAGATTATTTAAAGGGGCATTCTTTTGAAAACACTGATATATTTTGGAGATAACACCTTAATCTTTACTACAGCTGTAATGTATCAGTTTTATCATAGGTGGTGAGTAGTATTTAGGAAAAATTAGGCCAGTTTTCTTTTAGTAAATTCCCTAACTTGCATGTACTGAAAGAAATGTTTAAATGAGAGGTCATATTTGAGGTACAAGTGTTTGAAGGAAGTAAATATATTGTCAATATACTAAACCCTAAAGGTTCCAATATTGTTCTTCTGGGGGCTATATGATTGACCTATATTGATACAGATAATTCTACAGATAAGAGGGGAATGCTTAATGTGGAATGATGTCATCAGTGGAGCTTTACAGGGATCTTTTCTTGGGCTGCTAATTTTTCTGATTCATATTAATGACACAGATTCCAGTGTAGTTAGTAAACTTGTGAAATTTGCAAATGATATAAAAATTGAAGGAATAGCAGAGATTGGTCAGCCAGCAAAACCAATTCAACAAGACTCAAACAAGCTTTTAGAAGACATAAAAACATGGGAAATACAGCTTAATGCAGAAAAGTGCCAAGTACTACACCTAGACAAAAGGAACGTCAATTGTAAATACAAGATGGGAGATGGACACAACCTATGAAAAGGATTTGGTGGTTTATGTTGACAAAACATTGTCATCACCTTAGTAATGTACAGAAGCTATTACAAAGGTAAATAAAATATTATTTTGTAAAAATGTTGAAAATATTGTTAAGGTCAGACTATACAATGCATTTGCGACGGGGTGTCATGTGCAGTTCTGCTCACCACGCTGCAAGAAAGACCTAACAGCACCTGAAACTGCGCAGAGGAGAACAATCAAGGGCATCCCAGGACTTACGGACATGTCATACTCTGACAGACTCAGAGAATTTTAGTCTGGAGTAGGGGATACTGTGTGAGGACCTAATCCAGGTCTTCAAAATTCTCAATGCCATTGATAAAGTAGATCCAGCTGAATTCTTTCATCTAAATGGTAAGCCACATATTTGAGGACACCAGTGTGAATTAAGGAGAAGTGCATTTAGGACTGAAACCAGAAAGCACTTCTTTATGGAAAGAGTTGTGGGAATCTGAAAGATACTCCTGAGGCATGTAGTTGAAGTAGAAACCTTAAAAACCTTTAAGAAGTATCTGACAGAACAGATTAGCTATTAGTTAAACACATGAGTTGGATGGATTGAATGGTCTACTTACATTGGTCTAGTTTCTTATGTTCTTGGGAAAAATGAAAGTCTCCAGATAAAAGCATACTAATAAATCAATTAATTTTCAGTGGTAAATGCAAAAGGTTGACATATCTAGAGAGTAATAAAAAATTATAATAAATATGGAATCAGTCCTGAATGAGAATAACATAATGAAACTAATTACTGACTGGTATTCCTTCAACTCCAACCAACCACTTTAAACATGTCTGCACATACAGCTGCTTGCTTTTTCTGAGTTATTGCTTGCTGTACATTTAATAATTTTTAAGGAGAAACACATAAAATTCTGAGCTTTAGCTGATGCATCCCACTGGGACAAAGAGGTCTTTTTTTTCAAATGGCACTTGAAAAAGAAAAAAAAGTAGCCTATAATTGGACAAGGAGCTGTAATTCATACCAGCTGGCTTCTCTGTCACCTATGACTGCAAGATGTCTGTGCGCATGTAACGACTGTTCAAATTGCTGTGCAAATGACAGTTAAAAGTCAAAGAGAAGAAAACTGAAATTGTTGCGATTTATTATTTTAAATGCACTGGTGCCAGTGAGTAGGAAAGCAAAATTATAAACAAAAAAAAATTACCTTCTTCAGCAAAACTAGGCTTTTCCGATAAAAATATAATCTTAGATAAAAGATTCAAGTGAAAAGCTTTTGAATGAAGGGAAAAAAGATTAATTAACTAAGTCTTTAACATATACTGTAATTTAAATCACATTTTGCTCATTCTGTTTTTTTGTTCCCTTCAATGTAAATCCAAGCCAGGCCTCCCCTTCTGTATTGTAATAAAATTTGCACAATCACAGTTTGCTGAACACACATTAATGTTAATCAAATTATTTCATGTGTAATGTTTTTCTTTGAATAACATGTCTAGATTACAAATGATTTTATATGTTTGTTTTGAGTATTTAATGAAAGTATTGAATCAGTGTGATAAAGCACATAATGCTGTACCCTGAAACATTTTTTTAAATTGTTTACAGCTTCCTCAGATTTCTGTTATAAATGCAGTTCATAAAGTGATTAGCTTCAAAAGAGCAAGAACAAATAAAATGCAGTAAATATTCATCTTTTGAAGCTGGAGCTCTTTTTTGGAATGTTGGGCAATTTTTATATTTCCAAATCATAATTAAAGCCACCTACTTAATAAATGTATCACCTCACCCCAGTTAAAGGTCTCTCATTGTGTACATTCCAGTTATTAATTTTTATCTTTTTATTAGGTTGTGAAAATACATTCACTTACAGTGGTCACTTGCATTTTTTTGCCTCCCAGACAGTTGTTGACATAAAGCAAATTGTATTTTGGTCATTGAGCATCAATGTATAAAAGTACTGGAAGAATGATGCTGGCCACTCAATTTTTGCTTAAAGGAATACTCCGTCAAATGTTTTAATATGTTATTTATATGTAGTCTGTAGTGAAAGTTGACAATAATTTGTAATCTCATGTTCTCATGCAAATGGAGAGAAAAAAGTGTATGATATAATAGAACCCAATGGTGACCAATGCTCTATAATGGCAAACAACATGAAAAATATCCATGGAAAAAAAATTCTCACATTATTCTACATGTCTATTATCCAGTTATATGGCAAAAACATGCAAACAGCATGCATTTTTTGATAAAATATTATTAATAGCATTAATAGCATTCATCAGAATAAGAAATGTATTCCGGTAATAATGTGCTTTTGAATTAAAGATCTGCCTCCCCCTCCAGATAACAGACATTTGAATTATGCAACACAAGTAGTGTGGGATTTTTTTTTTAACCATGGATGTTTTTCACAGTATTGGTCACCATTGGGTTCTATTATATCACACCGATAACGTGCAGTGAATACACTTGTCATGAGCATTCATAGTTTTCCTCCTCTTTCTCTGTACGTTTAACTTTCATTTGCTTGGCGGTTGATGCGCTTGCCGCTTCCTGAGCAGCTCTTCTTTTCTCCACCCTAGCGGTCCACTTCTTCTCTTCTTTCGTCAGCATCTTTTCACGTTACAACTGATTAAGTCAGTGTTTGTGTTGCAATTACTTTGTATGTTTTCCTTAATTTTTCACTTAAGCTGGCATTTAAGTCTTCAATCTGCCTCAAGAATGATTTAAGATATGAAGAGGTAGGGGAAGTGATGGCGAAGGTGGCAGGGATGAGAACGGTGCCCGTACACATGCTGGCCGCTGCTGAGAGTTGATTCTACAATAAAATAAAATAAAAAGTGGAATAACCTTGTAGGTCAATCATCACCCCGAAAGTGGATAGTAGATGCCACATAGGATATGTGTACCAAATTTCAGGTCAATAGTTCAAACAGTTTTTGAGCTACAGGTGATTTAAAATCCTGGAAAGACAAATGGACAGTCACAGTAGCATATTATATAAGAAGAAAGTGTTTTCTCTAAAGATATTACATTTTTTTCTCAGCGTTCACTAAAAACTACATGGAGCAAGAAACACAGGAAAAATATCATTTTTGGGTGTAGTATTCCTTTATGTTAACTTTATATTTGTATACTCCATACACAATATGTTTGTGTGTGTGTGCCAGGGCATACAAAATATGACGTGTGAAAGAGCACCTTTAACGGAGTTTAATTGAAGAGGAACACTGGGGAAAACTTTGATTGTAGCACCCGTTTGTTTGTTCCATCTTCATTAACGAAGAACAGGAAACTGCAGAAGACCACTACCCTGGCCTGGCTTTCTCCTTATGACCCACCTTGTCCGGTCCTGATCAATTGATGTAAGCTGCTCAATAAAATGGATTTAGTTAACAGATGACCACAGAGGAAGGTGAATCAGTACTGCCAGGCTCCATTTTTTCCAATGCAAATTAAAGAGGTTGCCTCAGGTGCCTCAACCCTTTTACATTGTTTTCTTGCTGTTGCTTTTTTGATAAAATAATATTATATTACAATATATAATATTATTTGGCCAACCATCTTGTCATTATTCCTTTCTATGTCTGATGAGTATATAAGTCGATGTTTAACCTTTGCCATCAGAAATTGATATACTGTTTAAATATTCAAAGCAAGTGAGATATAGTTAAATTGTGGAACATTTGGGGGGTATCAGGTAATGCATTTTAATACATTGCTTCAGGGTTAACTACAGTTTTAGTCATGAAAAGAAAACAAACAGTTCCCTGCTGCTTTCCCTCGAGCATGTCACATGAAGTTGGCAGTGGGAGAGCCAACTTAAGTGTAAATCAATGCTTACAGTTTTCAAAGCCTGGCTCAGCACTTGCTCATGATGTCTTTGAACTAAGATAGCATGAAATGAGATTTTTCATTTATAAATAATGAAAGTATATCAATCCATCTAATTTTACTATCCTCTTATCACCACAAGCTAAAAGATAAACGTTTTAAATGTTGTTATTTAGTCTGTCACAGAGCAACTTAGTTATGTAGTTGGGAAGATAGTAAAGCCTTCCATCTTTGAGGTTATGGTCCTGTTCAAGACAAAAGCGTCTTGTTCTCCACGGGTAATGTGCGGACTGCTGACTCCAAGTAAGAAGTTCAGTATCTTAAGGGTTTTGTTCATATGCACGAGTAGAGGTTTTTATGGGACTGACTAATGCATGAGTGCAGTAGCAGCAGCTTTACCAGACTGTGGTGGTGAATCAGGAATTAAATCATTGGATATGTCCATTCTCATTCTCTTCTAAGCTCTTGGTGGTGACTCAAGGATTATGATTGTTAAAGAAAAGTGGATGAGATGAAGTTTCTGTGCAGGGTTACTAGTCCAATTATTGGAGACAGGGTTAGGAGCTTAAAAATAAGAGGGATGATCTCTGAGTAAGGCTGAATAGCTAAACTGCTAAAAGTGTTCATCAGCTGGCTGGCATTTTGTTACATGATGGAGGGTAACACATAGTAACCTACTATTTAGGTTGGGTTATCATAAAATGGCTCTAAATTTAGTAATAATCATCCACCAATTTTTGTAAATCATATCACCAAACAGATAGGTAGACAGTATTTTCAATTTTGTTCATTTTCAGTGTTGCCAACTAAGGGAACACACTGTCCACAAAAGAAATGCTGAGACGCCAACTTGGTCACCCCTTTTAATATTTATAGAGTCCAAAGATAACAGGTGCTCAATGGCGTGTTGAATGGCAACAAAAAAATACAAAAGCAATGCAAAATAAGAGAGATTCAAGGTGGTAAAATACTCTGTAGAGCGATTAAAATTCAGGCAGGAACTCTCTCTCTCTCTCTGGAGAAAGATGACATCTGACAGGAGTGTTTCGGCTTTATAGTGGATGGACCAGAAGGGATGTAGTCAGTGCCCACATTGGGCTGTTTCTCAGGGCTATGAAGAGACATACCGACAGTGTGCCCGTTTTTCCCGAAGTAGTAGTGCTTACTTCCAATGAGCCAGGAAGGTGAACCTCAGACATACATTCGAGACAACAAATATAATTTACGATAGGTAATAAATACATACTGCATGTGTATCAATATGCATTTTTCTCAATCTCAATCCATTGTACAGTCAAAAATAGACCTAAGCTTATATAATGTGCTGTAAATATACAACAGTGGGAATGACTGTGGAATATTTGTATATAATCTTTTGTATCTGCTGTGAATAAGATACGTAAGGTCATTTAGAATCATCACAGTTCACTTTGTTGTCCTTTCCAAAACAAGATGAGAAAGCAAATGAAAGGCAGATGAAATCTGGGTACTTCAGAGCTTGTTGTGATCTCTGAATAGGACCAAAAGTACTTTAGGAATAAGTTGCATATCATGGATAATCCAGAGAAAAGAACCACCACAAGGACATTAGAGGAAAAATAAGACTTTGATACCAGTCAAATGACTATAAAGAAGTTTAAAATTGGGCCAGAGAAGAGGAAGAGCAGTTCACTTGCAACCTCTAAGAGTGTCAGAATTCCATTCAAGAGGCTACTGTAGACACTCATTGATTATGGAATGAGACCCCTTCAACCCCTTAACTGGAATTGGACAATAAACTTGTTTAAATTGCCCACTCTGTTACCTGGGAAGAAAAAAACATACCCTAATAGCATAAAGCAACATGGTAATTATAAAATAACACCAGCACTGCTAGATTCAAAGACTGATATTCTAATGTCTTGGCTTGCTGAGCACCCTCTGGTGTCCACAATTATAGAGAGGCAGTGATTAAGAGAAGTACAAATATGCCAAGATGAAGCATTTGTCAGTCAGCCAAGTTATCCATTTATTTACAGGATAAGGCTGCACATGTAAGCAATTAAATAAACACAGGTTTTTACCTCTCTCTGTCTTTCCGTGCCTCTGACTCACTAGTAGTCTGCTCAAATGTTTCCTCCACATCATCAGAGCACATTTTTAAGTTCAGAGAATTCTTTTATAGTGTATCTCTTGGTCCATCTTCTTCTTGTACTCTAGTGGGCATGATTATAATATCACTAAGGATGCAAGGTAGAGACAATCTAGGTTCTTGGAATAGGATCACACCGCCTACTGTGCTCCCTTTTAAAAGAGTTCCTTTAAGAGGCTGTTGCTGACTGTTTATGTGACTACATATTTGTGTAGAGTTTTTGAGAAACAATAGCAGAAAGCTCTTGCTGAAATCCTCCGAAAAAGTAAAGTAAAATGAGCCAGTGTAGCAGGGAACATCCACAGTGCACAGGCCTACATTAGGCCATTAAAGTGCTTAATGATATGCCTGCTGTAGTCTAATCTTTGTCTTTTTCAGAAATGCAGGTCAAAGTAGTTGTGCCAGTCACTCATCAGCTTTTGTTCCAAAAAGGCTAGTTAGTTCAGTCATTAACCAATTTGCTTCCAACCAGCTATCGAAGATTATTGCAGTTTGACAGGAGTGATGTGTGCTTACAATTTATACAGTTTCCCCTGTTAGCTGAACCAAGCTGCAAATTGTGAGCACAGTAACTCCTTAGAGGCTTGAAGCAGTATTGATTCTTTATTAAGCCAGTGAATAGTTTGTAGCAAGACCCTTGAAGCTTCATAATGCAGTCATCCTTAAGAGAAAGGTGGCATTTATTTATTGTGACAAAGTGAACAACTCCCAAGGCTTTATACTTTCATTGAACTGCAGCCTTTAAAATTCATACCAGCACTGGTATTTATTGGTTGCAAAATATTTAGATGTTTATTTTTGTGATGAAATATAAAGATCTCAGTTACAAATTCAAATGTTTTAAACAGCATTTAAACTGTTCCCGCAGTAAAATGATTCTCTCTTAGAAATTGAATGTTTATCATTTTTTTGCATTTTTGGGAGAGATGATATTCTCAAAACAGCATCTGTGACACAAGATTTTTTTTATTTTATTTTATTACTGCCTCTTTGTTTTGCTATCTTGTACAGCTTGTTATGTTGACTGAAATATAAATAAGTCATTAGGCTTACTTTAAGTATAATTTGCACTGGGGACGCCAGGAACATTACTGCTTATGTTTTAAAAAACATAAATTATTTCCCACCACTTTTTAAATGTAATACAAAGACATCACTAATTAGTTATGCCTTGTCTAAAATCTTTAAGATGGACATCCTCAACTAATCCACAAAGACAATAATCAAATTACTTGTTATTCAAATAAAAAATTCATCCATCCATTATCCAACCCGCTATATCCTAACTACAGGGTCACGGGGGTCTGTTGGAGCCAATCCCAGCCAACACAGGGTGCAAGGCAGGAAACAAACCTCAGGCAGGGCACCAGCCCACCGCAGCAAATAAAAAATGTCATACTTTACTAGAAACCACTGCAATTACCCATTCAGCTTTACATCCAATTTTTCCTAGTATGTTAGAACAAAGTAAGGATGTTAAGATTTGCATTGTATATGACAAGGATGGACAGGATTAGGAACGAGTACATTAGAGGGTCAGCTCAGGTTGGACAGTTGGGAGACAAAGTCAGAGAGGTGAGATTGCATTAGTTTGGACATGTGCAGAGGAGAGATGCTGGGTATATTGGGAGAAGGATGCTAAGGATAGAGCTGCCAGGGAAAAGAAAAAGAGGAAGGCCTAAGAGGAGGTTTATGGATGTGGAGAGAGAGGACATGCAGGTGATGGGTGTAACAGAACAAGATGTAGAGGACAGGAAGATATGGAGGAAGATGAGCCGCTGTGGCAACCCCTAATGAGAGCAGGCAAAAGAAGAAGAAGAAGAAGATGTTAGAACAAAGTATTACAACTGAATCAAACAAATAAGATTAACATAGCAAATACATCACAATTGTCCAAGGAAAAGATCTCAGCATTTAGCCTACCATCTAAAAAGAAAAAAAGACAGTAATACAGATAGATAGCCCCATCTAAAACAGCCCTACATATATGATACAACAGCAAGTAAAAGAAGAAAGCTAAGCACAGGCCTGGCATATACATTTAATTTTCAAAACTAAATTTTTCATATATAGAGTAGCGGGACACCAGAGTGTATACCAGTGCCTGAACCAGTTTTGGGCAAAAAAAAAGTTAATCTCAAAGCTCAAATAGCCAAAAAATTTAAAAAACCCGAAGAGCAAATTGCACACAGAGTAGTGGCCAGACCAGGAATTGAGGCAAGGTTGCAAGGAAGCAATAAGCTGCCACATCCAGAAATTACCAGAAAAAATCATTAAAAAAAAAAGAATACATTTTAGAGTAAATAGTGTCACACACGTGCACTTAGGAGGCAGCCAACAAGCCCTAAGGTGAGGGATTCACTAGGAGATGAAGGGTTTATTTTGAGTACTAACGTCTCTCTCTCTTTTTTAACAGATCCAAAGAAGACAAATAATAATTCTACGCACTTACCTCCACCGTTTCCAGGTTCTCAAAATGGCCTCTCCACATCACTTCCGCTTCTGACTCCAAAAGATGATGTCACTTCCGGCTCCTAGTGATGACGGCACTTTCCAGTCCCATAGTGATGACATCACTTCCGACTTACAGTTTTGATGTAATTTCCTGCCATATCATATCCTGTTGCCATTCTCTGTATAAATATCTCCATCTCAGTACTGTATGTTGTCAAATGGTTTGGTTTTTCATCTATTTTTCATTCAACTTTCATCAAGTCCAATGGACATTATACAGAGCAATTTCCCCAACTCCTTTTGACGTGTCTGAGGCAAATTTATCTTACTACAATAGGCAATGCAATAATATTCAATTGCATGTTACAATTACAGTAGAATCTTGCTTATCCGACATAAACGGGCCGGCAGAACGTCAGATAAGCGAAAATGTTGGATAATGGGATTAGTTAAGAAAAAGCCTATTACACGTCAAACCATGTTATAATTTTACACATTACAAACCTAATACAGTGGCTCGTTTCAAGAACGTCTCTAAACACGTACAAATTGGATTATGACCAAAAAGTTTGCCAAACTTTTGCCTCTGTTCAGGACCACACAAACGGTATAGGAACAAGCCAGTTTCCCTTTCAGTTTGTGCGCGCCGATGATTTCCGCACGTGGTCAGTCTCTCCCTGTGCATTCCCTGTGCATGCACACACACAAACGCGCGAGAGAGACACACGCACGCATACACACACACGCGAGAGAGAGAGAGAGAGAGACACACGAAACACACTCCAGATAGTGCAGGCCACATAATCCACTGTAATCATGTTTTACAACAAAACAACTGAAAAATTTAACTGAAAAAATTAATTTAGCAACAAAAAATAGACTAAGCTCACGCTCGCAACTTGCAGTACTTGTTGCTGAATGATGTTTTATTTTTTGTTTTTTTTTGCGGTGGGACGTTGGATAATACAGAATGTTGGATAAGAGAAGGTTGGATAAGCGAGACTCTTTAATAAAGTATCTATCTATCTATCTATCTATCTATCTATCTATCTATCTATCTATCTATCTATCTATCTATCTATCTATCTATCTATCTATCTACTGTAAAAGCAAAAGTGTTAATAAAGGAACAGCAGAATTATGTAGAGGAGTTAGTCTTGCTGGGAAAAATTTAATTCTCAAATGACTTATTTAAAAAATTTGCAAAGGCAACACCTACAGAGCTTCTTCCTAATTCCTCCAGTCCGTGTGCTAAACGAATCTGTTGAGGCTCAGAGAAAGAGCAAAAGAAACTGAATAAAGGACTTGATGCTGAAAAGAAATAAAAAGTTAAGCTGCTGTTTTCAATTCAGGAGCTCAGTAGTACCAGGTAACTGAAGCTTAACAATTCATTTGTAGGTTGTAATGATAGATGAAACAGACAGACACACACGTAGACCACCGTAGCTACACCCGTCTGAGAAGTGCTTCTATTTTGCTATGGTATCTTTCTGTCATTTTGTCTATTGCATCACTTTATCACATAACACTACCAAACAGTGTTTAGATAAACATTGTGGTCATGTATATGACATCAGACACAAATGTTAACTTCTCTTAGTTACTTGTTTGGATGTGCAGTCAAAAGGTGGTGGCAAAGTAGCAATACTCATGCTTTACTGGTGTCGTTAGGCAGACTCAGATGCTTTGAGTACTGAAATCTGCATCTCCTGGGGCTCTTCATTATCAGCTCTCTTAACGGCAGTCCTTTTAACAGGGTGTGACACACTGCATATGCGTATTTTACAGTCCCTGTTTCACAAGCATACAGTAGCTGCCAATTCTTTCAAACTCACATCGAATCCTATACAGTGATCCCTCACTATATCATGCTTCGACTTTTGTGGCTTCACTCCATCGCGGATTTTAAATGTAAGCATATCTAAATATATATCATGGATTTTCCGCCGGTTCGCGGATTTCTGTGGACAATGGGTCTTTTAATTTATGGTACATGCTTCCTCAGTTGGTTTGCCCAGTTGATTTCATACAAGGGACGCTATTGGCGGATGGCTGAGAAGCTACCCAATCAGAGCACGTATTACGTATTAAATAAAACTCCTCAATGATATACGATATGCTTCCCGGGCGGTGCTTCACATACTTGAAAACCCGAACAGCACGTATTGATTTTTGATTGATTGCTTTTCTCTGTCTCTCTCACTCTCTCTGACATTCTCTGTTCCTGACGGAGGGGGTGTGAGCAGAAGGGCTGTTCGCACACTGGCCTAGAGGATACGGATGCTCCTCTAAAAAATGCTGAAAGACTACCTTCACATTGCTGCCTTCCTTGCAGCTGCTTTGTCCGGTGGTGCTTTGCATACTTAAAAGCCCGAACAGCCCTATTGATTTTTGATTGTTTGCTTTTCTCTCTCTCTCTTTCTCTCTCTGACATTCTCTGCTCCTGATGCACACTCCTTTGAAGAGGAAGATATGTTTGCATTCTTTTAATTGTGAGATGGAACTGTCAGCTCTGTCTTGTCATGGAGCACAGTTTAAACTTTTGACTAAAGGGTGTTATTTCATGTCTAGAGTTCTCTAATAATGTTAAAAAACATATTTAGAAGGTCGGAAACAGGTTTTCTATGCTCTAACTGCGAAAATATTCGATTTACAAATAAAGAATCCTTACTTCGCAGAATTTCATTTATCGCGGTAGAGTCTGGAACGGATTAACCGCGATAAACGAGGGTTTACTGTACTATGATTGAAATGGTGAACAAGAGAGGCATACATTGCACCTGTAACAATGTATCCTTTATGTTTAACACTTGTCTATTGATGTCTTTGAATGCCAATGATGTTAAAGTAAGGTTTTTCTCCTGCCACAGGTTATACTTATTTCTAACATGTGTGATGTTCTTTCTGCACACACGACACACATATGTTTAATAGGGTTTTTTGGTAATCAGAGGCTTTCTCACTGTCGGACCAGGTTAACAAGATCTTTGCAGTTTAAAATCATCACCCCTGCAATGAGTGCCACCTTCATGAGGTGTTGGATTACATTAGAAATGTAACAAGTGAGCCCTCTAATTGTTCCCAACCAGGTTTAAGCAAAATTCACTCATGCTTGTGTCAGGCTAAAGCAAGACTGCAGTGCACCAGAAGATAGTGAGGGACAATATTGAAGATTAAGTGTCAGGAAGGTTGTACAAGGGAATGGAATAATAAGATAATAAGATGCAAGAGAGAAGAGTTGCACTTTTAGGTGAGATATGATGGAGCTTCACAAATAGAACTACAGAGAAAGTTCCAGAGATTAATCGCTACTACGCTGAATAAGCATTCAACAAGATCTGCAAGCCATGACCCTTTTCCTTTGTACATTTTACGTGTCTTCATTTTACTTTTTATGTGACTTTCAACCTCCTTGCTTAATTGAAAAATGTGTTTAATAAAATTAAAAGCATAACAGCATTGGAATGCAACAAAATATCTTGCACTGTTTCAGTGGTCTCATTTCACTGGAGGTTTTAGTTAAGGACACTTTTAAACTCTTTTCCTTCACAAGCTACTTACCCTTACACCCCACCAACAACTGCTGACATTTGTTAAAAGTTTTATTTTTTCTAAATCTATGCATTACAGAATCAGTTTTACAGTATGCCAATCAAACCTAAGCTTCTGTTTAGCAAAAATACAAGAAAGTCAATCAGAAATGCAATGGATACAATATTGTACAGAAACAATTACAATATGTAATTATAAAACCACACTGAAACAACCATCTTCACTCAAAACAGCTAATTAGTAATACTAAAGGAGGCCCACAGTTTTATACAACTTCTTATTAATTAAAACATAGGAGTTTCATATAGACACAGGCAGGAGTTCCACAGAGTAATTTTCAAAAAATAAATGTTAATGAATTGCTATGAAATTTCTAAAGAAAAGTTGGATTTTTTTCAAATTGTAGGTAACAAAATATTTTCCAATTGAGTTATGAGTAGAATAAGTTGATACTCTATAGTTTCAGACTAAGCTCATCTGAAATATATTTAAAGACTGCTGTAAAAAGATTACCAATGATCATAATTGATAGATAAGAAAAAATAATTTTCCCAAAAGGGAAATATGCTGGAATAAAGCTGGAGCCATCTGGCATCACTCACAATTAGGGGCCATTTTTTTCTCTTATATAGCCTGTCAGGTTGCCTGGATTGTCCATCGCTTCCTTTTTTCTTGAAGTCTATATTCTATATATCATGTAAAGAGACAAGGATTCTGAAAACAAACTATTTACTACTGTCCTATCAACTGCTTCTGGTGTCATCAGCCTCTTATTGAGAGATGGTATTAATAGTAAGTTAATGGTATTAACCTTCTTTCCCTTAAAAAAGGTTCTGACTGCACCAAATGCAAGGAGAGAAATATTCCTAGACATGAAATTGTTCCATCATATTTCAATTTTTGATTTTGAATAAATGTGCAAATGTTCTGAAAACATGTTTCACTTTCTCATAGGTTATTGAGTGTAGAGCGATGGGCAAAAATGACAAATTTATCTATTTAAAATGAACACAGTAAAGTGTGCAGAAAGTAAAGTACATGTAGCCATCAGTCTGTCTATTCATCCATTAATTAATGTGTTTACTGAAGTGCCTCAAGTAGTTTTAGATTTTTGAGAAATGAAGTCTTTCTAGTCGCCATCAAGTGTAAGAAAAAACCAAACACAGACAAAGTGCATTAACCAGTCCATCATTGTGCACACTCATCCACATGTCCGCACTCACTTATTTCGAATCACCAGCTAAATTTGATTGGATACTGAATCATTTAAATATATACATAAGAAAGCATAATCAGAATTTTTTAAACTTCATATGATATATTCATATCAAATGTATTGGTTAATTTGCATCTTACATTAGTCAGTAAGGATACATTTGTCAAAGTTAAGGCCCAATTTAGTAATCAATCAAAAATATATTAATATGCTGAGTTCAAATCTCCAATTTTATTTAATTAAAATTATTAAAATAGTAAACATTAATAGAACATTTTCAAATCTGCTTAATGCAGCTTGAAATCACCAATGAAATAACCAGCACACCTTTGGAATATGGGACGAAAACAATATTAATTTCACTTGCTCAATGGCCATGAGTGTGATGTAATGATTACAGAGAACTGAGAACCCTTTACGGTGATGAACGCCGTTCCTGGCTGGTTGGAAGTGACCACACATCACATTTACTTTTATGACATCAGCCCTGAGAAGAATAAAGGGATGCATCACAATTTTAAATGGCAGTTGTCACAGATTAGAGATGCGTCTGTGGTAGTGTATTCTCAGCAGTCTGTTTTTTAGTTATTTTTGTAAAAAAAAAAAAATTGTGCTAACAGGAAAAGCAATATCTGAAGGCACATTTTAAAATAGATCAGTAAATGATAATATTTTTGGTTTAATCTCTTGTTATAAAGTTTATATTCATGCTGCATCTCTCTATTTTTGAAATAACAGAAGGAGCAGCCACCACTCAATAGACTTCTTCTTGCAAATCCTTTGGGTTTGCATACCCTCCAACATCCTGCACCATCATAATATGGAAGGATGCATCACATGACACAAAGGTGGTGTGAAGTATAAAATCTGACCTCACGGCTAAAGAAACTTTGCCCTAGAGCTGTGAATGCTTTTGTTCCATCTTTACATCACCTTTCCCCCCAGAGTCCCCTTCATTCCCAAACAGTTTTTTTTTTGTCTCACCATCAGTCCGTAATTCCCTAGAAATATCTCTAAACACATTTTGCCTAAAGAGTGCACTTTGGAAAGACATGAAAAAATCACTGTTGCTTAGACAAAGTAAAAAAGGAAATTCCAAAAAACAATGCTGACTGATATTTATAAAATCTTTAATTAGAATGATTTTTTCTGCATTTTTATCAAATGGCAGTCCAGCGTATAAAACAGTTAGGTGGTATATTTGGAAAAAACAGGAGCAGGTCTGTCAGTGAGGCCTTCTGCTAAACATTGAATACTGGATTTGATTTTGGGGTTCATACAGCTTTGCTTCTCTTAAAATCACTTACAGTCATTATTTTGGAGTTTGTGATTTGTGCTGTTCACTAAATGCATTCTTCTTTATGATTGCCTACTGAACCAAGCTTATTAGTGGAGACACTGGGCTGTTGCGTCATCTGGAGTAGTGCACTCAGAAAGAATGGCATTGGTTCCTTTTGTGCCCAAATAGACTTTTTCATCAGCGAACCAACATATGCTAGTGCAGATGCTACCTAATTATCTCCAATGACACACTGCAGTCTTCAACTAATACTGCAATCACCTGCTAAACCGGTTACATGTATAAAAGATTTAAAAGATCCATAATATAGTAATTCTTTTAATATAATATTTTTGCTTGTTTTGCAACCATACCACCTCAATAACTTTCAGCCTGTTATGGCTCAGCCTATTTTCTCATGTGAAGGGCTCAGTCCTCTGATTATAAGCTGAAAACATCACCTATATTATTTTTGGCTCGCATATTTGCCCCAACAAAATAAGCTAAAAATAACATGACTTTGTCTAAATGTTCACTGCCAGACATAAAACACACAGCTCTTGTTTTATATGCGATTAAGGTTTTTCAGTTCGTATTTATAACGGAATGGTCTGTACACTGACTTGACAGTTTATCAGGCACACCAATGTTATGCAGGTATCCTCCACAATGCCATTCTTCAATGTTCTTCTGAAAAAACAAATGCTAATTTTTTTCTACTTGTCTTTTAACATGACTTTGTATTCTTGTTGTAGTAATTCTCATTCAACAAGTGTGAGAGTCATTGCTTTCAAAATTGTTAGGGGAATGTATGTTTTGGAAGTGATGCAATGAATCATCCACTCACTTAATGTTTTACAGAAAACACTTCAGCTTTGCATGAAGAAAGAGTGATTTCAAAAGAGTTTTGAATCCACAGAATGTATGAGGAAGTGGTACCCTGAAGTACCACTTTATGGCCTCAGTGGACATACCCCTAACAATCAGCACATTTGTCCTACTAACAGGAACTCCAAAACAGCAGTGAGTGTAAAAACCAAAATGGCCAAAGAAACAATCGAGAAAATTATTAATCTAATTAATGGCTAAAGGTTGGATGTCAGAATAAAAAAAAAAATCTATATATATAAAAGTCAATTTATGTGTGAGTATATGTATGTATAGGGTGGTCCAGATCTAATTATGCAATTTTCATTACGCTATAACTTATTAAGTTTATTACATAGAAAATCACCCGAAAAAATCCCAGACCATCGAGAAGTGTGCGAACTGACGACATGAAGAATTGTCTTTGCGCCGAACTGGAATCGTCCCCGTATAAATCAAAGTCATCCAGACGATCTCGATCTGCATAATTAGATATGGACCACCCTGTATGTTAAGGCATCACGTCCGAACGGCTGGAGCGATTTTCATGAAACTTAGTACACATGTTTCTCATTGGTCAACTAAAAATACTGTAGGGTGAAATCAACCCTAACCCACCACGTTTTGGGTAGGGTGAGGGGTGATCTTAAGGTCTGGTATGCATGTTATCATTCAGTTGACACTCGGAACGACCACCAGAGGGCGAACTGGAGGTGACTGCCAGCATTCTTTATATTTGAGCAGCACCGCTCCCCTGTTGCTTTTGAAATTAAATAGAGTTGGCCGGTTCAGAGCGTCAACTGGATGATAACATACAGTACATACAAGACCGCAAGACAAGCATTCATTGTTAAATTATTTTTATTTTTAAAGTTGTGTTTTTTTTATTATATTTTTCTCAAACAATTAAAAAAAAACACTTTATTTTCCTCCCAGGCAATGCTGGGTATTTTGGCTAGTAAATAAATAAATGTGTGTCAGATTTTCCTGATACAGAAATATGTATATAAAAAGCATAAAAAACCCAGTCCTAACACTATTGCAGAACACAATCATGTATGACCCTGAACACACACTCACAATTGAGATTTGAAAATTAACCTGTCACACCAAGTAAATGTGACAGGGAAGGATTTTAATGTGACACAGCTGGTAACACCTTATGCCTATTTTTCCCTTGAACCGAGGAAGAGAAGACCCAGACACATGAAGTCAATCCCGCTCAGTTTTCAGAAGCACCACCCTTCTGGTTCATCCATTATAGAAGAATGAGGATAACCGGAAGTCGGTGTTCATTCTGGACTCTGCTCCAGTCAAGACAAATTCTCATAAGGTGACAGCCTTATTTAGTAGAACAACTTTTTTGGCAAAAGAGCCTTGGGCCTACAGCCCTGATTTCTTTTTAACTGTGTTTATTTACTTGTCCAGTTAAATGGGATTTTCCAATGGTGGTACTCCAACACTTTGACAGTGTCACCCATCTTGCTTATAAACTAAAATCCATGAAATGTAGGAGGAGAACCAGAGTGCCAGGAGAAAAACTTAACAAGATTGGTGCAAATATCAGAATGATCAAGACAACTACAACACTGTGTCCATGAAAGTTGTCAAGATATTCAATTCATGTTACAGGCCAACTATCCCAATATTAAGTAAATCTATAGCATCTTGATGTAACATTTATTGTAAATTACCAGATTTAAATGGATCAATGAAATGACGTTCAGAATCTTAAGATGTACTGATGCACAATACTACAGGTAGATTCTCGTCAGTGGAAAATAAAAACTACTACAAATGCTCAATTACAGGCCGACTTTAACTTGCCAGAGCGTGAAATCTAACCAAGAGCCTTGCAGAATTAAACATTTGTATGCAGGTCTCATTTTCGCAATTAATTCTTTTTTTGTGTGACTGACAATTCTTCAAAATAAGATTATTCATTTGAAAGTCAAATAATCATGCATATTGTTAGAAATTAACTTGCCAGTTAATTGAAGGAATTGCTTTCCTTTTTTCTTTTGTCTACTGTTCATTATGTTTGTGCTATTCTATATCTGAAAGCCTGTAAATGAATATTTATTCTGCAAGAAAATTATTTTTTAATGTTTAAAAGCTTTACAAAAATTCAAAATTGAAGCAATAGATATTCAACCATTGCTATTAGTAGTAGCAGTTGAACATACAAAAAAAACCCTCTAATTAACATTCTAAAATTGTATGGTAGAACTGCAGTGACATAATTGCTGGAGTGCTATTTGCCTTGCGAAATAAAATTATAGATGCACAACACTTAAAAAAATATATATAATTACAGCTTTGAGGTACTGTTGAAAAGGTTATGTCACCCACATATGCTTGATGTAATTAATGCCACTTAAACATGGCTAATATATTAGTAGCAACTTGTGAAACAAGATCAATGTTTGGATTTTCCAAAAGAAAATGCATTTTAATTAAAAACCAGGGAGCATTAATTTACTGGGGTTATATTTGTTCATAAAAACGATATAAAAACTATGAGACAATGACGCTGTTTATATGTGAGTAGGACCAGAAATAGGGCAAGCACTTACACTGCAGCTAGTTGATGCATCACTAATTATTAAGAATGTGCTTGGGAATATGCAAACATGCCAATCATCTAGCTGCACCTTGAGCAGATCAAAACAATAACAGAAACGTGTGTATGTGTGTGCGTGTGTATGTGTATGTGTATGTGCGTGTCTCCACCCCTGTGGCCACTTAAAAACAAAGGTGTCAGTCTGTTTAGGTGAGTAATGCTTTCCTTTTTGAACACGTCTGTAATGCTCTTCAAGATTCCAAACTAACTGGATAGCTTTTATTTCATATTTTTATTTCACAGATGTGTGTATGTATGTGTGTGTGTGCTTGGGTGAGCCTGTGTATATTGTGGTAACTGACAGAACAAAGCAAACACAAACCAAATGTCTTTCAGTAGGGCGTTGGGTCACTATGGGCGTCCAAAGCATGTTCTTTGTGCCTTGATGTACTTTCTCAAGAAAAGTGGAATACAAACCTATCCAACCATGACAACATTTCAACATTTTTGGTTAAGTAATGATGATGGAGACACTGCCTCAATAGCCACTCCATATTCTCCCACAAGTGTTCAGTTGGGCTAAATCCTATTGAATACAATGGCCATATTTCGTGCTTTATATGCTATTAAGCTGTTTATTGCCATCCATGACACAGAATGTTCAAAGAATATTCTGCTACCATCAGGAAAAAAAGCTTTACCAATAGGATGCATGTGATTTCAGATTTGATTTGTATTTATTTCTCTTCATGCTTCGCAGTTAGGAGACCTGGGTTCGCTTCCCGGGTCCTCCTTGCGTGGAGTTTGCATGTTCTTCCCATGTCTGTGTGGGTTTCCTCCGGGTGCTCCGGTTTTCTCCCACAGTCCAAAGACATGCAGGTTAGGTGCATTGGCGATCCTAAATTGTTCCTAGTGTGTGCTTGGTGTTTGGGTTTGTGTGTGTGCCCTGTGGTGGGCTGGCGCCCTGCCAGGGGTTTGTTCCAGCCTTGTGCCCTGTGCTGGCTGGGATTGGCTCCAGCGGACCCCTGTGACCTTATGTTAGGATACAGCGGGTTGGACAATGACTGACTAACTGACTTATTTCCCTTTTTCTTGCCACCACTTTGAAATGAACTTATTTTAACTGTTTGCTGCGAGAAAAAGAATTTGGGCATGTAATTATATTCTGTTGTATGCCATATACTCTATTTACTCAATTACTTTTTGAAAAAATATAACGAACAACATACTGTTTCAATCACCACACTTATGTGACCATCTTGATGAGCGAGTTACTACTCCGTCTTTCCTTGGCTCTTGAATCTTTCATGATCTGACCTTGGCTTGGAAAAATAATGTACAATTCATTTTGGGTGGTTTAAAGTTCAAGAAATGCAATAGATTTTATTTTTGATTTGGGATATTTTAGAAGACTTTTTTTTATGTCCTCCCCCATTGTTTGCTGTATGTGAGACAGGTTTTCTAGCTGTCACTAGGTAGGACGACGTTGATTTAACGTTACAAACCTATTCTTTAGAATTCCAACTTCCTGATTAAGACCCTTGATTTACCTTGTCTTAATTATTCCTTTCTTCATTTCTGTGACTAGTGTGGTCATCGCAACATCTCACAATCAACATTAAAAGAGTCTGTGGCTTTGTTCATATCAACTTGTGACAGATTTTCACGTCAACATTAGTTTAAGAACTGCTCTTCATGAAATACCACACAGGTTGAATAGCCTCTGTCATGGAAGCTACTGCTAAACATGCTTCAACAAACAGTCCTATCTCAAAGTAACTTAGATCTTGCAGGCTTTAAAATCAGTAAAAAGAATACTTAAGCAAAGAGCTTTAGGGTCCATTACATAAATCAGCTTACGAGTGAAATGCTAGCGAGACCCAAACAGCTTTGTTTCCACTCAACAGAAGTGAAGAAAATAAAAGAAATAAGAAGAACACACCTGGGTGAAAAAAATGAAAAAAAGTTCAGGTAATTAATTATTATGTACACAGATGAAACTTTGAGAATACTCTGTCACTAGCATGCCAAATTTTCTGTTTTCTGAGATTATTTTAATTGCAATAAGAAATCACCAAAATCAGACTCATTCAGGATTTGCAGTTGAAAATGAATTAGGCCACCTTGAAAGCTACTAAGAATTAGTTTGATGGAAAACAGGGGGCAGTTGACCTTCCCTCCCCAGAATATATGCCCAGTAGGGCCAGTTGACAGCACAGAGCAGAAAAGAGGACAGGAGAGGAAAACAAAATCACCATATCACAATATTCCTGAGTAACATAAACCTTTGGAGATTCCATGGGTATTTGTGCCAGGTAAAATCAATGCTGCCCCCTCTTGGCATTTTTAAGTGCCATATGCCACATGCTGAACTCTATGACTCTAAAATCTATTTCACCGTTATGTTTATATTTACCCTGATTTCTTGTTCCATGGACAAGATTAGCAGAGTGATCAATGCAAATGGATAACTGAGAGTTTTGGTTACTATTAATGGGGAGAAACGTCAAGGGTGGCAGTGAAAAACATCTAGCATGCACATTTCTTGAACTGTCGGTTATTTAATAGTATGGTAGTGGGTAATACTGAAATATCTGCAGTAAATTTTCCAAAGAACATACGGCTGTAAAACTAAGAGCAAGAAGAATATCAATTCACCATTTCACAAAAACCACATAAGCTTTCTAAAATTTCTTATGAATGCATTGTAATTAAGGTATAAATTGCATTTTAGCTTTTCCCTGAAGTATTTTACATATTAGATTGTCATGCATTTTATGTGAGCACTGATACCAAAAATGTTTGTGTCCATGATTGATTGTAGCAGCGATCCACCTGTGCTTTATCCACTTGAATTACTGCAACTTGTTGGAATGCCATAACTGTTTTGCTGTGCCAATTTAGCTTACAGTATTTTTAAAAGAAAATATTTTATTTAGTATGTTACAGCATGCAGTTTGGATTATATTTTCTTCTTTCTTTTAGTTGTACTAAACGTTGTACATCAATGGCTTCAGATTACCTTACTAGAATCATTTTTTCCTGTCCTCTAATTTTCTGTTATTGAACTTTCTTAGTCCATGTTGATTGACTGTTTAATTCGTTAATTTTCTAACTAATATGCCATTTTGGCATAGATCCCTTAATCATTTCCTATGCTCCCCTTGATTACTGTACCTTCATAATAGAGGTAAGAAGGAGAAGGAGACAACTGATACGTGTGCATCTTATTGGCAAACATGTACACAAAGTAATTAGCTACAATATATGATGTGAAAAGTTTTGGAACTGTTCTTAGGTGACAAGCAAGTATGCACTTCATTGTACTCTGAACAAATGATGATAAACTTGACTTGATCTGTTAGATGAGTTTTATAATATCTGAAATGAGGTAGCATGGTGGCCAAATCGTTAGTGCTGCTACCTTATAGCTCTAGAGATCTTTATTTAAATCCAAGCCTTTTCACAGACTGTGTAGAGTTTGGATTTCCTCCTACTTTCCATGTAGGTTTCCTTCATATGCCAAAAACATGGAGATTAGCTTGACAATAAAGTTTAAACTGGCCCAGTGTAACCTAATATGTGTGCATCAGTGTTCCTTAAGATGGACATCCAGGGTTAGTTCCTACCATGGCACCTCATGCTGCTTGGGCAAGTTCTGGATAACTACAACCCCTGGTGGATCTATGGGTGGTTATTTTAGCTGAGTGCTATCACAGTTTGTAATAATATGATCGAAGCTCATTCTGGCCTGTCTATGTGGACTTTGTGTCTTCTTTCAATGTATATGTTGATTTTCTCTCAGTACCCCAATTTCCTCCTTCATTACTTTGTTAACATAACCTTGTAAAACACATTTAATCAATTGATGGTCATGAAGTAAGGTGTTAACCAGCAATGGACGAGGCTCAAGTGCTCAGATTCATTCCTACAAAGCCAGTTAACCTAACATGCTTGTCTTTGGGGACTGACAGAAAAATCAGGGAGCCTGCAGAAAACACACATTGACACAGACTACAGGATTTGGGTCTAATCACTGTGTCACCATTCCACCCATATTAGTTTGACAGGTAATATTAAATCTAGTCTTCATTTTGAGGGTGGTTGTATGAATAACTGCACCAATTAGGGCTGATAACTGCATTTGTTCTTACTGCTCCTGGCATAGACTTGGCCACCCCAAAACACTTCATGTGTTCAGAAAATGAACATCTATATGGAACACCTGTAATAAAGAATTGAGCAACCACAAACCTAGAAGAAAGAGAGTGCTCTCATTCTCTTAATGTTTTTTTTCTTAGAAATCGTCTGTGTTTGGGTTTTTGTGCTGCCTTGAATATCAGCTATTAAGCCTCAAAGCAATCCTTTCACCAGTAGCATCACACACTAGACAGAAACCAACTGTGGATATGGAGGCAGTCCTTTCAAGTCACTCTGATGTACAGTACACAGCTGCTCACTCATACAGGCCAGTTAAGACCCTGGACACATACTTTTGTTTAAATGATCTGATCGAAACTCAAAATGTAACAATATTTCTATCTTTTCTGGGGTTTAACTCTGCTTCGGATTCAAAGTGGGACAATTTAGGTATTCTTACAGATCCGTGCTCAGTTGTGTACATGTTATCGTTCATTCAAACGGTATAAAGAGTATTTATTATTAATAATACGGTCATATTTATGAAATTGGTAGTTAGTGTAATGTTAATAAGAAAAATTATGGCTTTGCCAGTTATACTATCTTCTTGTTAATATTTTTGTATTAAAATAACTGAGCTTTTAAAGATTGTAATTTGGAGTCTTTCAGAAAAGCACACACATTCTTTTTCTTTTTATGCCACTTTGCAGCTAGAAAAGGCACTGAACAAGGGATTTATATGGCATGCTGCTGGCAAGATGAAAGCTGGTTTTGTAATGTACAAAGAAATCCACTTGATATAAAAATGATTTAAACAAGACAACTACCTACCATCCACCACCCCCATTCAGTATGTATATTACAGTGTACATGCATTCATAAATCTACAGCCTGGGGAATATATATATAAGACACACGCAAGCAGTATGAGAGTGGGAGACAGAGAAGCAAGTCGCCCTGTAGATTGTCAGCTTTTGTTCGTGAATCCAACCTTGTTACACAAGAAAGGGGTGATCACAAGGTGGAACTGTAGCAGAGAAAAAGACCTCTCAGTTGGCCTTTATATTGATTCTAAGGGTGCTGAAAAGGTCTTTGGTCATGCCCTTACCAAAGCATACTAATTTGCTCGATCAAGTCTGTCAGAATATCGACTGGAAGGAGCCACAGCGGCTGCCTTTGTGTTCTTTACAGCGGGGAGCCTATCTGTGAAACAGGATTATCAGGGGTCATGCAGGCAGTCAAAGGATGTCCATCACTTTCTTTCGCTAATGCAATGGGACGGGCTCCAGGACGTGATTGAGATGTAGGAGACAGAAGGCATTGTGGTGAAGAAATCAACACCCCACGCATGCAAATTCAGTGACAACTGTGAACTGCACTTGCAAAAGCAGCATACTGCTGAAATTATGCTACATCTAATAAAGCTACCATGGAAAATGTGACATCAGATAAAATTTAAAAACTTGACATTTATTTTTTGGACTAGTGTTTCAAAGGATTATGTTGCATGTCATTTATAATCACAGAAAATGTTTGTTTTACTCTATGAAGAATCCTGAGTTGTGATCCTCAAAAATACAACACCATGCATTTCAGTTAATCTATCATATATATTCATATACAATAATATTGAACACTTCCTTAATACTACTTGTTTCTTGTTTATTTTTACTTTATGTTAATTTGTTCATTTATGGTGGCACAAAAATGCAGCTCTGATCTAAAAGTTCAGCTCCTTGTGCTTGAATCGTGTGGCTGGCTGTTTTCCATACAGAGTGTGCATGTTCTCCAGCTGTTTGGGTGGGGTTTCTTCTCATACTACAATTTTCCTGTGGCACCCCCATGGACCTACAGGTTACATTAATTGGTGATTCTAAGTTGTGTGAGTAGACCCTGAGATGAATTGGTACCTGGTCCAGGGCTGATTCTTGCTATGTGCCCAATGGCTGTGGAGATAGACACTGACCTACATGGCCGTTAATTTGATTAATCTGCTGTGAGAATATTAGAGTTTCCTTTATGAGTCTGAAATGTTTGATTTGCACAATGATTTAAAGTGCTGCTTTTCAAAAGTGCAGAAAAGTGTGCAGAAAGCCAATCAATCTTTACACGGAAATGTTACTAAATCTAAGTGAGTTTATAGAATACATGGAGTGGGAGGTTGAATTATAAAAGGGGTCGCTGGGTGGGAGTTACATACATACATATATATGTGTATATATATATATATATATGTGTATATATATATATATATATATATATATATATATATATATATATATATATATATATATATATATATATATATATATATATTCTATAGCTAACATGCATTTTTATAATTTGTACATTCCAGAAGTGCATTACCTAGATACTACCCATGGCTTAAAGAAATTGATGTTTATAATGCATTTTTCCTTTTATGTGCAATTGCACTAGAGAAGTTTTATTTTTAACCTGATGCCTTATTAAATAGATTTGGCACTCAATGCAGATTCCTAACCCAGCTCATGCACTTAAACACACTTAAATCATTGAGGCAGGCAGTGTAGCATAGTGGTTAAGACTCTGGACTTCAAACGCTGAACTTGTCCATTTAAATCCTGCTACTGCCACTGTGTCACCATGAGCAAGTCAATTCACTTGCCTGGAAAACCAAACGAAATGTAACCAATCGTATCTGAAATGTTGTAAGTTGTCTTGAATAAAGGTGTCAGCTAAATCAGTAAATACTAATAATCGATTAGATTTTACAGTGTTAGCATCGGAAGAAAGGCATGAACCAAGTCCAGACTAAATAATCACAAGCCAGTTTAGAGTCACCAGTTAACATAGGCATGATGGGGTGTGCAAACTCCATGCTGATGGTAGCCTAACCACTCAGTGAGCTCAGGTCTTTGAAGATGGCAAGCAGCAGTACTGTTCCACTCTTCTTGACTGTCATGCAGCATGTACATACAAATTCATTTTTCAGTAAGGCTCTATGTGACCCTGTAATGTAGAAGGTATAGAAGGCCAAAGATCAAAAAGCATGTGTACAGTATAGCTTCTGACAGGGCTGGTTTGAGGACATGGGGGGAGGATTTTTAGGCTGTACAGCAGCTCACGTGCTTTCCTTTTCAGTTCTCTGTTATTTAGAACCCAAGAATGCAGGAGACCTGTTATAGTTCATCAAGCCTTACCTCTTATTTTCTGACTACTGTACTTAAGAAATCAACGGCTCAAGCAGTCACCATCACATTGACCATTCAAAGAATGAGACTCATCATTGTCAGAACAACCTTTGGTTCTTAATCACTTAGTACTTTATTAAACAGGGTAGCCAAAAGCACCTTAACTCCGTTTTGTCCTTGCACATGCAGAACATCTATAGTGCTCTAGTGCAGTAAGCCACCACACAGTGCAGCAACTAAAACCTGCTTCTCTTTTCTCTGCAGACCAGGGGACAAGTTCCAAAACAAACTGTGACGACACTTCCGGTTTTACTGGAAAGTACCACCCTTCCGTTCTGGGGTCTTTTTAAAGAACAAAGGGACTGGAAGTCGTCATTCACTTGGGAAGCCACTTCTGAGGAGTGCAGAAAGAAAATTATTTGCTGATTAAGCTTGAAAGTCACAGGGCGTTGGCTAATTTAGGTTGCCCTGAACATGAGAGTCTATGATTTTTTATTGAACTCTTTTTGTTTTGTCTTCATTAAACGGGGTATCCAGTTCATCCCCAGCCCTTTATGATCTCTCTGATTGTTCTCTTTACTCTTTAGTCCCTCTCTCTCTTACTATATATATATATACATTGTATATATGTATATATATATATATATATATATATATATATATATATATAGTATATATTAGGCAGTATGAGATAGAGACTGTAGGTTTGTACTTAAGTTGAACTTGTATGTAAGTCGGAACGGGTACATTATTTTAATAAATGCTATTGTTGACTGACTGTAACCAAGTGCTCTGCCAATGAATGATGGAGTTTCACCTCTTTCTGACCTTTTTATTATTTCTACTTAATTTTCAATTGTGATGGTTTTTCTCTTCTTTACTGTATCACCAGCACTTGCATCAGATTTTTGTTTCAGAGACATTCTTGAAGGATGAAGACAAAAGGTTAAGATGAGCTCTTCTGCACAGCATTGAACACGCTATCACAGCAGGAAGGCACCCGTCATCAACACGTCTGATGTACTGACAAGAGACAACTTCCTGCTATGTACGTAATAGTACAAGCAGGCTTGCTATTGAGAATGACTGGGGGCGGCAAGGGGGGTTCATCACCAGCCCACTTCACAGTCACCTCCACTGCAGTGCCTACAGCATCTGCGCACCGAGAACGAAGACGGTGCAGCCAAAGGCGGGTAGTGAATCGCCCAACCCCAATTCAACAGGCAGCCATCCAAGGCACACTACAATGCTACCCCCGCCGCCCCATTCAGGCACAAGTAGCTGCGGTGGCGTAGTGGGCGGGCAGCGAGCCATCATCCTGCACACAAGCAATAGCTGTGGCCCCGGTGACTATGGACCATGGGTCACTGCCTGCTGCTGGGAGCTGCCCGTGGGACTCTACACTGCGCGAGCAGCGAAATTACCCCCCTCCAGAAACCGCTTAGAGCATCCCCAGGCCGAAGATGACGGAGCGGCAGTTACTGAGGTGCATGTGTCCCAGCTGCATCCTCGTTCATAAGTCGTAGGTCGGATGTCCGTAACCTGGGGACTACCTGTATATATACATACAGTATATATATATATAAAATCATCAAGCTGACCTGTTTTTTCTGAAACATGGAGTCTTGCAGTGCCACCCTTGAAGTGGATTAAACAGTTTTGATAATGGTTAGATGTTCCACATATTCTTATCATTTTAAAGGATAGCTTTGGTGATTTTTGTGTCAAAGATATTTCTTCACAATGATGGCAAATATTATTTGCCATATAAAATTGTGTTATATATTGAGGCTTTGTTAAAGGAGCTGGAGTCCAAACATAAAAACATAAGCCGTAAAACTTTCCAAGTCAGTAGCATTACTGAGTATTGATCTGTGTTTTGACGTTGCACACATATTATAAAACAGCAAAACGTGATGTATGTGGGGGTTAACATTTTAGACCCAAATAAAAGAGTTCCTGGAAATCAGATACATGAAAAGCACACTTTCAGGCACTATGCAAAAAACGAAATTCTTGCAAAGCAGAAACCTTAAAACTAAATGTTACGTGATACAATTAATTTTTTTTATAAATAATGTTTAAGTTATGTATTTACTGAAGGACACGAGTTGAATTTTTTAGTGGTTTGGATTCACAACTGATTAAAATGCACAGTGTAATATTGCTCAGGATAAAATCAAATGATTTTCTTTTTACTTTTTAATAGATTGTATCCTTTGATCATTTAAGTACATCAGTTTTCATTTAAAATATATGTTCAGTTATTTTACAACAAACTACCTTTTTTTGATAATTTATGTAGCACAAAATTCATTTGATTGGCTGTAAAAAGAGAAAGAACCGTTAGTCTGTGCTCAGTGATGTTTGATAGTCTTTTAGTATGGTTTCATTTTTTTAGGAGAAGAATAAAAGTTGAACGGTGAGACTGAAGATTAATTCCTCGTTATACTGTACATTATGCAGATGGAGTAAAGTGGACAGGTTTGCCAAAGGTAGCATGAAAGAAGGAATTGTGCTGAAGACAGAGGAAGGCGTTTCATTAGAAAAAACATTTTCTCTTTCTTGTAATTTATGGTTTTGCATTACTATGTATGACACAGAAGCCCTCAGCATTTCCAGAGGACTATTGACATTAACATCTAAAGCGATAGCACGTCGGGAGAGCATTTGACATACTGTGATGATCTCTGTTTCTGCACAATAAAACTAAATGCAAATTATAACGATAAATTAAAATTATATAATTTTACTACACAATACAATACATTGGAAACAGATGATCCACTGTGGCGATCCCTAATGGGGGCAGCCGAAAGATGATGAAGAAGAAGAAGAAGAAGAAGACTACAAAATACAATACATTTTCTGTGGTCTGCTTTAATTTTCGTACTACATTGACAAGTTATCATCACACATTTTTTTCCTTTGTATTGGTATGCTTTTTCTTTTGCTAAAATTATTTTTATAATGTTTTATATAACAGATATTGTTTGTATTTTAGAGATATAAATAAGCATCACCATGCAGTAGACAGTCGTGTGTCATAGAGTTTAAGACTTCAAAGCCTGAGGTAGTTAGTTTAAGTCCTGCTGCTGACACTTTGTGACCATGAACAAGTCACATCTCCCAAATGTTGTACAATGCCATAGATAAAGGTGTCAGCCAAAAATATAAGTAGCAAGTTAGTGAAGAGTCACAGGAAGATTCAACACAGAAAAGACACGTGGAATAAAATGTTTAGTAGTCTCTTGGAGTGGACTGAGAAAATTGAGCTAAAACTGTACCACTACTCTTCCCTAAATATATAATTATATACAAAATAAGGTTTACAAGATACAGTAATTGTATTTTGCATTAGACATGTTTTTTGTCTGATATACAATTAAATATGTTGTATCAACTATTTAAATTTACCATGTTAATTAAATATTTCACTGTATTATTATTTTATTATTAAACTATTACTTAATTTATTCAACAGAAATGTATCAAGAAAATTAACTGGGTCACCTTTATACCTGCAGTAATATGTCTTTATCATGCCTCACTGTGACTGTGACTGTTTTTTTTATCTTTAGCCAAGTGAGAAGCTTTCTTTCATTTCAGTAATTCTGGTGAAAATTTGAGGTGGTTATTGTTGCTTGTCGTAATACTTGTTTATTTATGGAGCTTCTGTAAAAATCTATCTATCTCTCTATCTATTGCAAGTGCAGAAGTGGGAGAACAGATGTTCCAAGTGGGTTCGAGGAGGAAAACTCACTACCCAGCTGGAAGGCCATAATGGAAGGAGTGCAAGAATTGAGGCAAAACCTGCCCAGGAAGATCCTACGTTTCTATCTCCTTCAGGAGAAACAATTAATAATAGGCAATTTGACCCTCAGAATGAGAGGTGTCAGTGCTCTTCTAACCTGCTCCCCGTCTGAACACCCACAGGGTTGCCTAGGATTTGTAGTAAAGAAGGGCCCCTATCAGACTCCTTTGGTGCTACCAGGGGGTGCTAGCAAGACGGGACCTTCCTGTTATGGGCAATATCCATATGACCCAGAAGTGCTGCCGTCATGCAATGCTGTGGCATCAGACGTTATCCTGGTTCTGAGATAAAAGAAGACATCTCACTTCTCTTGGTGAGTTGGAGTCTGGAGATACAGGAAAAGGCTGCCTGGAGGAGAATGGAGGAACTACTGTATTGCATAGTGCTTGTGATTACTGGTGTTGGAAGATGAACCTGTGAAAGGCAAACTTCACAGACTGGACTGTGCTTGTATACTTGTTTATGGAGTCTGGGACTCTGGGGTGCCCCCTTTTGGTCACACTATCCATCAGTCTCTTATATAGTGCCTTTGATATCTATCTATCTATCTATCTATCTATCTATCTATCTATCTATCTATCTATCTATCTATCTATCTATCTATCTATCTATCTATCTAATCTGGTAAATATGCTAAGTTTAACATTTCATTAAAGTAAGAGGCTAGGAGGTGCTGGGTATAACACTCTCATATATATGCCAGTTTCCACACAAATCTAAACTTATGTATGGTAAGATAAATTGAAAGCTGCAAAGTCAACACAGTGATCAAGTATTACTTTCTCCATAAGGGCTTCCTGAAAATGCTGGCCATCCATTATACAGCTTACTTCTGTACAGTAACGGTTCTCAAATTGCGCACTGGGACCCACTGTGGCTGTTGCTTTTTCTTCCTGCCACAACCAATGAGTCATTTTACTTATACCTGATCTCATTGTTTAATTAGCTGATCTTTTTTTCTTCTCTTATTCTGTATTCAGAATAGCAAAGCAGTGTGAGGCTTACATTCATATTAAATATGGAAGGATTTGTATGTTTTGTATAATCTTAACTCTCTCTGATAGTGCTTAATTGTACTTTGTATTTTTTCTATTAATTCACCTTATTTACTATAGAGTTTGTTCCCATAATTGTAACCTAATAATTACAATAAATGATGAGCAAAGCAGATGACAATAGTTCCATTATTGCAACCCAATAATGGCAATAATGAGCATGCAATGCTGTAGGGCTGAAGCTGCTTCAGCATCATACCCATTGGAGTGCTCATTAGAAGTGATGGGTTAAATAACCAGAACATATTAAAAAGCTGAATGAAGATAATGATGATGATGACGATGATAATGAAAATCTTAAAAACCTAAACAAAAAAAAATAGCAATACATTCTAGATGTGGACTTGGAAGGGGTGCTAGTCCATTGAAGGACATGATCAGTCGCATACCCCAACTCATTCAAACCAGCCAAGTTTCAAACATGCCTGAAACATCTCTTCAATTAGTCCTCGAACCAAATTGGGTTGATCTAGGTTTATGGCCGTGGTGTAGCTGGGGGGTCAGAGGGGATGGTCAGCCCCAAGTGGCACTTTTTAATAAACTTTAGTATTAGACATTTTAGACTTTTTTGACTCGTTTGATAGGTCTTTGGCAAGCTAATGTGTGTTATCTATGTTAAAAGTACACCATTTTTAGTGTGTAACAACTGTTACTAATAAATATGTTGCAAAGTTATATTTTACAAATGCAAATCTTGACCAGTTTTCCAACTTACTCTGACCAAAAGAGACGAACCCTTCAATCTCATTATCAATATTTTATTATTCTCTCAATCTCAAGATAAAGCAAACAAAAGAGAGCAGTGTTGCTTTTAGAAAAAAGAAAAAGGTGAGGGAAGAAGTATTTAAAAAGAATGAAGGGGCTTTATTAAAATACCTAAATTGTGAAGAAACTACTGTTCTACACATGAAGACGTTTATGCATTAAAGCCATCTTCAAGTGATGAAATATATGGCCAACAAAAAATTCTGACTGTTAACTTAAAAGA
Source organism: Polypterus senegalus (assembly GCF_016835505.1). NCBI lineage: Eukaryota > Metazoa > Chordata > Cladistia > Polypteriformes > Polypteridae > Polypterus > Polypterus senegalus. Next base: position 37,376,304 of record NC_053160.1, on the reverse strand, counting down.
GATTGGTCTTTGGCTAAGAAAAATTAAGATTAAACGATCTTACTGGTATTCTGATTTCAGTGAAAATATCAAAGGATGAAACAGAAAAATTACATGTGACTGTTTATTTCAAACTCTACCAAATGGGGAAAAAATGTTGAGATCGTGGCTGATATACTCTCCATCCAAGGAAGCTCTTTACTGTTTTTGTTGCAAACTGTTGTTGGATAGAAATCATTCAAATTTTTATTCTGTGGATGGATTCAGTATGTGATGGAATCTGAATCCTAAAATATTCAAGCACGAATCCAGTGCAGCCCACATTTGGAAATTCAAAGCAAAGTGAAGAAATGGAGACAAATTCTTTCAAAACTGTTTGATATAATTAGATTCCTAGTGAAACAAAATTTGGCATTACGGGGTCACGGAGAACAATGAAACTGATAATGATTCTGAAATGACAGAAAATAGAGGAAATGGTTTCAAATTATTTCAGTTATTGGTGAAATATAACCTGGTACTTCAAGAGCATATTTACCTACAATGCAAAATTAATTTATTACAATTTTGGGAAATAATGTAAGAAGCAAAATCATAGAACAAGGTAAATAAGCCAAGTACTATTCTATAATATTTGCAAGCACTCCTGACGTTTCTCATAATAATCAAATGAATCAGGTTTTGCACTGTGTTATGAATGATGGTGATAAAGTAACGGTAGTGAAATCATTTGTTGATTTTATCGAAACAAAAGGCAAAACCACCAACAATATTTCAACTACAATTTTGGAAAAATTACAAAGTGATGGAATTGATATTCAAAATTGTAGAGGACAAGCTTATGATCATGCTGCTGTGTTGGCTGTACAATATACTGGTGTTCAAAGGCGTATAAAAGAAGTTAATAGAAAAGTAGAATTTGTTCCATGTACTAATCATACGCTGAATTTTCCTGGTCTATATGCATCTTCTGTTGCTATAAATTCTGTCACTTTATTGAAACTTTGGAGCGTTTCTTTGTGTGTTTTTTCGTCCTCAACTTATCGTTGGGATATTCTGACTTCGGTCACTCTTCAAAGTCCCAAGCACATAATAGAAACACAGTAGAGTGCAAGGGGACTACCTGTAAGTGTTGTAAAAAAATTTTCAAACATTTTAAATGCTTTAGAAGATTTAACTAGTGAAGAAGAAAATACAGTTACCAGGTCAATCATTATCTTTTCTGTGCTTCTTTGGCCTGTGGGAATCTGCTCTCCGAGAAATGAATGACACACAAGCTTACCTTCAAACTAAAGGATTAAATATACAGCATAATACTCAAAGCTTTAAAAATATTTTTGAATTACAACCTAGTGAACAATTCTGTGACATATGCCAAAAATGTTTGTCATGATCTAGGAATAGTTGTGCTATGTGCAATAAAAAAAAAGTTTGGGGGAAAAATCAAGTGATGCTGAATTATCACATGAAAATGAATTATGGAGGGAAATGTTTTCTTTTCTGGGCAGAGTGATTCAAGAAATAACTGTAAGATTTCAACAGCTCACACTCCTGCTGATAAATATTCATTTCTTACTCCATCCAATCTTTTAAATACTGATTGTGTACATCACAATTTCAATAACATTGACAAGGAAGAGTTCCTTCTTGAGAGGAAAAGACTTCAAGTTTCATTGCTGTTGCTGCTACACAAGATAAAATAGAGGCGTGTAAGGAAGGCCCACTTGAACTGTTGAAATGTATTTAAAAATTCAATCTGGGAAATTAAGTTCCAAATATTGTAATTCTTCTGCTAACTTTCTTACCATTAGTGTTACTAGCTGAGAGAGAAGTTTCCCCAAATGGAAACTTATAAAAAAAAATATTTAAGATCTTCAATAAGTACAGTACTTTGCATTTAGGACACCTTGCTATACTTTCATAGAGCAGCAACTGACAAATCAATGATTTTACCAACATAAAAAGCCAGAAAAGTAGTATTGTAGATTTATTATTTTAATAGTTGTAGATCGTAGATTTTAGATTATAAAAAATGTGTAATTGTAATTAAATTGTAATTATAATAAATAAAAATGTAGTTCAAATTTTTGTTTTCATTTTTATAAGATATGTATTATGTTTTATTTTGTAATCTCAAAGACCACCCCGGGTGACAAAAACTCTACCTACACTGCTGTGTTGGGATTCAACACTAAAGTAGCTTTGGGTGCAGAGTAAACATCAACCTTAAATCAGGGGATGATCCATTGCAGTGCCCTTTCACTCATCAAGAAGCAAATACATCATTTCAAAATAATCTAATGCACATCTTTTGAACATGAGAGGTGAACAAGAGTAATCTGAGAAAAATCCACAAAGACAGTAACTGAGCCCAGTTTTAAACCCAGCCTTCTGGGATATAGGCAGAAGTAGTAGGTACTGGACCACCATGTTACACCACATAAAACAAGACCTTGAAAAATAAATAATTGTGTAAATAATATTGCATCGCTCTTAAATTAGAAATTATGTAAAAAACATGGTAGACATTCTACTGTGCATAAAATATGGTATATACAATTAATATTTCACCATGACTAAAATTCAATGTCTAACATAAATATTTTATTTTATAGATTTTGGAAGGCACATTTGTGCAGCAGTTAGCACTGTTGAGTGCATCAACCCAGCATGCACAGAAATAACAAAAGCATTTATTTTTTTAGCATATTTTCATACAAAAAGTGTTTTGCAAAGAATTAAAAAAAAATTACAATTACAAAGATAAAAAATAAATAAAAATGGAAGAGCATATATTAAATTACCACAGGAAATACAATAGATAGATACTTTGATTTTGTCTCTTCAGAAAGAACTCAGGGACATGCAGCACAGCTGGCAGAGCCCATCTTCATTGGTGCTCAAAGACAGACATACTGACAGAATCAGAGGCATGGCATGATAAAACAAAACAGCAATATTTATTACTAAGTTAGTGATCCAAAGAAGAAAGCAGGTATGTGGCCATACAGCAAAGGACAAAACAGGAACAAGCAAAGGTCAAAAACCACAAGAATTACCAAAATCAACAAAACTCACAGAAATGTTTAACAACAGATTTTTTCCAAAGGCAGGAATCACGATGCTCAAGCAAAGACCCTTCATTAAACTTCCTCTTTTACTTCCGTTGCCTCTCCTAACATTGGCTACCATCTCCGGCACTGAACTGAGGTAATGGGGGGAATGCAAGTAAAAGAAGTGTCCAGGGTCAGAGCACCAGCCAGATTCTGACCCCAGCATCCAGGATTCAAACCCCACACCAGGTCAATCTCTGTGGAGAATGTGTACTGTACTGTAGATTAGCCCAAGTCAATGTGGGGGTTTTCTCTTCTACAATGGCTTTCCTCTCGCATCTCCAAAGCCATACAAGTTAGGTTAATGGTTGACAGTATTTTACCCAATTTGAGTGTATTTGTAAATGGACCTCATAATAAGCTGATGCTCCATCTAGCGATGGTTAGCCGCACTTTAACTCTCAGCTGAATAAGGCAGGTATAAAAATGTTACGTTAACTTTAACTTAAACACTCCCTTTTTGCTGTTTTTATTTAAATTTAAGCAGTTCAAGTCCAATAAATAACCAGAAATGGTAGAAAGGTACTGATGAACATCTTTCATACAAGCTGTGGACTCCGAAACTTGTGTTCTGATTCTGTTGTGGCTTTCAGTCTGCCAGACCTGTTCCAGTCAGTGTTTCCTCCAGTCTCCGTTGAGATGGTGCAGCAATCTGTACTCACTGACACCTTAGCTTTCTTAGTAATTTCGCCCCCAAAAATCCTTTTATATCAATCTGTTTTTCCTGATTTTGTTAATTTCCTTTTTATCATCATTATGATACCTATAAACAGTACAATATTGTCCAGATAATGCATCATAGGGTGTAGCTACACAGTTTGTTCCAAACTGCTTTTATACAGTTAAAGGTTAGAAGTAATCTACAAAAGCTGTGACACCTGCAAGAATTGTTTGCATCAACTTTCAAGGCTTAATTAACTTCCACAGCTACAGAAAAAAACTTTAAGTTGTTTACTCATTACTTGTTTTTGCATAACTCTTAAAATTACTTTTCAGTTTTTGGTACCTAAACCTTTTTTTTAACCTCTGGCAGTTTACTACTTACCTGTGATATAGGTGTTGATCAATATCTTTGTATCATTGAAGGTTACTCACTGCACTTGAACTGACTGACTATATATATTTACTCTGCTTGTCCCATACCTATCTTATACTAATTTAAATTATTCCAATGTGTCTAGCATGTTACAAAAATTATACAATTTATGCAAAATAGAAATCAAACAAAGACAATGTGAAGTAAACATGCACTATCTAAGCATAGTTTATAATTTATTATTTATACTGTAGCCTATAGTATTTGAAAAAATTCATAATGAATTAGAACTCAATTACAAATATTATCTTGCATTTGAAAATTCATCTGAAATACAAAACATACAACACATTTTCAATTGTATAGAAAAGAGGGTACTTAAAGGTATCGGTTTACCATGGCACATGCTAATTGCTTAGCAGCCCAGCAAGTATCATTTCAGTGCTTTGTCAAAACAAATATTGCATTATTGGGTGACTTCAATGGCTCACCTCTTTAGACGGAGAAGGTCAGATGTTCCTACCTTCTATAGGTGACCCATCTGCTGAAGCTCTCTGTGTTTTCATGCAAACCTCAAGCAGGAAGTCCTTTACTCTGTTCGCAGAAATATGTTCCTTTCACTGCTTCAGCATGTTTTGTTTGTTTTTATTTACCGAGCAGGTGTTTTATAACCATTAGACAGTCTGATGTAGCCTCATCACAGCGAAGTAAACAAATAGAGCAAAAGGACAGTCAATTCATGCAAGTGATTTTTCTCTCAATGGAACCATCTGCTGACTGAAAAGATAAATGTTTAGCTGAACGCTTTGTACCTTCACCCACATAATTATCAATCTAGAAGAGCTGGCAGAGATAGTACCACCTTTGTGGAAGCACTACAGTTGTATAAAGTGTTTGGGGGTGTATCTTTGTCAAGTCTGTTAGAGTACTGTGACATCTTGACAGATACAAGCTGGACCATGTTTTATTAAGCCAACTGATATCATAGCTTGTGTGTAGTATCAAAATTAAAGGGCATTTTTAGACTTTTATAGTTGATTTTATTACATTTTATTTTATACTGTGTGCCACTTTTCAACTTTTTAATCTTTAAATGCTTACTTAATTTAAATATAACTGTTCTTAAAATGCATAATAAATATATTCATATATATTACTATAGTAAAAGAGATATTGTTATTCATACTGAAGCATTTGTCACTTTTAGGGACAAAATGTTCCTTTTTTCCTGAAAGTGTCAACAGTGTCAGCAAATGATTTGTTGGAAAACATTTTCAGTATATACATTTACTTTGCTACAACTAATTAAAAAAAAAGAAGAAAGAAGTTTATGAGCCATGGTTTTAACAGAGGAAGTTGTCCTGTTGTGCACTGACACTCTATCCAATCTCTGTGCCTGGTATTTCTAGCCTGAATGCTAAGGGACTTCACTCTACAGTTCCACTACATTTCATCACTGTAATAACCACTCTATCAAAGAATGAAAGAAAAGTAGTCTATACATGAAATATGTACAAAAATACAAGCAGATACATGTGCTGCTTAACATCATAAAATACTGCTCATTAAATGTGTATATAATTATGCTTATAGAACAAGAGCTGATTTGCATGATGGTACAATAACCAGCCTGCCAAGGAAAAGTGAACTACACAATCAGCACCCACACTCAGAATAAATAATTATGATAAAAAAAAATTAATATTCAACTAAGAAAAAAAAATGAGCCAGTCATTTGAACACATACAACTGTACATTTCCACAGCACACACTTTCTCCCTGACTTCTCCATAATAACATAAACCAGTGGTTCTCAAACTGTGGGGTGGGCCCCTAGGGGCAAGTAAGTAAAAAAAGGCGAAGATGTGAAAAAAAGAAAACAAGAATCTATTGTGAAGGATGGCCGGCCATTTATCCCGGCCAATACCCCCAAGCCGCCAGATGGAGCCCTCCTTGCAGCGTGGAGGTCCCCAGAAGACCAGCAGGGCATCATGGACAATGGAGTTTTTATGCAAAGCCCTGCTGGATGCCGTGGGGGCCACAGGAGGGAGCTGCAGGGAGGACTGAGGGCTTCTTCGTGCCCTGTGACCCGGAGGTTCGTCATAGGAAGAGCGACGGACTTCCGGGTTGAAGAAAAGGACTATTTACCCTGACCCGGAAGGAATAAGGACTTGTGGACTGTTGGGCAGAAACACTTCCGGGTCAGGAGTATAAAAGGACTATGGGAACTCCCAGACAACGAGCTGAGCTGCGTGGAAGGGTGGCAACGTGTCTGGGAGCTGGAGGATTGTATTATTGTGGTTTATTGTAATTATATGAGTATTGTGGTGGAGAGTGTGCTTTGTGCACTGTGGCAACAAAATAAAGTCAACTTGAGGACTTTTACCTGGTGTCTGGAGTCGTGGACAGGGGTTCAAGGGAGCAAGAGCGCCCCCTATCGTTCACACTATCTATTGAAACCAAAACAAATTAACTTAAACTACATTCTGATACTAGAAAAATAAATATAGAGTTAGATAAATGTCGATAAAAGTTAGGTAGGTATAATAAAATATGCATCTATGATATATCATTAATTAAAAAAGAACAAATTGGTATTAGTGGGCTTCTTTCAAAAAAACGTTAGGGGGCGCGAATAAAACTGTTATGAAAACTTGGGTCGCAAATACTTAAAGGTTGAGAAACGCTGACATAAACCAACATGTAAAGATTACAAATAGATGAGGAAGAAGTACTGGTTCAAATAACAATTAAAGCTGAAAAAGGTAAGCACCATTGCTTACTGCAAGATGTCACTGCAACAAAAAGGCTCTAAAAGTGAGTTAAATTTAAAAGAATGCTCCACCCAAAAATGGTATTTTGTATTTGTAACTTTACCCCATGAACTGTAGCTTGTAATTTTTTTTATCTCATGTTTTCCTGCAGAATGGAGAGAAGAAGGTTTAATACATAATGCAAGCCAAAAGTGACCAGTGCTGCACAACAACAAATGTGAAAAACATTCACAGAAAAAAGAAAAAAAAAATCTCATGTTACTCATGTTGGATAATCCAATCCAATCCAACAACTGCTCAGTATTCATATACTCCAGAAATTAAATATATTTAAGAAATGTTATCAACAGCTGTAATTGCAAGATGCTGAGAAATTAGTTCACGCTTTTGTTTTCAGTCGGCTAGATTACTGTAACGCACTCCTCTCAGGACCACCCAAAATAGACACCAATCGATTGCAACGAGTCCAGAATGCAGCTGCTAGAATCTTAACTAGGAAAAGATAATCTGAACATATCTCTCCAGTTTTGATGTCACTTCATTGGTTACCCATGTTATTTAGAATTGACTTTAAAATACTGCTTATGGTTTACAAAGCTTTAAATAATCTCGCTCCATCCTACGTTTCAGAATGCCTTTCACCTTACACTCCAAATCGTAACCTTAGATCTTCAAATGAGTGTCTGTTTAGAATTCCAAGAGCTAAAATTAAAAGAAGTGGTGAGACAGCTTTCTGCTGTTATGCACCTAAATTGTGGAATAGCTTGCCAATAGGAATTTGCCAGGCTAATACAGTGGAGCATTTAAAAAAAACTGCTAAAAACTCATTACTTTAACTTGGCTTTCTCACAGCTTCATTTTAGTTTAATCCTGATATTCTGTATATACATTTAATTTTCAATATTATTTATGGTGGTTTAGAAATCCATACTAACCCCTACTTTCTCTGCTGTTCTTTTTCTAGTTTTTAGCACTGTGCTGTCCCTACATTGATGGACTGAAGGTCAGAGGTCCACTTGACCATCATCATCAAGTTCTTCCACGTGAAGCCAGAAAACCATGAGGACTGATTGAGGTCATTTATGTTAGGTAGAATGCCTAGAGGGGGCTGGGTGGTCTCGTGGCCTCGGAACCCCTGCAGATTTTGTTTTTTTTTTTCTCCAGCCATCTGGAGTTTAATTTTTTGTATTTTTCTGTCCTCCCTGGCCATTGGACCTTACTTTTATTCTGTGTTAATTAGTATTGCCTAATTTTATTTTTTAATATTTTGCCTTTTTTTTCATCCTGTAAAGCACTTTGAGCTGCATCATTTGTATGAAAATGTGCTATAGAAATAAATGTTGTTGTTGTTGGTGTAATTCAGTCACTGCCTTCACTGTACTGCGGATGACTCCACATGTGTTAATAACAGCTTCTTCCCCATCCTGGAGAGCTTTGTGACTTTATCTTTGACATCATACATAAAAGTTTTACATCATTTTATAAGATTTTAATACCCAAAGAATTAAAACCCAACATTGTTTTTTTTTTTTTGAGCTAGTTTTAAGGTTGTTATATTATTTTTGCATCTTTCTGTCACTATTTTGTATTTCATAAGCACCTTCATTTTGCTGCTTTGCTGCCATTCTGTAATGGCCTGTTGTTAGCGGTCCTAGTTTTGGAGGTTGTAGCCTGTGACTCACTGGGACAAAAGTGTAAAGGATGGCACGATGCATTTCCTGGTCATCTGAGATTACAGATAAAACCTGTGAATTAGTGAGTGCGTTTCTTTGTTTGACTTTCAGTGTACTGATATTGGGCTTTGACAGTTTTACAACAAATTGTATTTTTTGTTTGAGCTTAGGTGAAAGGACAGATCTCGGTTTCAGAATTTTGACTAAGTTTCATCTTTTGGCCCCATACCCTCCCATGTGCCTCAGCCTATTACTAGTATGCTTTAACCCTTATGTTTTTATATATCTTGAGTTAAAATGTTTTGTCATTTTTGTGAAGTATTTTGAACATGTCGTATTTATAATTTTCAGAGCACAGCCATTTGTGTGGTCGGTTGCTATGGTGCTGTGTGGTTGCTAGGCACTGTTATGTTGCCAGAACTTTAACCTAGGAAAAAAAAAATAAAGGAAATGGTGGAATAATACAAAAATTGTAATACAGGCAGGGGTTAGGGAAATCAAAAAGGGCCAGAAACAAACACTCACTGCCATTAATTATAACTCAGTACACCACATGAGTGCTGTGTCACGTGATTAGCAAAGGGCAACAGTGATTGTAAACAATGTGACCACAGCCATGCAGGGGGAGTCACAATATGGGGTTGATCACAAAGAAAGAATCACAAGGAAAAATGTTCCTGTGGTGTCTGATAAAAATGATTAACTATGCTAAAAATTCTTCTAAAATTTTCAAAAATAGTATAGATAGAATCCCAAAAGACTAAAACGTTAATTCATCCCAAGCACAGGTCATATGTGTCATGTGATCTGTGACATCATGGCAACCATGTTATAAAAGGTGGCAATGTTTGAACTTTGTTGTAAAGTAGCAGAACAGCTTGCCAAAAGGGTTTTTAAGCACTGCTTTAGAATTTTCTGGTTTATTTCACAAGTCTGAATCTAGCAAATTCTCCTAAAATTATTGGAATGACCATTAGTGTTTTGGCTTCAGACATAACTTCTCTAACAGTCCTAAAATTTGCTTAACTCAGTTATTAAGTTCAGTCCATCTGGTCTTGTATGGAAAGCTCCCAGTGATTTCGACATTTGGGTATTTTGATTTTCTCCAATGTCCAAAAATACACAGACGACTGTCAACTCTAAATTCGTATTTTGTAGTGAGAGCAACACTCCAATGAAATCTTATCTCATCCAGGGCCAGATTGTGCTGAGATACAAAGCTGACATGATGGACTCCATCACCCCACAACCCTGAACTGGAAAAATTCATTTTAGAAAAGATATGTGAATTTGAACTGAGATTTATTTTCTGATAAAACCTACATCAAATTATTGTATGTTCTCCACATTAACAGCTTGCTATGTCTTTTGTTACCTTAGGTTTTCGCTCCTTGTTTTCCAACATAAAAACATTACAATATGCTTACTATTAAATGTTTAATTCATTAATTAATTAATGTCTGTCAGGACAGAGTAGTTAGCATTAATGCTTTAGACCCAACCATTGTCAATAAGGTTTCCCTGCTCTTTTTGTGTGCATGTGGATGGGTTTCTTAGAAATATTTGGTTTACCCTCACATTAAGCAGCGTAATTTGTTACCCTGAATTGTCCCAGTATGTGTCTGTGCGTTCATACATGAGAGACATTGAAAAAGTTTCCGCTCTTTTATATTTTTGTTGGAATCATAGAAAGCCGGAGGAGTAGTAATTGGTCATGTTTGAGAGTGTCATGTGACTAGTTATGTCTGGCAAGCCGGCTGCCCTTGCAGTTTAGTATAAGAGTTGGCACCTTGTGATGACGATGGCTGCAAAACTTAGAAATTGCACCAAAGAGGAACAGCGTTCTGTCATATGCTTTTTGTGGGCATAAGGTATGCCGGGAGCACAAATTCATCTCCGCAGGTGTGCTCAGTTTGGGGATAAAGTTCTCTCTCGTAGACTTGTCTATGAGTGGATTGAAATGTTCGAAAATGGCCATACAAATGTGACGGACGCATAGCGCTCGGGACATCCAGCTACAGCCACGACCATGAGGAATGAAGAAAGCACTCTGGAACTGATTCTCGAAAACAGAAGAATTTTTTGCTGATGGCATTAAAAAGTTGGTACGACGCTGGGAAAATTGCATTGCAAAGAAAGGCGGCTATATAGAAAAGTAATGTAATTTATCTTTGAAATTCTAAATAAAGAAAGTTAAAAAAAAGTGCAGAAACCTTTTGAACATCCCTCATATATGTAATAAACTAGCACCCTGCACAGGACTGGCTTCTGCTATGTGTTCCCCACTGAGTGACAGTCACCACTACTCATTAGTTCTATAATTGAAAAAAGTTGTTCAGAAAATGGATGATTGAATGGTCTTACAGCTGGCCCCTAATATGGTCAGAAATAGAAAGTACCATAAAATCATGTTGACAATGTCAATACTCACTTTAATTTCCAGTTCACTCTGACGACTCAGCCACAATGTGCTAAATGCTAGATTTTAGTCTATCTTTGGAGACATAAAGATTTTTCTCAATTCACTTTATATTAGAGTTATGGCCTTGACAAAGCATTTTGCCTCAAACGTTTAACATATAAAAGATTGGTAGTTACCTGCTGTCTGACTTGATTAGTAGTATGCTAGATATGTTAACTGTGGTCTGGAGGCGCCTAAAAGATGATTATTGCCTTAACTGAGGCAAAGTTTTCTTATTGGAATAATGTAGCAGTGCACTGTGATAGCAACAAGAGTTTGCCACAGATGGTGAGGAACATTCTGTTTAAAATATAGTAGAGTTGAGAAAGAAGGAAAAACTCAAGGTGAAAAAAGTTAAGTTCCAGAACCACTCAGGTTGTATTCCTCCAGGCATTTGGGCATATTGTTAACTATACTATTATAATTATAAGAGGTTTAGAGCTAATAGTTATTCTACTTTTTAAAAATATTTTGACTCCTGGTCTGCATAATTTGGGCCAGTGAAAGATAAAGAGTTGATCAGTCTTGTCTTGTTGTCCAAGTTCAAGCTATATTATCAAACAAAAAGAAAATCCTTTGAAGGGTGCTGTCTCTTTCAAGCATCCTCTGCTTTAGCCACCAGCTCCCGCAGTTGTTGACGTAGGATGTACTACCTGTTTGATACTTCAGAAGTCATTCTGTTCCTGAAATCCATATAATTTATTGGAAGTTGAATAATCCAATAATTTGATTACCAGTAGATTCATCATCACATTACATAAAATATATATTTTTTATTTATCATATAGGGATTCCAGTCCAACAGGTCATTGATGTGGACCCCCAAGTACTTGTAGGAGTCTACCACCTCTACATCCACTCTCTGAACAGTGATCAGATATTTTGTAAATGTTAAGCTCTTTCCGAACCAAGAAACAAACTTCTCCACCTGAACCCCTATACTGTGTCTGCACCCCATAAGTGCAGAATCATCTGAGAATTTCTGCAGGTGACATGACCTGGTGCTATATTTATAGTCAGAGGTGTACAGAGTAAAGAGTAAAGGAGACAAAATGGTTCCTTGTGGTGTTCTAGTGTTGCTCATATCCATATCACAGACATGATTCTTGAGTCTCACAAAGTACTGAACAGATAGTTCCTTATCCAGGACACCATAGGCTCATCCAGTCTACTGCTGGGAGCACTCACTCACTTTAATACTAGTAGTAGTATGGTGTGGTACAGAATGCAGGGAATTTTTTACTTTAAAGTCCAACCAACATAAAATATGCCTCCACACTCTGGCAGCATGATAAAATCCATGCATTTAAATACATAACATAATTCAATTAAATAGAAATGTAATTTAGCCTAACAAATATGACTTTTGGGTGTGGGAGGAAACACCTGAGCAAAACCTATGCAAACACTACAGCAATGAAAAATCCTAAGCACCAAACTCTCCAAATCCACTTGTACAGAATGCTTGCTATTTACAAAACATTTTGAGACAAACTTTTCAGATTATTTTCAATGTTTTGATTGAAAGCTACTGAAAAGTACTCAATAGGATAATGTTTCAAGGTTAATTTTAAAAGGCCAACAAAAGAAAGTACAATAGTTTATAAAGATTAAAGAAAGTTACTTCAACATTTTGTCTTTCTTGTGCTGAAATGAGTTCAGACTAATGTGATTACTTCCATTAAAGGAGGATTCCAAAGCAGTCTGCTATATGGCAAGAAAGAAGCAGGAAGGGCTGCATACAGTGCAATGTGTGCTTCTTCACCATTTGTCAGGTGTCTGTACTCTGAGTTCTGTTTTTAGTGAAATAGCCATAGAGTGCCACCTGCTGAATAGCATGGCTAATTTATAGCCACAAAATTTTTAGGTTTTTTTTTCTGAATTATCAGTATTATGTTTGCAATAGTGGCACCACATTTTTGAAATGAACACTTTGGTTTTTGTTAAAACATTTTAAAAATGTTCTCCCTATGTGTTGTTTGATTATTGTTGTCTTTAATGGAAATAGCCTTTTAAACAACTAGTTGACTGCAAGCATACATGGAATTGACCATTTTTTCCTGTGACATTTATTAATGCATTTCATTTTTTAAATTCCACACTCACTTTTATTCTCTACCCACATGAGAAAGTTAATATCAATGCCTGTTAATGTAAGAACAAAGTAGTTTGTGCTGTTGTATTGTATTTCTGAGGTGTTCATTATAGACTGGCCATCTAACTCTGTAAAGAGGATTATATACCTGTCTAATATAACCTCTTGTCCCTAATGCATGTAACCTGGAGAGGGTTCGGATGGCATCATGCTGTCCTAAACAGAAATGTCCATCCAGTCCTCAGCAATATTCTCCAGCTACACCAGTGGAATGCCCAGGCATTTTCAGACCAGCCCAAAGAAAAAATCTTTTTAGCTGGCACTAAGGTAGATCTTGTATCCTCTCAGAATGGGTTGTGTTAGATAACCCCTGTTGGAGGCTCCTGTCAACATCTTCTTTACATCTCAGCAGGCTCAATTCTGAGACCTTCCCACATTACTGAGCTCTTTATCCAGTAGTAGACAGTGAGGCCAACAAGCCTGAACAAAAGCCTTATTTTGGCCACATTGTTTTTCGAAAAGGCCATTCATCCACTCATTTCTGATCTATTTATCTAACATAAGGGCACAACTTCTAATGCTACCAGGCAGAAGGTAGCCTTGGACAGCATGTTATTACAGTGCACTAAAAAGCAGTTTAATCAAGTGTCACAAACTGTCCTAATACCATACATGAACAGAACTGAACCAGCATCCAAGAGCTGTGATGAAACTACCATGTCTTCTGTACCGACATTACAAATACTGTAAATGCATAAGAAGGAGTGAAAGGATAACTACATCATAAATGTGCACAAGCTGCTACAATGATAATTGAAACAAATAATAATAAAATATTACAGTACTTTAATTTCCAAGCCTGATTACTGTCTGTGTGGAGGTAACACAGACACTAATGTGAGGTGTGAATGTACTGTATTGTGCATGTGTGTGTGTGAGTTTGTCACAAGTAACCCAACCAGAGTTACTTTTTGCCTTAAGCCCAATATCACTTGGATAGGCTCTAATTCACTGAAATAGAATAAATAACGTTGCAACAAATTGCTGAAAAAATACTACAGACGTCTAGGCTAATTTTCAAATGAAAAAAATGTTGTGTTGTGCTGTATTGTATGTTTTAGTCTGTGATTTATTTCTGGACCACATTAGACTATGGGTTGGTTCCAATGTACTGATTACAAATTTCTTAATCCAGGGACTTGCACTGCTGGCATACTGCTCTAGTGATTTGGGCTCATTTCCAAGCTGGCTACTGTAAGTGTGTGGAGTTCTTGTGTTCTTACTGTGCCTAGGTAGGGTTACTCCATTTCCTCCCACAACCCTAAAATGTTCAAGGTAGGTTAGCCAGCCTTGTAAGGAATTGTGTATGGTGGTGGTCAGTCACGTGCGGTGAGGTTCATGGCTGGTGAGGCGCTGACTCCTTCAGAGACAGATTTACAAATATATGAACCCAAAAGAATAGCTTCTTCACTATTCAATTGGCAGCCAGCATGCACACTGACTAATGGTTATGTTTCATATCTCATCAGCATTCTTTACAGACACATAGGTAAGGTGCATATTTAGCTACAAAATAACATTACATTTATAGCGGCGAGAGAGAGCAGAGAGAGCGCATTTGCTCCGCACCCTCTGTGTTCTAAATTTGCTGTTGCATTTCCACAATTCATACTCATTCAATACAAATGAAAGTACAGATTGATGTACAAATACAAATGAAAGTATGAGTGATGTACAAAAAAACGGATTTCAATTTTGACCTTAATTGAAATATTTAGTTGTTTTTAAAAGCTTTTAATTCTCATGCTTTAATCAATTTAAATACAGACTTTTCAACAAAAGGATAACAAGAAAAACAAAAGAATATTTTATTTAAGGTTAAAATTTTTAAATATTGGATTTTTTTTTTCTTAGTCTGATCCCATTTTTTATAAAATTGAAAACCGTTTATGGTCTTATGCGTCTCTCCTTCTCCATGAAAATCTCAGTCACATTCTTGGAAAAGTCCTCCTTATTTTCCTTTAGTTTTAAAAATCTTAATCTTCTGTTTTGGCAGTCAGTCGGAACCAAAAATAAAAATAAATGGACCGCTGCAGTGCACTTTACTTTTTGATATCGCTAACCTGTTGGGCTCACATCCACCCTCATCAGTGCGGCACAGTACTGTCTGCCTCACCTTGTGCCTTTTCACTGTGGTTTTGTGTCCGATCAGCAACACTAAATATGTCACACACATTAATTAAAAATATTAGCCAGATTGTGGAAAGATTAGCAACATACAGAGAGACAGCAACAGGCACACACCAATAGCGTGCATCAACCCCATGTGTGAGGGAGAGTGCAGTCCAAGATGAGGTGAGGCTTGTTTTGTCACTGCTGCACCTCACGTTCTTCCCCTGTATTTGAACAGGAAATGTGCCAATTCAGTGGTTTTGACTGTAAAAATTATCAAAATTATTGTCATTATACAGAAAACAAATTTATAGCACAGACCAGTGGACAAATTTATTTTATGTTATCATTACTACTATTTTATTACTTTTTTACTTTTCCCCTGACTGCACATCCCTGGTGGTGGTACCAGAATCCCACCCAAGATTGATTCCTGCGTTGGTCCAAAAGATCCTGCAATAGAATAAGGGTGTTTAAAAAATCAATGGAAATTGGATACACTGAACATAAGTATGAGATTGTGTATGATTTTCCAAATAAAATTAAAATAAAGTTAGTTGAGCTGTGCCTAATGGTTAAAAATCTGTATGAGAATATAAATTAGAATAAAATGTACAACAGTTGATGAAACATGTCAAAAATAATTTAACATGGAAAGTAAAAGCAAACAGAATTCATCTTGTGAATATTCATGATCTATGCAAGAGTGCATTGTGTAAAACTGTAGTAGTTAGGATGATAAACGAATTTCTAACTTGGGGTACATGTAAACCACTTTTGTTAATTATTGTGACCCCCAAATATGCCTGACTGAAAAGGATGCAGAATTTTAGTGCATACAGCTTAAAGTGAGTTACTTTGAAAATAGAAAACACCTCCCATGGAGAAACCCTCATGTTCACTTGCACAGCATCCATTGATCCCTGACTCACTATTATTCTTTAAAGATAATGCAACATGGTTCGAAAAGATTTATAAAATTAGCATGACACATTCCCAAGCTGACTTGTCTGAAGAATTGCTTTCAGCAGCTCAGTGCATTTCTGTAAAGTGGCCATAAATAAACGTATGCTTTTCAGAATTATTCCTGTTCAGCGATATGGAGTGTAAGAAACTGCTTGCTGGGTGCCTATGTTCTGTTATCAGTCAATCCCACAGATCAACGTTCCACTCAAAGATAAATTACACCCAAGTATTAAGGAGGACAAGTGGCTAACAAAAACCTTGCAGATTGTACGCATATACTGAAGGTAATGTGGTTGATGTGGTTGGAATCTAATTATATGTTTTCTAAATACCCTTTTGTTTAAACAAAGTGGTCTTTTCTGCATCACTTTAGAGGCACATAATTTATAGGAAAGTGAATACCTGAATACAGGTTTGCCCGACAAATTCTGGTGCAGCCGTTGATGTAGTCCAGGAGATGTAATGACACAGATTAGTCACGCTGTCCACTTGTTCACAGTAGCAGTCTTCTGTTCAGCTCAAAGCTATTAGCTGACTAATGCCTGCTGTTAGCACCAGCAGGCCACTGAAATTAGCCAGCAGCATAATCAGTCATAAAAAAAAAAATAAAAAAAGAGAGATTGTTTTTTTTTTCAGCTTTTCAATTGTAAATAGCTCTAATTCTTAAACAAACTGAATACATCTTAAAAAAGAAAAGGACTTTGATTACTAGATGTAACTAACCAATCAAAGAACTCACACTGCCATATGCTCATTTATAAATTATTAAAGCCATATAGTATAATATTTGTGGTACTTTTTTTATAAAAAATAATAATAATAGTAAACTCTAAAACATTTGCACCTATAAAACTAAATAAAATAAAATAAAATACAGTGTCTTAATCATTGCAACATACAAACTTATTAGGGTTACCAAACTTGAAAAACCCACATTTTTGAAATTTTTGGATTATATCAGGTTTAAGGATGTTTTGTCCTTATTAAGAAAGTTGCACTTTGAGAAATGCTTAAGCCAATTCATATTTTTGCAAGATATTACACTGATTTTGGACCATGGTTCTGTCCCTGAATTTATCAAGTGTCTCAGTGTAGGAAAGCGGTCCTAACTGGCTCAAAAGTCCCAAAGTAATGCAAATTTGGTCTACATATTCTGTCTTCCTAATTTAGAAAACTATTCCAAACTTCATGAGGAATTAGGAGAGCTCGTGAGCTGTCCTAACTTGCTAGGAGCGACAAGAAGATGTCGTTTAGGCAAAGATCGGTTACGCATATTACGTTAAAAGCAAATGCTTTTGAAATGCTAGTCAACAATGAACTCATAATAAGATGTTGATTCGACAGAGATGCCACAATATTATTAACAAACCTTGTATGTCACGTGATTGTTCCATCAGCACAAAGAAGCCTTGCGCTGTTGGTCAAACTGAAAGTGTGGCCACGGGAAAAATGCAGCTTTGCAGTAGTGATGATTGCCTGGTCATAACCGACCATTTTTTACATTTTTGCACCAAACTCTTACAATGTGTGGAGTCATTTTAAAGTGAGCTGCATTAAAGCAAGTCTCTGGTTTTCGTTGCATTGTTGGTGTGACTGATGGCTTGCACATAAAGATCATTGCCCCAAGTGTTTATAAGCACATGTATGTGAATTGCAAGAAATATCAGAGTGTCTACACACATGTGGGTAGTAACGAACATATTACCCTGAACATAGGCAGGGCAGTACAGGTGATTGACAATGAAATGTCACACAGGCTTTACATTTCACAAACCCCTGGAAGATTTGCATCACACTTTACAAGCCTGGACAGGTTTAAGAGGGTAGGAGGAGACTCCCAGGGCACAAGTAGCCTTGCAAAAGATAAGAGTGGTATCATGGACAGAGGCATGTCACACGAGTCTCATAGAGGATCTAAAACAGTGAATGAGATTTCAGAACCAGCTCAAGAATAGCCATGACTAGTTTCAGTAACTGTTACATTACAAGGTGTTTCTCGTGGCCTAAACAGTGGGAAGGTGATTCTTCTGGAAGTCCAGTTGTGAATCATTTATTGTTAAATAAACACACCCTTTATTGGGCTTAACTCTCATTGGTAACAATAAAGAAAATGAATACCACAGATAGAGACTTACAAGGACTTCTCGCAGAACTCTTCAGAATATCACCAATTTTGTTCAAGTCTTAGCAATCTTTTAATTGAGCTAATGCCCTCAGAATGCAAAGTGTACACCAGTACAGGGAAGGGTCACTTCTAATGTTAGAATTGTTAGCACTTTGTTAATTTTTCCTGGGTGTAATATATTTAATTTTTTGGACCATGTATTTGTAACTTTTTTATTTGGGTTTTGAACTATGCAGGACTTAGTTTTACTTTATTTATTTTTTATTGTTGTAATTTGACAGTACAGTGATTTTTAGTCAGCATCACTATTTTGAATGTCAATTGCTATAATGCAGTAACTCACTGTCAGGGGTCACAGCCCTGGAAGATGTTATTTAGGCCAGTGTCATGTCTGTATCTTCATTCATGTTTTGTGGATACTGTAAGCAAAGTTATTACTAGGCAATTCAGTAGATTCATATTTTAAATAATTGTGGCTAGTTTCTTGAGGTTTTTGGTCCTGAGACAGGATTGGTTTGTCTTTCTGGTTATGACCCCTGCTTAGTTTTTAATTAACATTGTCATCTTCTGGTCCTGCTCTGTTCTCCAGCTTCTTGCCGATTTCCATCTTGTGGCAGGCACTAGTACCTTTGCAGGAAGCGAACTGACTCCTCTCTTTCTGGATTTCCTTTTTTACTCTTCATCCTTGAGACACATAACTAGAAGAGGTTAATCTGGCTGTTTCTGTCATGGACCTCACTAGGTGTGTCTTGTGTCCTTGTGTCATTTACCTGTTATTTCTATTTCCCATCTGAGGAAAGAGCAGAACATGCTTTGAGACATTAAGAGTTCTTTGACGTATTCCCGGGATTTCTCTGTGTTCTCAACGTAAATGTCAAGAAAAAGTCTGAACTGAACTGAACTGTGAATATACAGTATATATATATATATATATATATATATATATATATATATATATATATATATATATATATATATATATATATATATATATATATATATATATATAGTCATGCACGTGCGAGTAGGGGGCCGCGTACGGACCTAAACGGTATCGTAAAGTCGCATGCCAGAAGGGAATGGCGGGGGACTAACCTTTGTGGTTTTTGGACTTGCAGCCCTACAAGTTTACCGTCACTTATCATCGGGGCAACCTTCAGGCCAATGCCGATGCCCTCTCCTGGGTTCACGACCTCTCGGTTCGGTCCGCCCGACCTGATGGGTCTGGGCTGAGGGGGGGGGTCGTGACACGCACGTTTGAGTAGGGGGCCTCGTATGGACCTAAACGGTATCGTAAAGTCGTATGCCAGAAGGGAATGGCGGGGCACTAACCTTTCTCAATTTATTTCCTGCAGAAAGAAAGACGCACCGCCCCCATGACTCTGCCTGACTCACTAACCACGCATCGCCACTTCCGCCTTTCCTCTGTCAACTCCTGATGACGTCAGCCATCCCAACATCCATCTCGGCTCCTTCCCAGCATACCTCTCTCTCTACCTCCGGTCCCTCTTCATAAATATTCCCCACTCCGCCATTTTGACTGTCATCTGTATGGTGCAATTGTGTACTGTTTTGACATATAATTATTGCAAATTACTTTTCTACAGTATACGGGGCTGGAAACCCCAAACCTTTATGATCGTTTGTCTTTATTTTCATTATTATATATATATATATATATATATATATATATATATATATATATATATATATATATATATATATATATATATATATATATATATATGTCATGCACGAGTGTTTGGGGAACAGCGGATTGACCCGGTTTGCTTTGGAAAACGTCCACAGGGTGTCAACGGCAGTGTACTAACCTGTCTTCCTTTCCTCCCTTCGAAAGACCGAGACATCATAGCCGTAAACAACGCCCAGACGGCTATAGGAAGCACACACTTCCGGGTCTATTCTATCTCTCTGTTGACCCTTGATGACGTCATGCTCCCAGAATCCATCACAGCTATCCCAGCATTCCTCACATCAATGTCCGGTCCGCCTCCATAAAATGTCCGTCCTCTCTCCCTTCAGTGTCTTTTGCGTTTTGTATGAAACAACTGACCTATTTTTTGTTGCAGTATACAGAGCTAAAACCCCAAACCTTGCACGACTTCTTTGTCTTTATTACAATATATATATATATATATATATATATTACACTGTTTTGCATCCAAAACTTTGACATCTCACTTCTATCAGTCCTGATTCCTTTATGTGCACAGGTTTTTACATTCAGTTGTGGCAGTGATAACTGCTCAAGGCAACAGCTATGATTTTTCATTTTCTGTTTGTTTTCCTGACAAATGTGTATAAGTCCTGCACTGAAACAATGTGAAGTACTACATCAAATATCATTTGTCTAATAGTTTGCATCTGCTGAAAAATTTGTTAAGTTTTTGTGCATCTGGGGTACATTTACGGTTAGATAACTGTATACAGTCAAGTTAGATTTGGAGCGCTTGCAAAATTCATTTGAAAAGTAATACAAAAACAATCATATATGATCCAAAAATCAGAAAAAAATCAATTTTAGAGACAGTGTTAACATAGGCTTAAAAGACATTTTTTTGTTTACCAACAGCCCCCCAAAAAAAACTGAATGTGGGAAAATGCTAAATACAGACTGATTTCGGCCAGATGATTGCCCACCAGTTTCTGAAGAAGGGATGTGTGAGCAGCCTGCGCCCGAAGATGTGGTCGGCACAGAAGCAGCACCATCATCGCCCGGAACCATGTCCTCAGCATTGGGTTCAGCTTTTGTACTATTGTCTAGAAGTAAATAAACAGTAATTAATACCTGGTTGTTTGTCTTATTACTCATGCAAATTATTTACACAAATGTGGATCATGGCAATCACCTGCGGTGATGTCAGAATCTCCCTCCCCCGCTGGTAAAATGCTGGCAATGAGTGTGTCGCCAATACTTGCTGCAACTCGCTGCTCAAATGGCATGAGCTCTGGGAGTTCAGTACCTCCTCCAGTGGAACTAACATTCAGGCCACTTCTTTTTTAATTTGGTCACAGTACGATTTTCTGCTCCAGCACTCTTGACTGCGTCTGCCACGCTATGCCACTCCATCAATTTCCATTTGTTGCTAATGCCACTTCCTAAGTTACCAAATAAAACATTTTTCCTGTCCTCTATTTCAGCTAGCAGGACCTCCATTTCATATTCGCTGAAGTTTTTTGGTTTTTTTTTGTTTTTTCCCATGCTTTCGCCATTGTCTTTCTGAAGCACTGAAGGTAAGGGGCTATTTAATATTGATTTGCATATTCAAAGAGGCGTAAATCTGGGAGGAGTTGGAGAGGGGCAGAAGGCGCATGCACGTGCGTTAATTTCCACGCTGAGTGGGACTTATGTAGCGGAAGAACGTGGAAGTTGGCGAACGCACAGATTTCTGCATCTGGATTTTTCTGTGCGTAAGCACATTTTGGCTTTTGTGCTTACGTCATGTTATAGTGTGAATTCTACGCACGGCATTCTGTTGAGGCCCCAAGTCTCCTAACTGCGAGGTAGCAGCGCAACCGTGCCACCCAAATATTACCTAATAAATCTTAATTAAATAAGAAAATAAAGTTCAAAAAACTAAGGATCCAACAATCCGTTGATGCAGAATTCTAAAATAAAAGAAAACAATACACTTAAACTTGAAGCCTTAGATGGGTATCTATAGCTTTACCTATTGGTGGCTGATCTTCCCAGATTTGAGTCCTGCAGCTTCTACCTCTTAAAATGAGGGGATACCCAAAAATCTAAATGACAAACTAAAATCTGCATATAGAATGATAGGCTACTAACATGACTTTATAAATGACAGAAAATCTGAACATTCAGACAAACCAAAAAGTGAGTGAGCAAAGCAAAATATCAAGAAGACTTGTTTGGAAGAGTTGAGACTGCTGCTCAAAAAGAGAAGGACACTCAAGCAATGTGTTTAGGTTTTAACAACCTGGTTGTTAAAGAAATAATTTGTGGTTGTTAGGTCAACCTGAAACAGACTCAGAGTAGGACTCCTGAATGGAGCTCCACATAATTGCTCTGATAAAGATGTGGAGTATGGAGGACACACTAAAATTCAGACCGGAGCAGGCAGGATCAAGGTCTCTTTTGCACCCCTTCTGATATTTGGATTTTTATAGTACAGGGTGGCCCATATTTATGTATATGATTGAAAAGGCATAATTGTCAGGAAACTACTAACGTTATTATCATGTAACATAATGGAACATGAACATTTCATGTTCATCCCCTGTTCTCCATGGCGTGGTCAACTAATGCACCATCCAGATTGATACACGCCTGAAGATGAAGAGCAACGCTGTCACAGGCAGCATGGCACATCTGTACTGGTATCTCCTGAAGTTCTTCTGCGATAGCTGCACGTAACTCAGCCACATCAAACATTCTGTGAACAGGATCAGATTTGATCTTCTTAGTGCTTTGCCATATCCTCATAATGAATACACACATGCACAAATGGAGCCCTGTTATCTGGTCAAATGATTGACCCTTGGTTATTAACTTGACACTGTTAACTGGCTAAGAAAAATAATTAAAGATTCTCAAGTTAAAAAATAAAATAAAATGCAAAGACTCTAAATGTAACTATTCAAGAGTATAATATGCCAGTGATGGTCCTGAATTTAAAAAAGCAAATTTGAAATCCCTTGAGTTCGTGCAGTCATAGGAAGTCAACATACTGTAGTTGAAGTAGGGTATCTAGTCAGAGCTGCAATTGGCAGCAACGTGAAGTGATACAGAGACAGGACCATGTAAAACTCTGATAATGCACGCATAGGCAATAGAAATACAAGTCATCATGCCAATGCAATAGTGCTGATGCTGCTAATGTGTTTTAAAAGTATGGGGTTGCCTAGAAAGAGCTACAAGGAGGGCCGCAATCATAGAAGGAAAGGAGCTGTGGCTTTGTCATCTAACATTTATTTTCTAACAAGGCATTATAAGGTAGACATTACAGCTCAGGACAGGAATGCCGAACCTAAAAAGAAAGCATGGCTCTTTAACTGATTAACTGATGGATAATGAGTGTAAAGTCATCAGGAACTTCTAGAAGAAGTCCTAGCCTTCTGTCCATGGAGCAAGCATAGTGCCACCCATGACCCCAGATGATAATCTACAGTAGGTCATTAGCAGAAGCAAACCCCTGGCAGGAGAACAGTGGTTGGCAAAGACATGTAAAACAGATAGATAGATGAAAGATAAAATATGTATTTAGTGAATCTGATACAGCATTAAACCATGCTGTATCAGTATCAACAAGTCACCCCATGGATTGCTAAGGCCTGTATAGAGTGGCTGCAGTCATTTGTGTTTTCCCTTCTTATTTGGTACTCATTGTTCAACAGTCTCCATCATTATCTATTAATAGATCCCTTTTGTTGGAATTGTGGCCTCCTTGGCAGTATTCTGGGTTTGTGACAACTTGAGAGCGCCCCCTATTGTTTACAATATCATACTTTCCAAACTAATGATTTTTCACCATAAAAGCGAAAAACCCCAGGATCTCCTAAGTGTCTGATCATATAATCCATTTCTGATCATGCAGCTTCCATCATTACTGTAATTGTGCTCAATTCCAGACTTCATCCTCCACTCTCTCAGCAGCCTGCTGCCTCTCAGCCACTTTGCAGCCAAACGTCTGCTTTCACCCTCTCAGGTGTTACTTGTGCAGTATCTAGCAAGGAAATGGCGATTAGGTCACTAGCAAAATTTGATTTTTATAACACGAGTGTGCTTTTAAAGAAAGGAATGGAGACAGGCTATATAACAGGAAAGAAAGAGGAAGCAAAAAAGGCCACAAAAAAATCATTCAGATACATAATAAACCGTGTATTCATTATATGACTAATGTTTTTATTTCAGTTTAAACTTTTTTTGCTTTATATGACAAATATAATGGAATTCTTAGTTGTGAATCAGCTAAAAACTGGATTTATATGATTATTTTATTAAGTTTATAGGGTTATTATTGTCTTGTCAAATTTAGGGCAACACAGTGGAGGTGCTTGGAGGCAGCACAGTGTTGAGGCTGCACAGCTCTGAGGACTCTGGCTTGATCCCTGGGCCACGTCCTTGTATGCATAAAGGTCTTCTTCAGATTCTCTGATTTGTCAAACACCATATACAGTATGCATATTTCTGTAACTGCCCACTGTAAATAGGCAAAATGTAAGTGAATGTGACTGTGTGGGTGAGCACACAATATTATGGACTTTTTTTACCACGTAAGGCTGATTCAGGGCTTTGGCCAAATACTGCAGTGTTAGTCATTGGCTCCTCAAGCAAATAAAGATGGTTGAAAAAATAGTCGGATGGAATAAACTATGTTAAATTAAATTAACTTTTTGAAAAAAATGGTCAGTTCAGAAGGATATGCTTTTTCCTCAGATAATCATTTGAATTATTGGTACCAAGAGCTGGTGATAGATCATCCTGGGTGTTGCAATCACTTTATAAGGTCAAATAATAGCCTTGTTCTTGACATGAGGCAAAAAGCTGAAGTTAAATCTCAAGTTGGCATTAATCAGTGCTGTGGGCATCATGAGCTGTGGGACTAATAACGATTTTAGTGCAGCTTGTTCTAAACTACAGTATAAATTATACATTTATCAGCCTTTATCAAGGTGAGTTATCTGGCAAATACTCCTATCTCTTGTGGCAATAAACTCTTACCTTTCCTGCTATGTAAATGGAAATGAAAACACTTTGATGTTTCATCGTAAATCAAAGAAGGAGCCAAGCCTTATAATAGTGCATCTCTTGCCAAGGTTTGCAGCATAGGAAAATGAAATAAAATATCAGTCAATGATTGCATCTAATATAAACCCCATTTATTAAGTTATTAAAATACTTGTTAGACAAGACAGGATTGACAGATGCAAGAAGTACATTTTGGACATCCCATCCACCCTCATAGGAACACTATTTGATAAACTAGAGGAGGCCAATCAGCCCATCAAGCTTACTTGACTTTCTAATGGCTAAGTTGCCCCAATATCCCATCCAGATATTTCTCAAAAGGTGTCAAAGTTTCTGCCACATTTACAAGTCTTAGTAGTTTGTTGTAAATTCCCATAATTCTCTGTGTAAAGAAGTGAATTCCTGGCTTTAGTCCTACTAAATGCATCTGCCCTTAACTGCCACTGGTGTCCTCACATACAGGATTCACAGTTTAGTTGAAAGAATTCTGCTTGATCTGCTTTATCGATGCCTTTGAGAATTTTGAAGACATGGATTAGGTCCCCATGCAGTCTCCTCTGCTTGAGACTAAACAAGTTTCATTTTATGAGTCTGTCTCAGTAGGACATGTCCTTCCATCACGGGATAAACTTGATTGCGTTCCTCTGCACGGCTTCACTTGCTGCTGTGTCTTTCTTGTATCCTGGTGACCGAAACTGCACACAGTACTTCATATCCAGTCACACTAGTGCATCATATAGTCTGAGCATAATATCTCTTGGTTTATGATATGACCTAACGTTTTATGTGCATTTTTAAATACTTCTGCACATTGCTTAAATGATGAAAATGTGTTAAAATGAAACCCTAAATTCTTTTCTGAGGTTGCTTTTTGTAAAATTAAAATGTCTGATTCTGTTCAACAAAGATGTATAGATTTATTGGTTTATAGTGTTGTTATTATTGTCATGTGTGCAGAGTTTTTATTTGCATGTGTATGGCAAATGCAATTAGCTTGCTTACAGAACAAATTCAATTTGCTTAAATAACAAGTATAATCAGTCTGTTAACCGTATAAAAATCTTATTAAGTCTAGCTTTTTACGAGGAAGGATTGTATTTGAAAACATTTATTTTGTGTTGTTTACTCTTTTTTCAATTGAACCTTCAGTTCCTAGGATTTTTTTCTAAACAACTTATTTCAATAAAGGTTTGTGGTACAAGTCAGGAAACAACCCAAAGTGGGTCGCAGTCTATCACAAAGCACACTCATGCACACTGCCACACTTGCATATACTGGGCACTTTAGAGCAGACGTCTTTTTCTAATGTACATATAACCAACTTCATTATTTAATATGGATATCTCATTCTTCCATCAGAAGCTGCCTCTGCAATTGTAAGTCATATGATCAGTTAAGTTGTTTTACTGAAATATATCTATGTCATTTATTCCAAACTGTTTCTCTACTGTTACCTATACAGCCATTAATTGCCATGCGATATTTAACCTGACCTGTGAATTTATAATGTGCTGGGTAGCCTGGAAGTGTTAATGATAATCACATCTTTGAAAACAAACAGCTAAATGCACAATTGATTAATGCGGTGGATTCTTCCTGTTGAGATACCATTTATGCAATTAAAGGAATTACTTAGAATTTATAGGTAATTTGTCATTAAACTTTACTATCTAAATATTTTTAAAAAGTCAGGGGACACATATGATTAAATATCAATCCATGAGATAAAGCTGCAATCAACTTTAACCTGAATTATGCTGCCTGTCAAAACGGGAATAATTTTGTGTCATTACAGTATGGTTCATAAGATTACAAGATGCAAAATATGAAAGAATAAGAACTTTGTGTATTATTTCTATATCCACAATGACAGCCCCATATACAGTATATAATAATGCTTCATAACACAGTCTGGTTCAAGTTCTACGTTAACTATCAAGGGTCAACCCTAGAACTCATTATTATTATTAAGATCAGAGCTGAAATCCCCCTTTTGACATACAAAGGATCAGTACCGCTAACTTATTGAATTTATTATTGGATATATTCACAAGAATTTAGAATTTCAAAGAATAAATAAAACTGGTTGTTTCTGTTCCTTTATTCTTTCAACATCTTTCTTAAAAAAATTAAGATCTCTTTAATATGGTTTTGTTTAATCATTTTTTCTAATATGATGGATCTGCATATCAATATATAGAAAATTATTTAAGAAAACAACAATTTACTTGTGAAAAAGGTAGTTTAAGGAAAATTAATAATAACTATTAATACTATATAAGAGTACTGCAGAAAGGCAACAAAAGCCAATTTCAGTAAAAACTAACAGGAAAAGTTGTTGAAAATGATTTGTAGTATGAAGCATATAATAAAAATTGAGTGTTGCAATGGTAAAGTAATGGTTTAAGGTAAGTGTGTTTCATTGCTTTGAATTATTTTTTTAACATAATTATCAATTTGTGGCTTATGATAATATTGTGTGGTTGTTGGAAGAAACTGCAGATCCACAAACTCAAAATGTTAGGGTGCTATCCCAGTCCTTCCCATTTAATTATATTAATTGTCCAAAAAAAATGTGACCTCAATGAGGCTAAACAAACAAAAACCAGGGTCCTGGCCTAAGAAACCTTTCTCAGCAGGTAAAGCCTTTGGGAGTCATGGTGGGATGGAGGTCCATCCAGCGATACATTCTCATAATGAGTGATGCCTCCTTCTGGGAACTGAAGGATATGTGGCAAGGGGAACTGAAGGGCCAGAGTCATTTAACCAAACCAGACATCTTCTCGGCACTGTGAAGAGAAAAACAGAGGATAAGGTTAGTGCCAGCACACCCTCTCGACCCACAGTGGAAGCACATACCTCAGAAGAGCCTGGAGGATGATCCACTGACACACATGCAAGTCAATCGAGTAATCAGCACATGCACGTAACTAATCATACAGCTGTCTGTAATCTCTTGAAGCCTTGTATCTCACAAATTATATGTTCTATAAGTTCACAGGGTCATTATTGTTACATATACAGAATACAATAAAATTCTTACTTGTGTTACTTGTTTATCATCATGCAAAATGTCTTCTTTCTCCAGTGCCATGATTATTGTGTAATCACCTTACCTTAAAACCTCTGTCTTCTTTACTGGAGAAATCCCATGGGCAATAGATTAATACATTTTGCTAAGGAATATGATTTCAATTTTAATTTTAGTCAAATACAAAGGAAAAAATACATTACGAAATATTACAGAACCTAATGGCAATCTTCAAGTTTTGAAAGCGTAAAAAATTGCAAAACTATTGTATTTTGACCTTAGAATTGTGGCGATATTGTATCATGGTGTCCATAGCAATTACTGGATTTATTAAATATTGTTCTGTTGCAAAATAACAAACTGCAATTGCAAAATATTTTTGCATATTGAGTAATTTAAAAAATATCAAGTTAAGATATAAAATGTATTTTTCTGTAATTAGTTTACTAATCCTAAATGATGCTTACATTATTACTTTGTTTGCAACACCTATACATTTTTTGCATGAAATTCACAACAATGAGGTTTTAAATATTCACATTTATAACTGCTTACATACAGCAATGAATTCAGACATAAAGCTCATTAGTGAAAATGTGATTAATAGCATTAAACTGAATTGATTGGAATCTATTTTCCACCTTCTTATTCTATTATAGGGTCACCAGGGTTGGAGTCTGTCCTAGCAATAGATAACAATCCTGGACAGAATAAAAACATCACTAGAGAACATTCATTCACACCTGAACCAAATTAGAGTCGGTGGTCAACCAAACATGCATATCTTTGGGACGTGGAGGGGTCTGTAGAAGCCAGAAAAACACAAAATGGATGTGGGAAGAATGTGCAAACTCCACACAGACAGTGCCAGGCCAGTATTTGAACTCAGAATTACAAAGATACATGGCAGAAATTTTAACCAGGGTAGTACACTGTAACAAGAATACGTTTATCTATTAAGAGACTTTTCCATCACTCAAAATACCTAAAACTATTAACTAGTGCTAAGTGAAACGATTTACATGAAATTAAAATCATAGCAAATGCTATAGAACAATTTCCAAAACATTGGGTATTTCATGTCCAGCAAAATTCATACCATAGTATATATACAGTATTTTCATCTTATCTGCATTTTTTAAGTTTTTTTTTTTCTCCATGATCAAAAGCATGTGAAAAAATAATTCTATTGTGCTGAATTATAAGTGAGGCATGGACAGAGTTCACTTACCTGCAAGCACTCCTCTGCTGCTAAAATCCATTTCCCTTGGTGTGTGGCAGCAAGCAAGTGTCCACATGTCATAATTTAGTGTTTGGATGGTTCTTTTACTATATTTTTATCACTTAGATTTATTCTTCAATAATTAGATTTTTGATTAAACGTATTTATGTTACCCTTTATTTTGAGTTTATCACAAAACACTATACAGGTTTTGTCATTTTCACTGCCATTTTGTGAAGTTGCTTACTAAGATGCAGTGGTATATTGATAGGGGGTGTTACCTAGAAGTCCCAGCATTTAAGTCAACATTGCTAGATGGAAAACTGTCCAAGATTGTGGATACTTCTAAACATTTTAATGGTGTCTCTTTTGTTTTGTTTCAGCTCTGGCAAACTGAAATAAAAAATCTCCTCGGTTCTGACCTTTTGTCTTGTTACTTTGACTTTATTTTATGTCCTGCTCTCTAACTTTTGCCTTAGTGGTCTGGCATCTTTCATCTGTGGCAGAAATACATAAAGATCCTAGCTTGGAGCTGATGATGTTGAGGAAGGTGGCCACATGTGGTGTTACTTCTGACTCTAAATGAGCGGAATGTGCAGGGAGGCAGAGCATGAGGCAGACCAGAGCATGCAGAGTCACATGGAAGATCAGGGTGGCAGCAGCAGAATCTAAACTCACTGAATGATATAAACATTTTGCTTGCAACAGGCATAATTTGTATTTACAGTAGCCATTCTCCATTAATGATATATACACCCGTTACTCTTATAGACTTTAGCTGGGATTCACAAGACCAAAGTCTTAAATGCAGACCAAGAAGTGTTTTTATCTGGACCAAATACATACAGTTCTGACCTTTAGCACTGAGAAAATATTCATAATCTCAGCTTTGTGAGAAACTCTGTTGCACTTTACATGATGTCACAATCACTGTAAGATAATCAATATTCTAGAAAACTTGTTATGTTTCATATTCATAGCGGTCAACCAACCCAGCTTTATAAGGTTTATGTAGCTGTGTTTTCCCAAAATTATCAAAGTTCAGCAGCTCTAGCATAAAAAATGGATTTAAGAAAAGGCTGACACACTGAAATGATTCCACAGACAAGATATCTTCATTTTTAAAAGTTTTAGTTAAAATTCAAAGTAAAACAGTTCACACAAAAAAGAGAAAATTGAAATAGCAAAAAAAGAAAGTTCTAGTTAAGAAAAGTTCTATTCAAAGCTTAAATCTTATTTTATTTCTTTAAGATTGTTTATTCAGTTAAATCATTTCATACGTTTCTGAACCATCTCAAAATGGTCAGAGAACTGTACGCCTATCCCATTTCTAAGCTGAAACTGGGTCTTTTAAGTCCCTGTGTACTGGGATCTGTTCTAAACAACAACTGACACACTTAACACACTGAATCTTAGTTATAGCAAGAAAGTTCTATCTCATACTAACTTATAGGGGGAAGAGACTATACCATTGTCTATGACTATGAAATAAATGTATATTCCATTCAAATTAATCAAACACTAATATGAGTTTAACTCAAAGCTTTAACTTTCTAAGATTTGCTCTTACAGTTTAGTTAATGCAATCTCAAAGAAAAATAAAATTTGACAATGAAAACTATCCTTTGCTAAATGACTGAACTAAAAACAATGCCTACTTCACATATATAGTTCTAAATTAATGTGTCTAATATTCAATGAATTGTTAGATCTTGTCATAATGGAAAAATGAAAAAGAACAATGAAAAAAGTTAACTTTGAATATATGTAGCAACGAGATGCAGAATTCAGAACAACAAAGATCGACCAACTCAGCATATCAAATATCTTTGAAAGTCTTTTTAAATTCAATGTCTCACAAGCAATAAGCAATAGAGTGTTCACTGTGCATAATCAAAGTTAAAAAAAAATCAGAAAATATCAGAGAGAAAATTAAACAAATCACTCTGCTGAATCCCACAGTAACAAGAAGGATAGAAATTTTAGCTCAGGATGTAATCTCACAACTTGATAAGTCCACTGATGATGCACAGCTTCAAATCTTTGCAAGTATTTATTATGAAACTAGCCGAAGCCAGCCGTAGCATACGGTGGTGTAAGAATAGGAACGGAAAACGGTAAGAAAGGAATTCAGAAATCAAGAAGAAATAAATACTTCTTTAAAGACACAGCTGTGCATAGGTGTTTTGGTGGTGACGACAGATAATGAGTCGAAAGATCTAATCCTAGAAAAAGCCACATACAACTGACCGTGGCTGAAGACTGGTTGTTAGAATTATTGTGAAGAGTAAACAGCATGTGGGTATGAGGAAGGCCGCGCTTCTGAAATTCGATCAATAACAACCTCTAAAGATGTTGTTGTAGTATGTCTCTAAGTAATTCCTGCAGCTTAATCCAAAAGACTCGTACTACAATATCAGGGGCCTCATGTATAAACGGTGCGTACGCACAGAAACGTTGCGTAAGAACCTTTCCACGTTCAAATCGTGATGTATAAAACCTACACTTGGTGTAAAGCCACGCACTTTTCCACGGTACCTCATACCTTGTCGTACGCAAGTTCTCCGCTCGGTTTTGCAGACTGGCGGCACCCAGCGTCAAAGCAGTGCTACGGTTCCTGTGTGGTTACACCTTATTTTCCTGACGCGGCTTTATAAATACACCGAAACTAACCGCATATTGTTTATTAGTGTAATGCATCTGATTGTAATTAACTTGTAACAATATAATGGTAGAGGGAACAGCCATAGTATTCCAAATACCATAACTGCTTTAGCGTTGTTACTCTCACTTCTTCTTCTTCTTCTTCTTTCAGCTCCTCTTGTTTGGAGTTGCCACAGCGGATCATCTTTTTCAATATTTCTCTCACTGCACCACTCAGAGTATTTATATCACTGTATCTGAGTGTGAATCACAGCAGCAGCTGATCGGAAAGGGAATTATCGGTATACAGCTTCAAGGACACGCTGTCTCAGCCACTGCAAAATGTTTTAAAGCCTTTCCTGTACGGACCTCGCGGTTCAGAAACAGAAACGATATCATTTATAAGGTGAAATTCAGCAAAATATGTTTATTAAATTATACAGATAAAACTTTAACTTCATTTAAATAATCTATATTCTTCACTGGGAGTGTCGTTAAGGATAGAATAATTAAACATGTACTACGAAGATATTTCAATGTTCTTTAAACGTTTTGAAGAATCGGCGCTAAGCTTACAGATGGCTTAACGCCTATTACAGAGCTGATTGTATGGCGATCGGTTACTTGGGGAAAGAAAAGCACTGACTGCAGTGATGGCTACGCCAATATATATTGAATATAAAACAGAAAGAGAAAATAACAACACAGCTAAAAACACAGCGACAAATTTCTGCAAAAGTTAAATGCTTGTGTCATGAGAACGAGGCGGCTATGCAGTGTCCGCAACGGACGTAGCCATCTACTGTGCATAAGCTACCTTACTGGCGGGCGAAGGAGCCATCAATTCTTCCTCTGCCCAGTGCCACCACAAGCCTAGAGCCGCCTGATTGTACTGCTGCAATAAATTATTTCATCAAGTGAAACACATGTTTAATAACGTGCTTTAACTCCTATCATCATGAAAATGATATCACGTATACATCTCAGTATTTTAGTTTTTCAGAGAACTGTAATATCACAAATGTAATTGATTCTGTGTCCAGTTGGAGGAAGAGAGCCGGTTTAAAAAGCAAGTAGTGATTCACACACATAGAGCACATAGAAGATCAAATACAAAACAAAGCATTTAACATGCTACTTTAATTACGATGTGATTTGAGAAACTGGTTAATTAAACGATTTTAAGATGAAGTTTATGATGTTCTACTTTAATGACAAAATAAACTACGTGATTAAAGTGGAAATGTCGAGATTGAAGTTGACATTTCGTGCTTTTTCCTCACTGTGTGCCTTTTTTCTCTGTATCCTAATAAGCTTTCATATGACACTCAGACAGTGGGCTTACAACTCGGCTTTTCACGGCAACTTTGATATGTGACTTCTTTTTTATTTCCGGCACTGTGCGATTTGTAAATGTGAGCTTTCAAGTTTCTCCAACACGCTATGTCACTCGATCAACTTCCTTTTGTTGATTATACCACGGTTTATTTGAACAAATAGTATGTTTTTCATTTGCCTCCACTTGGTATTCGCTGAAATTCTTATATTTTCCCCCGTGCTTTTCCCATTGTCTTTTCACAGAAGGCTGCGCTTAAGGGTGATTTATATTGATTTGCATATTCAAATAGGCGTAATTCTGGGAGGATTTGGGGCGTCACATAATGTGCATGCACGAGCGTTAGTTTTCACGCTGATCGGGATTTATGTAGCGGAAGAACGTGGAAGTTGGAGTACGCACAGATTCCTGCATCTGGATTTTTCTGTGCGTTTCGGCTTTTGTGCTTACGCCATGTTATAGTGCGAGTTCTACGCACGGCGTTATACATGAGGCCCCAGGTCTGTGCTCCGGTCTTTGGGTATTCGATAGTGCATGTAGAATTTCCAGACAAGCAGGATTACATGTGAAAGTGATAAATAAATGAGGCTGTCCGAATTTACGTACTATGGCCATGGCATCCTGCTAGTTTTGTTGCATGTTTCTTGGACATCCTGGAAATGTGGACAGTAATATGATCATTTTGCCTACACGTACGTTGTTATTTTCAGTGTTTGCTTGCAGTGTGTCTGACTATCCTTTGTATTGTTCCACACGCAAAACTTGTTGATCTAATCTGAGATAGTTGAGACGCGCGCCTTCTGTTTTAACATATGCATCTACGACGTACTGTTGGAATAGTTTGCCACTGGAGTGCAAAATACAAAATTTATTCCTCATTGCTAATCTGTACGTGTAAAATTGGCATTAAGTAAGCCTTATTCACTTCGCGGTTCTTTTATCGGGAACATGTAAATGTTTGTGCCAGCCAATGTCTCCGTAAGGGAATAAAAGTGGGTAAACCATAGGATAGCAATTCATATTGAGCATGGAAATCTGTTTACAGGAGTTGCCTATGGGACAGATGCAAATGTCTCTTTCGGCAGGCGGTTCGCCATCTTCTCCGACGAAAATCGCTGCAACATTGGTGTAACATGTTGGGGCATTGTATCATCGTAAATCCTGCCTTGGGTTTTCCTCGAAAGGCATTCGTACAGATGCTGTTGGATTGGACTGAGTGATTTCATGCATGTGTTTGTATGATTTAGCGAAGGGTTTGATGGTTCTGAGCATGGAATCTAGCTGGAGAAGTAAATTTTCGCTGCATGCAGAGTTTGCTTTATTTTGTAAGTGTACTTCAGAAGCTTAGCGAGAAATGCCATGTCGGCTGTGTGTGGGCGGGACCAGTTTTGAAGAGGAGCCGCAGTCAGCATGGGGAGGGGTTTGGAAGAGGACAAATAGGAATCGAGAAACGCTGTGTCGGCTGCGTGTGGGCGGGACCGGTTTTGAGGTGGAAGCAGGACGAACCAGAAAAGAAATACATATAAGAGATATGGGAGTGTTTTTGTAAAGATCTTCTAGGTGTGACCCACTTAAATACACCATAGCTGAAGATGTTTATGCAGTCATTAAAGAAATACTAATAAAGACAATCATAGATGTGAAAAATGTGTGTTCAGTTAGCAGAGATGCAGCTCCGTCTATGATATGTAACACACAGAGACATGTATACAAGTGATAGATAGATAGATAGATAGATAGATAGATAGATAGATAGATAGATAGATAGATAGATAGATAGATAGATAGATAGATAGATAGATAGATAGATAGATAGATAGATACTTTATTAATCCCAAAGGGAAATTCACAGGTGTGCTGCATTTCTAGATAAGCTGATTCACAATTTTATATTCTGGCGTGATGATTTTACACTGGTAATACAAGTATTACTCTGTGTACAGATTCCATTTTGGATTTGAACTCTGAAGAAGTTACAAGCTATAGTGGCTGAGATTAGAGAGATTGCAGAGACACCAACCATCTGCTTCATCAGCTGCAACTTTATGGATGAGTGGCAAAGAGTAAGTCACTGTTAAAAAAACAGACACATAACATCTCAGCTAGAGGTTGCAAGAAGGCACTGAGGAAACTCCAAAGTCAGATGCAAGAAGGTTCTATGGTCTGATGTGACCAAAATTGGGCTTTTTGACCACCACCAGACTGAACTCCATGTTTGGCTTAAGCCAAACATTGCACTTAATCAAAAACGCACTATCCCCACCATGAAAACATGATGGGGGCAGCATCATACTGTGAGGATGCTTCTCTGCAGTATGCTCTGGAAGGCTTGCGAGGGTTAAATGGAAATAGAATGCAGCAGAATACAAGGAAATCCTGGGGGGAAACCTGATGCAGTCTGCAAGAAACCTCCACAGTGGAGAAGATTTGTTTCCCCACAGAACAACAAACCCAAGCACAAAGTTAAAGTTACACAGGAATGACTTCAAAACAACAATATCAACGTGCTGGAGTAGCCAAGTTAGAGAGTCCAAATCTTAATCTACTTGAGAACATGTGGCTGGACTTGACAAAGGCTTTTAACTTGCAATCTCTATAGAACCTGAGAAAGTTTGAGCAGTTTCACAAAGAAGAAAAGGAAGAAGAAGAAGAACAGCCTGATGTGTAAAGCTGATAGACAACTGTGCAAACAGGCTCAAGACTGTCATGGCTGCCAAAGGTGCATCTACTAAATACTCACCTGAATGGGGTGAATACTTTTGTGATCAGTTATTGTGTGTTTTATAATTGTATTTAATTTATACCACTTTGCACATATCTCTTTCCACTTTTCCATTTCAAAAACACCAAATTAAATATACCATCCATCCATCCATTTTCCAACCCGTTGAATCCAAACACTGGGTCACGGGGGTCTGCTGGAGCCAATCCCAGCCAACACAGGGCACAAGGCAGGAACCAATCCTGGGTAGGGTGCCAACCCACCGCAGGACACACTCAAACACACCCACACATCAAGCACACACTAGGGCCAATTTAGAATCACCAATCCACCTAACCTGCATGTCTTTGGACTGTGGGAGGAAACAAAATTAAATATATAATAAGTATAATAATAAAATGTGAAAATTTCCTAGGGGATGAATACTTTTAGGATCAGTTATTTCTTTTATGTTTAGAATTTTTCAGAGATCTGTTTTCACTTTAACATTAAGGAGTCTATTTCTGTTGATCAGTGACAAAAGTGCCAAATCAAATCCATTGTGTTTCAATGTTGTATAATAATAAAACATGAGAACTTCCAGCGGGGGGAATATTCTTTATAGGAAAAGGAGTTAAAAAATTCACCTTTGCATCTCTGGATCGGGGTTGCCAATTTCGGTCCTGGAGGACCACCGTGGCTGCAGGTTTTCATTCTAACCCTTTTTTTTAACGAGTGCCCTGTTTGTGCTGCAAATTAACTTCTTTTGAATTAATTTAATTGACTTATTTTTTCTGTGGCTTGTTGCTGCTCTCATGATGCATTAGCCCAGTGTTTCCCAACTTCGGTCCTGGGGGCACACTGTGGCAGCAGGTTTTTGTTCCAACCAGATTCTTAATCAGTGACAACACCTGATAGCACTGATCTCATTTAATTATCTGGTATTATTTTTCTATTATTCTACATTCAGAAAAGCACAGCAGCACGATTTTTACATTTATAAGACCTTTAGAAATATTTCTGCTTTTGCTACAGATTTAAATGCTTAACTCTCTTTTGTCGATTTTATTATATTTTGCCCTTTCTCTGTGTGGGCTTTCACCTTCATTGTATCTTATTAATGACAATTAAAAATCAGCAAAGCTGACACACTGGCAAACAGCACTGAATAATCAAAGGCTGCAACTACTTTAGCATCCGACCCACTAATTAGTAAATAATGGATTCATTAAACAATTAGAACACCTAGAAAAGTAGAATGAAAATCAAGATGAAAATATTGTGAAAAAGAATACATTATTCCCATATATCTACATTTTAATATATATATATATATATATATATATATATATATATATATATATATATATATATATATATATATATATATATATATTATATTTTTTACCAAACTATATTATTCCCAAAACACAGAACTTTGGAAATAACACATCACTTAATTAGCCCAGGAGTCCGATTAAAAATAGAAGCTGGTTGGAACAAAAACCTGCAGCCACAGTGTGTCCTCAGGACCGAGTTTGGGAAACACTGCATTAGCAGACATTTACAAAACTGTTGATTTTCTCTTTTCTAAGAGCACACTCTTAAAATGTTTTCTGGAAACATTCCTGAGACCTTCACCTTTCTTTATTTTCAGATATTGTGTGATGGACACCATTGGTGCATTTTGTATCTCATTATTGTTTGGCGGCTAATTAAGGAAAAAGAAACAATTACGGGGTCTAAGTCTTCAAGAGCAAGTCAAGTAAAATTAGTTCAAAAGAAATTAATTAGCAGCAAAAACAGGGCACTCATTGAGAAAAGGGTTAGAATGAAAACCTGCGGCCACGGTGGTCCTCCAGGACCAGAGTTGCTGACCACTGCAATGGATGATGCAAAATTTGGAAAATTAGTGAATGAACCTTTATATAATCTTATTGAGAACTACCAGAATATGGGAACAGCGGTGCTGTAGTTTATACAATTCATTTTTTTCCTCAGAATTCTACACACAACACCCCATAATGACAACGTGAAAAACATTTAAGAGATTTTTGAAAATTTATTAAAAATAAAAAAATTGAGAAATCACATGTACATAAGTATTCACAGCCTTGGCCATGAAGCTCAAAATTGAGCTCAGGTGCATCCTGTTTCCCCTGATCATCCTTGAGATGTTTCTGCAGCTTAATTGGAGTCCACCTGTGGTAAATTCAGTTGATTGGACATGACTTGGAAAGGCACACACCTGTCTATATAAGGTCCCACAGTCGACAGTTCATGTCAGAGCACAAACCAAGCATGAAGTCAAAGGAATTGTCTCAAGGCACAAATCTGGGGAAGGTTACAGAAAAATTTCTGCTGCTTTGAAGATCCCAATGAGCACAGTGGCCTCCATCATCCGTAAGTGGAAGAAGTTCGAAACCACCAGGACTCTTCCTAGAGCTGGCCGGCCATCTAAACTGAGCGATCGGTGGAGAAGGGCCTTAGTCAGGGAGGTGACCAAGAACCTGATGGTCACTCTGTCAGAGCTCCAAAGGTCCTCTGTGAAGAGAGGAGAACCTTCCAGAAGGACAACCATCTCTGCAGCAATCCACCAATCAGGCCTGTATGGTAGAGTGGCCAGACGGAAGCCACTCCTTAGTAAAAGGCACATGGCAGCCCACCTGGAGTTTGCCAAAAGGCACCTGAAGGACTCTCAGACCATGAGAAACAAAATTCTCTGGTCTGATGAGACAAAGATTGAACTTTTTGGTGTGAATGCCAGGCATCACGTTTGGAGGAAACCAGGCACTGCTCATCACCAGGCCAATACCATCCCTCCTACAGTGAAGCATGATGGTGGCAGCATCATGCTGTGGGGATGCTTTTCAGCGGCAGGAACTGAGAGACTAGTCGGGATAAAGGGAAAGATGACTGCAGCAATGTACAAAGACATCCTGGATGAAAACCTGCTCCAGAGCGCTCTTGACCTCAGACTGGGGCGACGGTTCATCTTTCAGCAGGACAATGATCCTAAGCACACAGCCAAGATATCAAAGGAGTGGCTTCAGGACAACTCTATGAATGTCCTTGAGTGGCCCAGCCAGAGCCCAGACTTGAATCCGATTGAACATCTCTGGAGAGATCTTAAAATGGCTGTGCACCGACGCTTCCCATCCAACCTGATGGAGCTTGAGAGGTGCTGCAAAGAGGAATGGGCGAAACTGGCCAAGGATAGGTGTGCCAAGCTTGTGGCATCATATTCAAAAAGATTTGAGGCTGTAATTGCTGCCAAAGGTGCATCGACAAAGTATTGAGCAAAGGCTGTGAATACTTTATGTACATGTGATTTCTCAGTTTTTTTATTTTTAATAAATTTGCAAAGACCTCAAGTAAACTTTTTTCACGTTGTCATTATGGGGTGTTGTGTGTAGAATTCTGAGGAAAAAATGAATTTAATCCATTTTGGAATAAGGCTGTAACATAACAAAATGTGGAAAAAGTGATGCGCTGTGAATACTTTCCGGATACGCTGTACTGTACATTAGGGCCCAATTAGTTTCTTCCCACATTTTTATTTGATGGACTGCACTCAGTCTGACAACCAACATTTTACTTTGCTTTTATATTTTTATTACTAAATGTAATGATCAAGTCAATTGAAGTAAGAAGTGTACCATATGCAATTCTCGGAATCTCAGGAAAGGCCAATCAGCTTAGTAATTTCAGCATTACTCACTTATTTCAGAAGACCGAATCCAGTCATCCACTACTGTCATTTGTATTGGAAAATCCGAAGGTCTTTGTTTGAACAGGGGGCCAGTTTGCCAACCCCATACTATAAACTAGCAGTGCATTTGTGTTTGAAAAGCAATGCAGATTTATTGATTCTACAGTCATAATGAGAAAACACAGTAATGTTGGTTACACAGCATGTCTATGATTTTTCCGTAAGAATATTAGTATCACTTGAATCTGTTACTGAAGACAGTAAAAAATGGCCAAATGGTTAATAGACTATAGTTGTACTGCCTTTTGTGATGTAGTAAATGGTTTAGTAGTTTTTATTTTATTCTTTCGACATTATTTTTTATTCTAGCACCCTGAATTGAGTATGTTCAAGTTATTTTTTCATAAAGGACACACATTTTCTAACCCTTAGCTTCACCTATTTTACTATCATGGAACTGACCCTACAGAGCATTAGACTCTATGACATCTTTTTCAAGTGAATTGGCAAGAAAATCCCAATATAACCTTTGTAGTACTTATTTTTTTGGTTATTACTTACCCTGCAAAAATCAAATCTACTTAAATACATCTAATAAAATCATAACTTCTCTTTTTAAAGATAAAGCACACAACAATATAAAAAGAGGGGCCAACTGTCTTCTTTTTGGCTAATTGATTTATTTCTAATGATCAGACTTAAGTGCAAAGACTCTTTCATGTTGATTGATTAGTGCAACAAGCTCCAGATTTAATACCACAACAAACCTCTTTGTACTAATAATCAGTGGGACAATAAAGCTCCAGGGCATGTTTTTTTCCACTCACTTGAAAGTGAGGATTTGCTACTTAAGTGTGCAAGGGACGTAGTTTATGTGCTCTAAAGAAGCAGGCATAATGAACTATTTCTTTTAATGGCAAATTATCCCTGTTTCTATTTCCTGAAGCAAAGACCTTGCAAATTGATGTATCTGTCCTCAGAGATTTTTACAGAGGCATTATGGCATTTTAAAATATTAATATGAAAGTACATTTAGCTGAAAGTAGCTAGTCTGCTATTCTCTTGCGGCTCTCTTTTAGGCCACCAGAGACTGCTTGCCTCTCAGCTCCAGTGATTTACTCTAAATGTAGCATTAAGTGATACGGTTTTCAAAGTGTATGATGGAGGAGGGCTGTTGTCTTTTTTTTCTTCCTTTCTTTATCTCTTTCTTTACAGATGCAGGTTATAATAAAATTTTTAGTGCTTCTCTCATTCTCTGCTCTTTTCTGAGAGCTGTAAAGGCCAGTCAGTTGCTTGGGCTGGCAGCGTAAGGCAGGTTCACACAGCATCTTACAACATGCCCACTCCAAACACTGATTAACCAGGACTAGATGTCACATCTTGTTAAAACATTAGACAGACGGAGCCTTCCTGAGAGAGTTTACTAAAAAAAACACACACACACACACAAGACGTCTAACTAAAAATTATAAAGATAGTAAAAGGAATGGACAGCATCTATAGTGTGCCTTATTTTATTTTTCCACCTGTGAGTGTTTAAATCATGACGCAGTAAATAAATGCTAGCACTCACTTTTGGTGAAAAACAAGTCATAATTATTATATTATTTGCTCCACCTTTAATTATTCCTTTTTTCATGATAATTGAGTCTGGATCTCAACAACTGACACGAAGTAAAATGCTACTATCTTTGTCATGTTCAATATCTCAATATTTGATTATTTTACAAATTAACAATTACTG
This sequence comes from Polypterus senegalus, assembly GCF_016835505.1. Taxonomy (NCBI): domain Eukaryota; kingdom Metazoa; phylum Chordata; class Cladistia; order Polypteriformes; family Polypteridae; genus Polypterus; species Polypterus senegalus. The sequence continues at coordinate 37,334,788 of NC_053160.1, read as the reverse complement.
TGAGCTAACTTGAGTTGCATGTGGTACATGTTTTCAGTTATTATACTGTAGTCAAGATTACACCTGATACACTCTAGGCAACTGTAAATGTATCCAAAGAAAGGCAACCTATACAAGTAAAGTCTTAAAGTCTTCATTGCTTTAGAACTCTGAAGGGTAAAAGTTATGATTTTCTGTATTAGCCCTGTAAGAGCAAATCCTAAAATGTTAAAATGAACACAAATATTGTAGTAGGGTGAATGATGAGGCAGAGCAAGTTCCAAATGCTTAGGGTGCCAACAGGGCAAAACCCTGTTTAATTCCAACGAAAAAATAAAATGTTTAAACAAAACACGTGCTTAATGGCGCTGTATCATTGGGAAAATTCCCCTGTTACTGTAGTCTGTTCAACAGGATGGATTCTTTCTTTCTTTCTTTCTCTCTCTCGCTCAATGGCAGTCAGGTCCAAAATATGACACAACCTTCTGGGAGCATCTTCCTTTTATACTGAGTGGACTAGAAGGGGCTTTGATCGCTTCATCGCCCTCATGGGGCATTTTCTCCAGGCTATGAGAGAAAGGGGAGACCAGAGTGTTAGCGGCAACACCCGTCTCATCCTGGGGTAGTACTGCATACCTTAAGTGAGCCTAGAAGGTGATGCGCGGGTACGCATGCATGACAATTTATGTATGTTAACGTATATACAAATATGTTAACTTCACATAGTTACTTACATAATAGTACAATCTTTTACCTCGTAAGCTAACATATAATTGAATGTTCTCAGTTAATGTAACAATTAATGTAATCCTTAAACAGAAGCATCTTATACAATAACTTTTCTTTTTGTGTATCATCAATTATTCTCTGTTTTTGCTTTCTTACTATCTTGAAAAAATAATGATATCATACTGATTTTCATTTATTCAGCATATCAAGATTGCAGAATTAAGTATGGTGTGGTAGATAAGGTATTCGACTCTATGCCAAACGGTTAAAGTAAATCCTGCTTGTGAATTTCTGTGTAACCCTAAACAAATACTCATTTGCTTGTACTCTAGTTGTTAAACAAGAAAAGTAGATGAATAAATGTTCCATATCCTAAGCATATAAGGTTTCAGTTAAAAATATAATAATAATGAGAGTGAAATATTAGACTAAATATAGATAATACACACTTTAATAAGTACAGTGTAGATAATACACAGTTTAATAAGTTTAATACTCAAAACACTGAACTGTGAAAAATATAGCTGGCAGGGGGGCACAATGAAAGCTTGCAGATGCAGGAGTCTGGGTTTGAGCCCCGGTCCAGTCGCCGCGTGTGGAGTTTGCATATTCTGCGAATGCTCTTGTGATTGTTCATTAGCGGCTCTGTTTTGGTTATGTTGGCGCAGCATATAACAATTTGTGTCCTGTGCTAGACTGGCACATTGTACAGCTTTGATTGCTGATTTTTGACCTATACTGCTGGGAGCGGCGCCAGCTTCCTGAGACCTTTAGCGGGATAAGTAGGTTCAGAGAAATCAATAGACGAATTACCACATACAGTACTGATTTGTACAGGATACAGCTAAAAATTATTTCCATGCTGTAAAGAAAACAAAGTAAGGGACACAATGTTTCTTCATCATGCGTTCTCCATCGTCTAAAGGCTACAGAATTAAAACGTTGTGCTTCTTAACTTTTTTCTTTTCTGTTGAAACAACCTTTCTTTTTTCTCTCCTTTGGATATGCACACAGCCTTTGACTTTCTCCGTGGGACTGATTTGTGTAAAATATAATGTTAGATATAACAGAATATTACAGTGTATATTTAAGGCCCTTTTTTATTGTTTCTGCCAAGAAAATAAAACACAGAATAAAGTGGCATGTATTTGAGATCACATACAACGCTGCACTCCTAGCCTAACAGATATTTATGTAAGTGAATGTGCATATTTTAAGATGTAGAAAAAAAAAAGCAGTCAAAAGAGCATTGATGAACAAAAATCTTTGATCAAGAAAGGTGGATAACTTAGAAAGGTTCTGATGTATTGAGTGCCTGTTTTAAAAGCCCTTTGGTAATGCATTTCTTATGGACTTGTTTACATCCTGGTTCTTGATGGTCATTATTTGACTTTGAGGTCAAAGTGACACACAAAGCTGGATCCAGATAATCAAGACTGTGTGACAGTTGTTATAGTTAATTTAGAACAAATGAAGGCTGCTGTCATTTGCATTTTAGGAAAATGTATAAATATTGATTAGAAAACTTAGATGATACGCTCAAACGATGACCTTCTCGCACCCTTTTAGGGAAGTTCAGTCATAAATAAAGGTTATGTCTTCTTCTGTAGAGAAGTAATTAATACATAATTCATCCAGAAAGGGTACTAATTATCATTTCTTATTATGTGGTGTTATGACAATGCTGGCAGATGTAGTGTATTTGCACATAATGCACCCTGATCCACACATTAAGGTTTTATATTTATGGTTCAGCCTAAAAGGATCCATTTAATAGGCCAGCATGAACTCCATGTAAAGAACTCGGCTGACAAACATTGTTTATGTAATTCTTTCCACAATGAAAACAAAATCAATATATGCAATTTTTGAATTGAGTGGAAAATAGCTCTCTGCTATTTCAGGTCAGGGCTTCATCATTTATTTTACATCTTCTTCCTTACAGAAAAGTTTCTCCCATATTAATGGCCTTCTGTTTGATATAATTGAGTGCTCTCTGACTCCAAAAGAATTAAGTTATGGCAAACGTATGCTGGCCATGGTTCCTAATTTATCATGTTCAGTAAAGGAATTCAGCATTGCACTCAACTCTAACTCACCTTCAGCGATAATAGAAATGTGAAAGAGTTTTATTTGAATTGTGTTTTAGTCTATCAGTGTAAGCTGATAAAGTTAAAGAGTGTCTTGGTTTTAAGAAGCAGAGTATGAATTCAAAGTATTAACAAAGAATAAACATCCGCAGTTCAATAAAAGGCCATACTAATATCAGAAGAGTAAATGATAACACTGTGAGCCTATAAAATATAACGGACTGTCCAATTTCACATTGGTTTGTCTGCTCTAAAATATCTTAGTTTCTTTTAATAATTGTTAAATAAGAAATCAGAGCCATGCAGACGCGCACGGACAATCTATGATCATCCACTTTGATCAAGCCACCCAACAGGTCAGGGTAAAAATACCTTTGTGGTCAGTCTACCAACTCAAACGTTCATAGATGTTGCCATAATTTCAGAGCATTTTCTGTTGTAGTACAATTTTCCTGTATATTGGTGCAAGCTATTGAGATTTTATTTTAGTCCTCTCTTTTCTGCACCTTCTTTTTATAACTCAGTGCCTCTGAGACCCAGAGCCTATCATGGCTGTACCGGGTACAAGGCAGGAGCAGCAACAGTCCATGGCAGAGAACCCACATTCACACTCCTAAAACACTATTACCAGATTATCAGTGATATTGCTTATTCTTTCAGATGTAAATTCCTGTACAGTAGCTTACAATATTGTACTACAACAGAAAAGAAAAAGAATATAAACTTTGAGGCTGTTTAAAGGTAAATAGTTCTTGTATATAAGTGAATGATTTTCCAGTCTGTGCAATTGTGTGGTTCCATCCATCCATCCACTTCCTGAATTCACCATCTCCAGGATTAAAAGTTCAAGAGCAGGACCGGTTCCTGGTGGGGACACCACTACATCCAAGTACAAACACACTTACTCCTATTGAGCAAATTTAAAGTGGCGATTCAGTGCCTATAAAAAGTATTCATGCCCTTACTAGTTTTCATATTCTATTCTTATATAAAATTGAATCACAGTGCATTTAATTTGGTTTCTTTGACACTAATCAGCAGAACAGACTGGTTAAAGTGAAAGTACAAAGTGATTTAAATTAATCACAACTGTAAAACACAAAATAATTAATCTCATGAGTATTCACCTCCTCTGCGGTGAGCTGGCGCCCTGCTCGGGGTTTGTTTCCTGCCTTGCGCCCTGTGTTGGCTGGGATTGACTCCAGCAGACCCCCGTGACCCTGTAGTTAGGATATAGCGGATTGGATAATGCATGGATGGATGGATGGATGGATGGTATTTACCTCCTTCAAGCCAGCAGTGAGTAGATGGACCGTTGGTCACCCATGATACCCTTTGGTCTTTGTGCACAGGCCTCTCTTTCAGTTTTGCACATCTGGACACTGCCATGTTCCTCTATTCTACTTTTCAAAACCTCTCATATTTTGTCAAGGTACATGGGGATGATGAGTGAACAGCCTTTTTGAAGTCTAGCCACAAATTCTCAGTTCGGATGACATCTGGAGACTTACTCGGCCACTGCAGGACATTAACATTGTTGTGTTTACGCCATTCCTTTCTAATTTTGACTTTATGCTTGGGGTCGTTTTCTTGATGGAACACAAATCTTCTCCCAAGGCACAGCTTCCTTGCAGACTGCCTCAGGTTTTCATTGCGGATTCCTTGTATTTTGGTGCATTCATTTTGATCACAAAAGCCTTTCAGGGCCTGCTGCAGAGAAGCTTCCCCAAAGCATGATGCTGCCACCTCCATGTCTCACAGTGGGGATGACGTGTTCATGATAATGTGTAAGTGATGTTTAATCAGATGCCCAAAGTGCTACATTTTGGTCTTGTTGAATTATAGAACCTTCTTCCAACTGACTTTAGGGTCACTCTTGTGACTTTATGCCAGTCTCTAGCTGAGATGTCACATGTGTTTTTTAACAGTGCCTTTATCTTTACCACTGTACCATAAAGCTGTGACTGGTGAAGCACCTGGTCAGCAGTTGTTGTCTCCAGTCTCTCCAATCATAGTCAATGTAGCTTATAAGTCCTTGAGCATTCTGATAGGTCTCTTGGTCAACTCCGTCACTAGTCTCCTTGCACGATCACTCAAGATGGACAGCCTGCTCAAGTGCAGACATACAGTTGTGCCGTACGTTTTCCGTTTCTTCATGATTGACTTAACTGGGCTCCAAGGGATATTCAATGACTTGGATATTTTCTTTTATCTGTGCCATGACTTGTACTTTCCATTCACCTTGGTGTGTTCTTGTGTCTTCATTTTGTAGTTAAGGCCATGATACTGATTCACCACAAGCTGGCCTTGCTGATCCTGGTGTATTTTTCTTACAATCAGCTGAATATCAAGGCAAATGATGTACATTGGACTAATTATGTGACTTCCAATCTTCCAAGGTGTGATGACTTAGGTCTACCATATTAAAGAGATGAATTGTTATGCGATCAACTACTTTGGGTTTTATATTTGTCATTAATTTAAACAACCTTGTAGAGATCTGTTTTCACATTTACATTAAAAAGCCTTTTTCTGTTGATAAGTATCAAAGAAGCCAAATTAAATCCACTGTGATTCAATGTTATGTAGCAGTAAAGTATGAATACTTTCAAGAGGGTGAATACTTTTTATAGGTGCTGTATGTACATGTCTGTGATTTAGGGCAATCTCAGAATAATGTCAACGCCATGGAGAGAATGTGTAAATCTCACATACTGTCCAGGTAGTAAACAGACCCCAGGTCCCTGGAGATGCCACATGTAGATGTAATAGTAGTACTAGTGTTAGTGGTAGTAATAGTAGTATTGTCACATGTAAAGAGTCTTATTTGTCTCTTCATATAACATGGAACACGTTGCCAATCTCTGGGTTTTACTGTTTGGTTTTTTTTTTTGTCTTGTGTTTTGTCCATTTAGTGCTAATACATACGACCAAAGAAATTTGCAATTGTGAGACAGCAAGCAAATCCACACAGAGGTGCTGTAGCCTAGAATCAAATTAGGACCCAAGCACACTGAAGCACTTTGTCATAAAGTCTCAGACTCAAACAATAAACCCTTATTTTTATGCACCTTGATTCATTGTAATCTCCATTACAAAGCCCTTTGTAAAGCTACTAACAACAAATCAAACAATATACCAAATAAACATAAAAGAAAAAAAAATCTAAACTATAAAGAAGAAAGTATATCAAAGAAATGACACAAAAGAAACATGAAAATTATGCATCACCGCGTAAATGTAAGTAAAATGAAGGCAAGCAGAGGGAAATCTACAGCCTCAATTTCAGCAGAAGGATCAAAAGAGTTTTTCTCATAGACCCTGAGAGAGAGAAAAATCTGTAAAGGGTATGCGACAAAGCAGAACACGTTACAAAGGTATTCATATTACATGGCAATATGTACAGCATTTTCATAAGAAAAGATAACAACTGAATATAGTCATGCAGATAACATTCAAAAAAACATAAGCAGTGTATATTGTAATGGAAGCCTGTCTCTACTAAAGTATTCAAATACATCAAAGGTTGTGATCAAGTTAATGGAGGTTATCCGTAAACTAGGCAACACACTTGTGAAGTCTTAGACTGCTCTGCCGTGGGTATGAGCCACATGACGAACCTGAGCCTTTTCAGTTTAAGCCAAAAGTGTTTAAGAGGTAACATGACGGAAGTGTTGAAAATTATGAAGACACTTAGTTGGATGAACATGGGGTAACAACAGAGCTTGGTTAAGGATCAATTTCTTGCAAATATTACAATGTAATAATTTTGGCAGACAGTTGAACTTCATACCTCAGTCTGATATTTTGCAAACATTAATATATTTAGAATTAAGGATGTCTTTTGACTAAATAACCCGTTCTTGTTTAAAAAAAAAGTGATGCTGTTATGTTTATTAAAGCAAGGCAGGGATGCTCACAAAGACAACAAATTATTCCCACAGAAAGAAAACCCTATCTGCCCTGCTCAACTTTAGTATAAAAGGTTTTGTCATTGCCCACCATTGAAAACACTGTTAAGTGTTGGGTGACTCCTAGTTACATTTCAACTGCTCTATTTCTCTCCAAAATTCTGGCTGCACTACTTTTCTGCCAGCTGAGCCTTTGGTCCACTAGATAGGTACAGAAAGTCCAGGATGAGATCCATGTCATGTACCATTCCTTATCTCTTCAGGTCCCAGTCACCACCTCTAATTCTGTAGCCTGCTATAACATACAGATATGTTAGGCTTAATCCTGAATTTCAGTTTATAGGCATGAAAAAGACAGTGTGAAGTCAGCAGAATACACATAAATTAAAATAAAGGACTTTCGGTCTTTACAAAGAATTAAAATGTGCTTGGGAAATCTTAGTAAAGCAGGAATGCAAAATAAATGTCAATTATTAGCCCATTCAAACAATGGATGTCAATGTGATAATTGACAGAGCACATTTTAAAAGTGACATTAACCAAAACTGAATAGCCATGAATGTGTAGGAAAAAAAATTATCCTCAGAAAGATTTGCGCACTTTATTAGAAAAAACACTCTGATACTACGTCTATAAAGCATACATCTGAATAAAACAAACTGTGAAATCTTACTTTTTTTCACCATAGTGCTGCAAGTTTTGTCTTTGGCATGACAGCTGTAATTTTTATCAATGCTACATTACAATTCAGTAGCAGTGAACCATGTTTGGATTGTACGATAAAAGTAATGAAGTAATGTTTCATGTGGATCAAAGATCAAAAAAAGTTGAAGGTACTGTTCTCATATCCAGAAAATTTCAACCAGCCAAAATGAATGTGCTGGGACTCCAAAGCTTTAGCAAGGTGTCTTCTTTGGCACTAAAAAAAGCAAAAAATTTAAATCTGCCTGAGCTGCAAGGAGGAGCTGGGGGTGCAATTAATATCAGGGTAAACCAGAATGGGGGCAGAACCCAGAATGAGCCACATTGGCACTCTATGATTTTTCTGACCAAATAAAAAAACGTCAGTGCAAATCCTCCTCTCATTCTGGGTTCCCAGATCCTCCTTGTAGCCTTGTCAGCCTCTTAATCATTTATTAATTTATTGTTACTCCTTAAATAAACATTCATCATCAAACACATTCAACCCAGTTTAGTGTCCCTTCCTATACGAAGATCGCACACTGTGAATGGGGCATGTGATTGGAGGACCAATGTGGGGGGGGACCTATTGGGAATTCACAGACCTCTGCAGAACTTGGCTGCACAGCCAAATGGATTGCACGTTTTTATATCACTTGGTTCACAAAAATCACAAGTAAGATTTAGCGACTTTGTGATGTCTTTCCAGCACAGTTGCCTCTCTGGTCGCCTCTTGTTCTGACATCATATGGTGCGCTGCCTGACAAAGCTAACAGGTAAGGTTGCAAGCCACAATCTTTTTTTGTTGCATTCTGTTGTGGTATGTAAAACACGAGGCATCAGACAGACGAGCTTCTCTTCAGTTTGTGAGGTCTAAAACACCAACCTTTCCTATTCTGTATTGCTGCATTATTTAAATTATGCTTCTGAATAAGCATCCATTGCTTGTCAGCTAAAGGCAAAAGCAAACCTGTTTGATTTTTTTCGAGTGAGTCGTGGAGTTAGGGGCGGTCCTAGCCTGTTTGGTGCCCTGGGCGAACACGCCCTCTGGCGCCAGGAGGATTTATTCTTCCTGTTTGCTGTACTCTGCTCTATGCTGCTCGCACAAGGAGCACCGATCTAACAATTTCTGCGATTTTGCACAACCCAGGGTAATAGAAAACCGATCGGTGCCCATGCAATCCCAAACAGGCGCTGGCATGATGTCGGGGCAGCATGGGCACGTGCAAAACAAAAAAAGATGCCGCCCCCAACACGATGCAACGGCCCATGACGCCCATATCAAAAACCGCCACTGCGTGGAGTACTTGTAGTGAGCCCCTGGGAATGTCAGATTAGAAGAAGGGCCTTCATGGCAGTGCGACACCAACTGCCTCCGACTTACTAAGATTATGTAAATGAGGAGTACGATTGAAAATTGCCAGAAAAGTTCTCTAATATGACATTGCCTTAAGAGAATAGCAAAGAATGGAAATGAACCCAGGGTCTTAGAACTTTGAGGCAGTAATTCTAAGCACTACACCGTTACACCTTCTATGTCTGCATGCCTCACAGCCTCACAAAAAAAAGTAAAGGAGAAAATGGAACAAATGTAAAAACCTAAACAGACATTAGAGTAAAGAAGGGAATAGTTTTAGTTAGCAATTATTGGAAGCACCATGAAACTTGCAAAACTCAGCATGATCCTGGACATATAAACATGAGCGATTACATAGATTGTCAGTAATTTATGCAAACAGTTGGCAACGACAGAACGAAGACTTTGAAATAAGTACAATCCCTTAAATGTATATAGCTGGTAAAAACAAGATAACATCCTATTGTCCCTGTTTACAGAAAGAGAATGAGGATTGATTAGAAGTTGGTAAAGTGCTTATAGGATTAAGATTGTTTCTGAATGCACTTCATCTATTGTGCAAAGTGTACAAAAGCAAGATGGAGACGATAATCAATATGGTACATATTTTGGTGATGTAATATTGTATATCATTGTGATTTAATGTGTATTCAACTATCCATCAATCCATCCATTATCCAACCCGCTATATCCTAACTACAGGGTCACGGGGGTCTGCTGGAGCCAATCCCAGCCAACTCAGGGTGCAAGGCAGGAAACAAACCCCGGGCAGGGCACCAGCCCAACGCAGGGTGTAATTAACTAAGCATCAAATATATATCTTGTGTATATATTATATATATATATATATATATATATATATATATATATATATATATATATATATATATATATACATATATATATATATATATATATATATATATATATATATATATATAATAAATATCTTGTAGGCTTTAATGGAGACTTGTAAGAGTTGCAAGGATAAATTAAAGTACTGTAGAAGATCAAGACTTTATCTACAGGGCCCCCAAGCTGAGCTGGCATGCGTCAGGTATGCACATTGGTCTCAGCAGTTCCAGGTTGAAGACTCATTATTTTATCTTAGCATCACTTGATGATTTACTGTTTATATTGCAACCATATTTGTTAGACATTTGTTCAGTAATGAAAGCTTGCCAGTCAATATGAGATGTTACTGACCGTCCCCTATTCTTCATCTCTACTTGGTATCCTATTGTGGTGCTTGATGCCAGTGATCAATTCTCAAGCTTCTACTGATGCCCGTAGGATATGACACCAGCATTATTGGGAGCCCTGGGACTCAACAATACAGGGAGTTACTCAGGTTCTTACTACACTGTCCAGGGCTTCCTATAAGATTAAACAATGCCCAGAAGAGGAAGGGCAGGCAGTTGGTCTAAGTCATTAGAACTGTAACTGCATGTTTTCTAAACAATTGTGCATCCACAAAGATTAATTTTCTCAAAATATCCTGTTTCTTAGAGTTTTTGCTTTCCTCTCCTCTGTTGTTAACTGGGCAACTGAGAAATACAATATTAATAGACTTTATATTATAATTAGATATGTTTAGATTAATAATTAAAATTTCTTAGTTTTTATATACATTTAACGTAATTTGAATGTTTATATTTGTAAATGTATATGTTCAGTAATTTATTATTATGTAATTTATTATTATTATTATTATTATTATATTACAGCTGTAAATATGTTCATGTGCTTTTTTCTGAAAGATCTGCAAGGCGTGGAGTGCCATATAAATAAATAAAGGTTTCATGACTGAAAAACAACTACTCCTCTGTTTATTTTCCATCCTGTTTATTCACCTCAGGGTCACAGAGAGCTGATGTCCATCTTGGCAGACATTGGATGCAAGGTAGGAATAAACTCTGGACAGCGCACAAGTGCATTGCAAGGTACACCCATGAATGAAACCACACTCACTCATACTGGGCTAAATTTTAAGTTTTCAGTTAATCCAATCTGTATGGATTTAGACGGAAAAACGGAGTGGAAACTCTACACAGACAGTGCCAGGGATGGGATTCAGCCCAAGAACTCTGAAGCTGAGCCCCCATACTACCTTGATTCACAAACAGCGCTGTATACATGTGGTGAAGGTTTCATGAAAAGCAAAGGCAACTGTAGCGAATTACAACAGAGCTCTTGTAGCTTAGCTCTCTACAGTATTTGTGAGACTGGTCCTCAAAAGCACTGTGAGTATTAGGGTCAGGGTTGAGTTTCAAGTGACACAAAGTCAGACCAAACTATTCGCACTGGTCTTTGTTGTGAGTTATGATGGCCAGGTGGACTTACATTATAGCAAATGTTGAGGATGAACCAAGTAATATCAGTTAAAGTCTGTGAGAAAATGGTATTGCAAGCCATGTGTTTAGGAAACTGTCCAATAGTGTACAGTAGGCACACCTGATAGAGTGTAGGGATGAGACACAGGCAAGAATGATGCAGTGGAAGACCTTCTCTAGTTCAACAGGTTAGTTTACGTGGCAGAAACAACTTTGGTGGAGATTAGTAGTCCATGGCTGGGCACATGGAAGGCTCTCAGCACTAATATAGAAAGTCATCACTTCTAATTGCTATATCTCATTTTCCATGTGAAATAGGAAAAGACTGAATTAAAATCCAACCATAGGCTGCTGCCTCCATGTGGAAAAATATGTAGAGTACATAAGATAAAAAGTAAGCACCAGAAAGCAATTAGCAACTTGTTTATTCAAGGTGTCACACATGCATGAATAGGGCTTATTCACTACTGTAATACCACTCCAAGCCAGGGGTTAGTGCTGTTGTTCACATTTTCTCCCCTTTTGCCCTCACAAAGGAAGATTGAAGGGAAGAGGAGCTGGGATGATGTCATTTCCACTTCCACCAACAAACCCACCTTTTCCTGCCACAAGCATATTTAAGAACACCACCACCAGAAGAAGTCAGTAACTCTATGACTACCATCTGAAAAAGTCGTAATTCCTCAGCACAGGCTGGCAATTATATGGGGTTCACCAGCTGGTGCCTCAACTCTTTGTCTTGTTTTACGTTCTTACAAAGTGCAATAAAGAAAAGAAAAGAGCCATTCTATAAAATACATATATGAAATAAATAAAAATAAATCATACATAAGTTTATATGTTAGAATAGCAGTATTGTTCATTCATCCTTCCAACTGTCCATCTGTTTTCCAAACCCATGTATTGTTGTCATACTATTGGGTTGGGGGTATCTGAAGCCTGATGAAGTAATCTAGCAAGCGATAAAATATGCCAGCACAGCAAGCATCAGTGCTAAAAACCTATGCCATTAACACCACCTTAAATCAAATAGATAAACAAGTTAGAAAATGTACACGTCTTAACATTTAGGTACATTCAGGGGTTTAGTTAACTACTTTGAAAGCTGGAGCATTTTTAATTTTTTGTGACTTTATCAAAGGGTCAGTTATCACATTTCTATTTATTCAATATTTTCTAATAATGATAATAGAATGCAATTACATGCCTCACTAGACTACATTAAATTTATACTTTTTAACAGCACTTTACACAGTCTTGCCATTTCAAATGTAACCAAATCGCCTTGATGTGGCTCAGTAGCATTCATAGATTCCAATTCAAGTGATGTAAAAATGGCACTGATTGACAGTCTATTGTTAAGTGTCGGTTGTAGACTGTCTGTGACTAATTGTAGTTCAAAGTTCTTACTCTTTCCCAATGGAGAGGTTGAATCTATGTAGGTAAAATTTTTGGCTGCTTCAGGCGATGATGGAGAGCAGGTCTGGAGCTTTGCTGATAAATTATAGTCTCTGAGGAATACTGAATCATTATAATGTGCAGATGATATAACTGTGAGGTTGTTTAGGTGTAACAGAAATACAGAATACATATTTGTAATCTCTACTTACTTCATTTCTGTTCTATTATGTTTATTTCTGGAGAACTGACTTTTTGCTTTTTTATTCACTTATGGCTAGCCTACCTCAAGCTAGTGTACAAGTGGTGAGATGCGCGCCTCCACCAGCACTTGATCAACTTGTATAGGGGATCTGTCAGGAGTGTCTGTTGGACAAGTCAAAGAAAAAATATACAAAACTAGGGGGCTTCGCACCCTGCTCGCTTTGCTCACCAACCCCTGCGCCAGTGCTACGTGCCGTAGTGAAGTGCGGGGCTGAACGCACCCAAAGGAGATGTGGCTGCTCCTCCGAAACCCCTCTTAGACGGTGATAAAATGGGAAACAAGTACAGTGGTTTTTTTTACCTCCTCTTTGTTCGATCAGCTGCTGGCTTGCTGCTGCTGCCGTATCGCATGATCTGCATTTCATGCTGCGCTTCGAACGTTTAAAAGCCTGTACAGCACCTTTTCTTTTGTCTCACTGCCTTGTCTCTCTTGTCCCCCAGACATCCTCAAACATTATGCAATCTCTTTTCACTGTTCCGTTATTTCAACGAGTAATATTTTCCAGTTTTTGCGCTAATGCAATTTTTACTCTCAATTTTTTGAGACTTTCAAATTTTTCCACTTCCATTATCTCTAACCTGCTCTGCATGTGTATCACAGGACTTGCTTCCAAAGGTTGTAAGTATGACGTGACTTGTCTGTCTCACAGGACGCGAAAGTGTCTCTCTGTCTTTCTTCAAAAGATCACTTTTCGTCGCATGAAAAAAGTCTTGTATCTTCGCAAAAAATTTTTTTTATAATAGAGAGACATACAAGCTGAAGTGACGATGCTCGAGGTAAACTTGAAGCTGTTAACTAATCCATAACTGAAGCAGCACACAAAGTTAGGCAAGTTTGCAAATCGTCAAAGAGATTTTGACATTTAAAAAATTGGTACAGCAAGAGATATTTAAATAAAAATTGAATGTGTACAACTTCAAAAAAATTGGTCCACTGGGAGCTGATTTGTTTCACGTGGGCAGTCAGACAGGCAAATATGGCAACCACTGTAGGTGCTTTTCACATTCCATGTGAACCACCTAAAAAGGGATGAAAGAATTTTAAAAAATGAGAAACGAACATGCCATCAACTTTACAACTGGGTTAATTGTGTTTGAAAATGAATTGATAGGTTAGTGGATAGAATGGGAAAACTCAAAAGAAAGGTGGATCCTTGATTCTGGCTTCAATAACACCCTGTAATGTCCTTCATATTTAATCTTTATAGTAAACTCATTATGTTTTACATTCCTTTATATTTAATTAGCCACACATATTCATTCGTATTAAATTGTTATGCAGATTTTAGCACAGCTCATGGGGAGTTGCAGCCAATTCAGATAACATCAGAGAAAAGATAAAAAGCAGTTCCAGTCTAGTGCTGGACTTCCGCATAAATCCATACTCATTCATATTTATTCATTTATTTTCAGAAAGCACCTTCCCAATATTCACTGCATCTTGTCCAGGCATGATTCCTGACTTTATACTTAGTACTTCCAAGAAAGGACACCATGACATGATCTGGATTTTGTGAAGTTTAGTAGTGGATGGATGAGTTTATTTTAACACAACCTACCCTGATCGGAGCACATATACAGGTGCCGGTCATAAAATTAGAATATCATGACAAAGTTGATTTATTTCATTAATTCCATTCAAAAAGTGAAACTTGTATATTAGATTCATTCATTACACACAGACTGATGTATTTCAAATGTTAATTTCTTTTAATTTTGATGATTATAACTGACAACTAATGAAAGTCCCAAATTAGAATATCAATTAAGACCAATGCAAATAAAGGATTTTTAGAAATGTTGGCCAACTGAAAGGTATGAACATGAAAAGTATGAGCATGTACAGCACTCAGTATTTAGTTGGGGCTCCTTTGGCCTGGATTACTGCAGCAATGCGGCATGGCATGGAGTCGATCAGTCTGTGGCACTGCTCAGGTGTTATGAGAGCCCATGTTGCTCTGATAGTGGCCTTCAGCTCTTCTGAATTGTTGGGTCTGGCGTATTGCATCTTCCTCTTCACAATACCCCATAGATTTTCTATGGGGTTAAGGTCAGGTGAGTTTGCTGGCCAATCAAGAACAGGGATACCATGGTCCTTAAACCAGGTACTGGTAGCTTTGGCACTGTGTAAAGGTGCCAGGTCCTGTTGGAAAATGAAATCTGCATCTCCATAAAGTTCATCAGCAGCAGGAAGTATGAAGTGCTCTAAAACTTCCTGGTAGATGGCTGCATTGACCTTGGACCTCAGAAAACACAATGGACCAACACCAGCAGATGACATGGCACCCCAAACCATCACTGACTGTGGAAACTTTACACTGGACCTCAAGCAACGTGGATTCTGTGCCTCTCCTCTCTTCCTCCAGACTCTGGGACCTTGATTTCCAAAGGAAATGCAAAATTTACTTTCATCAGAGAACATAACTTTGGACCACTCAGCAGCAGTCCAGTCCTTTTTGTCTTTAGCCCAGGCGAGACGCTTCTGACGCTGTCTCTTGTTCAAGAGTGGCTTGACACAAGGGAAGCGACAGCTGAAACCCATGTCTTGCATATGTCTGTGCGTGGTGGTTCTTGAAGCACTGACTCCAGCTGCAGTCCACTCTTTGTGAATCTCCCCCACAGTTTTGAATGGGTTTTGTTTCACAATCCTCTCCAGGGTGCGGTTATCCCTATTGCTTGTACATCTTTTTCTACCACATCTTGTCCTTCCCTTCGCCTCTCTATTAATGTGCTTGGACACAGAGCTCTGTGAACAGCCAGCCTCTTTAGCAATGACCTTTTGTGTCTTGCCCTCCTTGTACAAGGTGTCAATGGTAGTCTTTTGGACAACTGTCAAGTCAGCAGTCTTCCCCATGATTGTGTAGCCTACAGAACTAGACTGAGAGACCATTTAAAGGCTTTTGCAGGTGTTTTGAGTTAATTAGCTGATTAGAGTGTGGCACCCGGTGTCTTCAATATTGAACCTTTTCACAATATTCTAATTTTCCGAGATACTGAATTTGGGACTTTCATTAGTTGTCAGTTATAATCATCAGAATTAAAAGAAATAAACATTTGAAATACATCAGTCTGTGTGTAATGAATGAATCTAATATACAAGTTTCACTTTTTGAATGGAATTACTGAAATAAATCAACATTGTCATGATATTCTAATTTTATGACCGGCACCTGTACACATCCATCCTCACTTGTTACTCATGAAGTGTGTTATGAATTTTAAGAAGAAACCAATACGCCTGGCATTAAATATTGTGAACACAGGGAGAACATGCTAACTCCACACTATCAGTGACTTGGTTGGATCTTGGTTAGTATAAATTTAACAATATCAGAAGAACACATGGCAGCATCAAACATGACTGAAACAGTCACTTGCTATAGCTTTGTTTGCTTTATTTTCTTTATTATTTACCATTTTGGCATCTGTCATCATAGACAGTTAAGCAAACTCTCTTTTTGACGCCTTAATAATGGCAACTTTATTAGGAATCTGTGAAAAGTTTTTTTCTATTTTCAAAGTACTAACTAATGCTGAATGTCATTGAAAACAATTACAGTATGCACCATATGTGCATTTCGGTTTGGTAACTACATCTCTTCTGACAATTATTGTTTAAGCTAAGTAAGTAAAACTGACTGGATGTTGCATCAGGCAGAAAGCTGGGAAAGATCTGCTGAGGACACACAGGAGCAAAACACGGTCTGCCGCTAAAAGCTGTGACATGCATGTCCTGAGTATGGTGATGTGTAAATCACTCCTCATAAATACATTTATTTCTCTGAAATATTGCCTGAGCACTATTATTCTTTGCTTTTTGCAGAAGCTATTTCTAATAGCTATTGTTAATCTGCACTTTAATGTTTATAAATGCTCCCTATAATGTATCCTCCTGGCAAAAGTATAAGCCAAGCTTTTTGTTATATAGCCACTTTCCGCTATTTATTGCAGTCAGAAAAATGGGCACTAAAAAGCTGCAGCCTTTGAAGTGCCGCACTAATTTGATTAATATGTAGCCTTTAAATGGCATTTCAAGTGGCAAACACGGGGAGACCTGCTTTTCAGATAGAAACACTGCACATTAAACCAATAGACAAGACCGCATTGAGAGCTAAAAAGCACACTGAGCACTTAGAAAACGGTAAGGCTATTTCTTTGAAGTTATAATGATATTTTTTGAAATAAAAAAAATATTTTAAAAAGTGAACTCTATGTACTTCAATGAATAACTGCAGCAAAACAATTTGCATAGCTAAATATATATTTCCAGAAAATTGGATCTGATTACTCTGCGTTTTCAATTTCCCAATTCAAAAACAAAAAACAATATATAAAAATAGAAACCAAAATATGCACTTTCATTTATTTCAATTACTTCAAAGATTATTTGCAACATATATGGCGGCATTCTATACAATATGTTTAGTGGTTGGAGTTAAATATCTGCAGATTAGTAAACACAATAATATGAAAAAGGTTTATGTTTAGACTCACACTTTTTACATGGAAAAGAAATACTATAAATTAGGATTAATTGATTTCAAAAAGTCCCTTTTTGATCTACTTCATAAATTTATTTGCAGTTACCATTAAAGTATCATCATCAGTTGAAGTAATTGCTTTTCTGAACCGATGTAACCCCAATCATTTTTGATTCACACTTCTTCGCATTGATTTCTTCAACTTGCCATAATGTGGAAATTGCTTCCTAGGGACTAAACAGTGGCACTTCACTATGCTTTTAGGGTTCATTGCACAGTTAAAGGTAGGACAATTGTTTGAAAGGCCATGAAAAGATACATAAATCTTTTCTATATTGCTAGCCTTGCTCTACCTTTAGCACCATCTGTACAGTTTTGCAGTTCTTGATAGTTATCGGACTTACATCTTGTATGGAGAAGTCTGGGCAGACTGCGATGTTAATGTTATGAAGTTTATAGAATTCAATCACTCAATCAGAAAAAGTGTTGACTTTAATAGTACCTATCAAAATAAACATTATCACATCTGTAATTAAATGAATTACAACATCAGATAGAGGAAGCAATACACAAGTGCATACCAGACAAAATAACCAAATAACTAATTGTGCATTTTTTTATTTTATAGCACGTTAGGAAATGTATGCATGGCGTAACATTTTGATGCGTTTGGTTTAAGGATAAGTTTGGTATTTTTCAAATTGAAGTTATTTCTCCTCAACCATGTATGTGCATTTCGTTTGCAAAATTGTGTTCCAAAGTCAAGCATTTTCTATAAAATAAAAAATATATTTCTTGCTTGCACTGGAGTTTTACTTTGGAAATAATGGGGCATGGGAACGGCTGGAAGACAAAGCCCTAAAACTTACCAAATACATCAAGTCAAGACGACATCGACAACAATTGTAAATTCAAAATCACATAAGGAAAGCCTCAATGGGCTTTAACAGGCCCTGATTTTAAAAGACCCTGCAGTCTTGACCCCCTAAGAAGACAAGAAAACCCCCTCCCTAAAAAAAAAAAAAAAACCTTGTAGAGGAAAAAAAAATGGAAGAAATCTTGGGAATGCCAATTCAGGTTTGTTGCAATCTGTCTCTGCACTGAGCCACCCAAGGGAAGGAATAGTGATATATTTTATCACAGATCTTCTCCTGGTTGTATCAATATAAAAGTAATACCATATATCCCCAAAAATAAGACCGGGTCTTATATTATTTTTTACTCCAAAAGATGCACTAGGGCTTATTTTCAGGGGATGTCTTATATTTATTCATATACAAAAATCTACATTTATTCAAATGCAGTCATGTCATCTTCTTCTGGAATATCGTCTTAACTCTCCACATTCAAAGCCTGAATTTCTTGCTACTCCAGCCGCTTTTAGGATCCTCCAGGATCAATGTGTGTGCTTCGATGTTCGATGAATGGTTCAATGTGGTGAAGCAAAATGGCGACATACAAATTCATTCATGGTGCTTTTATATTCAATGGTCGCATATTCTCCAACATTATGACACAATATACAGTATTTTGAAAGTCTCACATACCGTCTTCTGTGCCGTCTTTTTTTTTTCGACATTATCAAGTGGGAAATGGAAAGAACGAGCGTGGACCTGTTGGGAGTCAGTGGACTGCACTGGATTTGATCTGGGGACTTCAGCTCAGACGACTAAACCATTTATTACTCAGGCAATGAGACAGAAAGGAGAAAGGGAGTTGCCATTGTGACCAACAAAATGATTGCAAGGTGCATACAGAGCCCCCTAGTACATCAATGATAGGGTCATGACCATCTGCATCAGACGGAAACCTCTGAATAGCCCAAACATGGAAGTGCAAGGATGTCTCAGTCACCATCCAACAAAGACCGATCACTGCCATTGTGTTCCCAGTCGCAACATATAGTTGCGAGACATGGATACTCACAAAAGCAGATAGAAGAAAAATCAATGCGCAGGAGAAGACTTCTACGAATCCCATGGACAGCTAGAATCACCAACAAAGATGTTCTTGATCACAGAAACCCAGAGTTGTCCCTGGAAGGCAAGATCACCAGACAGAAACTGACCTATTTTGGACATGTGATGAAGGTGAATTCCCTAGAAAAGGAGGTGCTACTCGGAATGGTCAGTGGTAAAAGGAAGCAAGGGAGACCAAAGACGTGTTGGGTGGGTACCATCAAGAATGACACGGGAATGAACATCAAGCAACTGAATGAAGCCGTTGAAAACAGGAAAGCATGGTGAGGACTGGCCTACAGAATATCCAAGAGTGAATGGATAGTAGTAGTAGTAGTAGTAGTAATACTTTATTTCTTTACCTGTCTGGCACTTGTCCAGTGTTTATGTATGTTTTGCATCACAGTCCTAGTGGAACGTTATTTCATGCCACTGTATGCTGTAATATTGTATATGGATGGTACGACAATAAAGCCACTTGACTTGACTTGAATTACAGTCCAGTGCCTTAATCAGCAGGCCACACTGCCAGGGGATTTGATGTCATTGTGTTCTGGTTTCTGTGTGCTGCAAGATTAAGTACAATAATCTTTAATGCCATTCGCACAAACATTTCATTCAAAATCATACACTTTTATTTATCAGAGTAAACACTATGCAAATACTATATGATACAAAATTCATTCTGTACAAAACAAATATTAGACAAGAAAACGCTTTGTATAAAAGAAAGGGGTAATTACTTGTGCATGATAATAAACAATTACTGCACATAATGAACATTTTAGGGAGTAAATAATTTGCGCAAAGCAAACGCTTATTATTATTTAGGTGAAACTGTATGATAATACTCACTACGTTTCCTTCATTCTTCTTATTAAAATGTGTCCAAAGTTGGACTTTAAGTGGAGTATACAAGAGCTCGAGTGTGCTTTCTCAGTAGTAATTTCAGTATTCAATATTGCATAAAAGTTAACAATTACTTCCTTAATATTTCTGTAATGAAAGCCTTTTTTAGGAAGTAAAATTGAGATACAAATAGTAACATTCAAAATAAAAGCAGTGGTCACAAAAACTAACAGCAGTAGTATCAACAATAAAAGAAAGCTACATGATTACAGACTACAGATAAGTATATCCTACAAAGGAACAGCCTTACAAATATCATTTTAAGTAATGTAACATTTAAAAATAACCACCAAGGAAAAGGCTAGGAGTTTGGAAAGACTCTGAAGAGATGCGCCTATAGGTGGACATTAGATGTATCCCAAGTGAAACTGAGGAATAATGCTGACATCAAATAATAGAGTACCTAAAAGTGAAACAGCGCATCAATATATTGAACTCTACTTGCTCTAAAAACGGGAAGTCACTTAATTAAAAGAAGTGAAAAAGGCACTTGGCTTTTCACAAAGGATGTAGTAAATACAAAGTGGCTTATGTTTGCCTTAGCCAAGCAGAAACTCGGTGTCAAATTTACTCAATGAAGAACTCAACGTGCTTTATTTCAAGACGCATTATTGTAAATGAGGAAGAGATTCAGTGCTTTCTAAGATAAGAGAAATGACTGCAAGTAAAAACGTTTCATAAAGAATGATAAAAAAAAAGTAAATGTGAACCATTACATTTACAAAAGAAGCAAAAATGCTATCCTGCCTTGGTAAAACCGTACATTAAATTAAAGATCAATAAAGGAACAATCATGAAAATGGTACCTCACTATAAGAGGTTATGTAGTTAGAGCCCATCAGCTGCAATCCACTAAACTGGAATGGATGTACTGTATATGGTGACAAGTTGCCTGGCTGGCAAGTAAGTACCGGGGCTGAGATGGGCTCAAGAAGGCTCGTACTGTAAAAGGGCAGGCAGTAAAGAGATTAAGAGAGCAAAGAGTGTGCCATATCAGCTTAAAGATTGCCTTGGGTGTAACTGTCTTCTGGGTTTGAAAGTGAAACAGAAGTTGTGGAGAGTGGGCACAACACCAATGGGACTGCCTATAAACTGTTAAGCACCAGAGGAGAGCTCCCATATGCCACAGATACTGCTGTAGCAAAGATGACAAAGAATGTCAATAGGACCAGAAAATGAAAAAGAAGGGAATCTAAGTTTTAAACGGGATGAGGCCAAAACCAGGGAAGCAACCAACCAAATTATCAAAGCTCAGTACTCAGGCCAGAGATGCATTCAGTAAACTAGTAAGGATTCCAAACCCCAAATTATAAAATAAATAATTCTGAAATGCACCAGTGTTTGTTTTAATTATTCAGCTACTTGGATAACATAAGATATGCATTGGCGGCTCAAGTAGAACCAAAGTGATGACAAAATGAATTGTGTGCACCACGATCACGTGTTGTGTATCCTGTGACCATGAGACAGCAACGGGATAGCAACGATAACATAACTGATCATATAGTGTATTCTGAAAAACTGCTGTGCATGCACAAAAATAATCGACCAAATTGCTACACATCAATGTCACCAGCATAACTCTACTAAAATACAGCAATGTCAAGACAAACAAAATTAATAATAACACCAATGGCTTCTACAGATTGTATGGACCCTGACTTGATACTGTGCCAATACTGCTTTTCCAGGTGAGTGCACAGGTGCCAACTGGCTTTTTTTTTTAATGTTGTGATGTAAATTGTATTGCAGTGCTCAGTGGAAACCTAATAATTAATAAAACAAGTCCACATTTGACTTGTCTGCCTCTTGCATCTAATATACATTGCTATTCTCACACTGTTGTGGTCTTACTAACTGACCCCTGTTCTTCCTGATCCTTATCAGGACAGTGATCCGTAACAGCATCTAAGAAAAGGAGCTTAAATCATTATAAGCCATACACGCTGACTCTGTACTTTGCTAGATTATTATTCATAGTTTTACTATTTTTTATTCTCAGCAATGAAGTGCTTATGACAATGTTGCGTTGTAGTAGTACTCAGCTGGTGCCCTGAGCTATAAACATATTGTGGCATATCGTGCTGCTGCAATGACAGCTGTGATGAATGGGGACATAGGTAGGGGTGGAGCCTGGGGGACAGCACTTTTTGTGAGGGTACAGGACGGTTGTGTGACACTTTTGGACACAATTTCCACTTGTCCTTTTCCATCATCATGCCTGCTTGCTGTTGCTTTACAATGGCAATTACTTTGCTAACACCCAAGGTGAATTTTGCCACAATCTATCACACCAATAGAGTCAGTTTTTTGTTGCTCTTCAAAACACCTTTATTGTGTCAACTTTAGCCTTACTAACTTTAAAGAGTAAATTCTTGCTTTGTGTGTCAAAACTCCATTTTGCTCTTTACTTTTCTTCAACTTGTGACAGGCCGTGTCACGGGACTTAGATATAGCCTGAAAGAAAAACACTTTATAGTTTTACACTTTCTTTTTATAAATAATTTCTATCAGTACTCACCTTGACAGAATGACATTAGGATTAAGGCACCGGTAAGGAGCTGCAAAGGTGCAGTACAGGTGCCAGTAGGAAATTGCTGGTGGGCTGCAGGAAGGTGCACTCTGGGGAGGAGACACGCATGTGGGAGTCTTAAAGGCAGGCCGAGCTGTGTGTGTTCTGGAGAGTGTAGAGGTGCCATGGTCCTGGCTTTCTGCTGACACTGTAAGAGAAGGAGCATTAGGTCAGTTGATGGCAAGGCAAGGGAAGGGCCATGAGATAGAGTGATGGGCCCAGAGTCAATTCAGGAGAGTCACTTGAATAATTCTAATTCAGGGAATATGCATGAGCTGTGGATCTGCTCCCACTTATTGCATGCATATGTGTCCAATTCCCCTAATATAAGAGTTGATTTTTGATTGAAGAATACTGCATTGTGAAAGTGTCAATATGTGTCCCTATTGGTGTTGATGATGGAGTGTAGCCCAGGGACTGCTTGCAGCAATTTGAGGAACATATAAAGCGGCACTGCTGATACCAGGATGTATCTCTTCGTCACCTCATCATTCCATCTTCTCATCATTTTGTCTGCTTGTTTCATCGCTTCTTATCATTCTTGTTTACAGATTGTTCAATATAGCTGCTGATTGGAACATTCTGACTTTTCCATGGTGGAGAGACTAGGTTAGGTGCAATAAGCAATTTTCTGATCTAAAATATGAAATTTAGGCAGGAATCTGGGACTGTGTTGGTGAGCTAGTCGTTTGGCTTTCAATTAAAGTCATACATAAGTCCAAAGGTCTCATTTTGCTTGACTTCTCACTACAAGTCCTAAAAAATTTTGCCTATGGAGTAACAGCATTGAGCAGGTCCCATGCTTTTCGACATTTTTGTTTCTAGTTATGATCCTTGACCCTGAGTAACTTAAAGGAGCATGGAAGTGATTGGAGATTTTTACATCTCTTATTTTTTGAGTACATCACATTTTACTTTCTTGATACTAGGACTGTAAGTTTTGTGCACAAATTAGAATAAACAGTTTTTTATATTTTTCTGTATTATTTTGTGTCCGTGTCTCTCCTTCTTTCTCCTGTTCATTCAGTCATGAACTACAAGATGCCCATAAGTGATAAGTGCTTTCATGACAAACTCCTTCATATTAAACAGTTTGTCCAGAGCAAATGGTCTGACTGGAACATCCTAAGACGCCGGTATTTTGCGGTGCCCGAAATATGTACATCGCGGGTCAGGTTGCTGCCACCACCGGGCTGCAAATGAAAAGACCACCAGCGGCATTTGCTCAGGAATACGCCATCCTACTCATGGCCCTGGACATAGAAGTGTCAGTGTGCCAAATTTACAGTATGTGAAAATAAACTCCAATCATGGCTCTGTGCAAAAAGAAGCCTCATCAACTAATATTGCATTGTTTAATTTGAGATCTCTTGAGGGCAAAACATTGGTGCTGTCAGAATTCATCACTGACACCAAACTTGATATGCTGTGTTTAATGGAGATTTGGCAAAAACCGAACGAGAGATTTACGTCTCTCACGGAGGCGATACCACCTGGTTACACTTTCCACACACAACCTCGCAGCTCAAGACATGGCGGTGGACTCGCAGTAATTGTCAGAGTGGATGTAAACGTCAAAAGAATCCCAGTTGATTGTCCATTGTCTTTTGAGTGCCTAATTCTTAAACTAATAATGGAATCAGGATCTGTCTCACTCATTGTTCTTTATTGTCCTCCAAAATACAACGCACCCTTCTTATCTGATCTGATTGAACTTTTAACCTACTTAAGCTCTTACTCCCAGAGAATTATCCTTCTTGGTGATTTCAACATCCATATTGACACTACTACATCTAAACTGAGAAATGAATTCCTATCCTTACTGGACTGTTTTGACTTGACACAACATGTTGATTTTCACACCCACTCTGGTGGTCATATATTGGATCTGATCTGCACTTCTAGATTATCTGTTGCCAACACTTACAGCTCTGATTTGGGACTCTCTGACCATAAAACAGTATTTTTCACTGTCTCACTGCCTTTACCTCTCTTACTTGTAAATGACAAATTTCTTACAGAAACCTTAAAAATATCTGTCCCTCTATCCTTTCTGGATCCATTTCTGATCTTTTTCTGTCTGTACCTATTCCATCAACACTAGATACTTTTGTTGACCACTAATACACATCCCTTAATTCGGCATTAGATAAAACAGCTCCTTTAAAACATAAGGAGGTTTCCTTTAAGTGTTCAGCTCCTTGGTATAATTCAGAATTGCGATCTATGAAAGCAGCTTGCCGATGCCTTGAGGGAATGTCATGTAAGTGTGGCCTCACCGTACACATTCAGGCTTTCTCTCAACAACAAAGAGCTTACAGAGAAGCACTAACTGCTGCCAAGAACACCCGTTATGGCAGAATAATAGAAAGTGGCCACGATAACCCAAGGGTTTTGTTCTCTGTAGTTAATAAACTACTCCAACTTGCATCTGGCCCAACTACTTCTTCTACTGTAGTCTGTGAGGAATTCCTCCACTTTTTCCGTAACAAAATCAAAGATCTAAATAATTCAACTAACATAAATACATCATCTGTTTATATCTCTCCCTGTTTTCCCACTCTATCCAGCTCCTTCTCTAAGTTCTCACATTCTGGTTGATTTTGCGACTTCTCTCATCGTGTTAAGAATCATAGTTCTACGGGAAACTGTGACGTCAGGAGTAGGGAGCCAGGCGGGACACTCCGCTCTGTCCTGTTTCACTTCTATGCGGGCAAAGCCATGGGGGGTGGCTAGTTAAATATATATTTAAACAGTATGAATAACCCTTGTGGAATGTAGACAGCATTACCTATTTAATTCTCACAGAGCCATTTACACTAGTACCTTCATTGATATTTTTACATTCATAAATTGACCAATTCAAGTACCATTCATTTATTCTAATCAATTTGTGCAAAGCTGAACCATTCATGAGGAGCACTTTATTATCATCTAATCAGACTTACCTTTCTCTGTAACTTAAAAAAAAGCAGTACTCCGTTACTACAATAAACAAGACAAAGGACTTCTCCTTTGCACTTTAGTGAAATTAAAGAAACAATATGAATCACAACTAGGTCCAGTTATCTGACAGTGAAGATGTCTCTGCTTCAATTCATAGACATTTCCATTAGCTTGTCACGCTGTTATAGCAACTTTTTTCATCTTTTTGGTAATTATAATCCATTGTAAAATCAATACTTCTTTGCCCCCATTTGTAGAAGCTTCTAAATTTTTTTACTTCAGATATTCGTTACCAGTGTTGATATTCACCTGAACAGATGATAATGAGTTGTGTGAGTTTACTTTCCTAATCACTTTTAAAAAAGCAGTATAAAAATTGCCAATAAATGTAAAGAGCTGTTCAAAACCATGCTAATTGTTGCAGAAGGAGCCATTTATAGTTCATAATTTAATTCTGACCAAGTCTACCCAGTTATCCTGTTGAATTAGGTTTTTGAGTGAAGTGCACAGGAGAACATCTCAACTTAAGAGGGTCAGTTTCTGTCTTCACTCATGATCCTACTTCTTACACTTGTACTGAATCTCGGTTTGTTTTTCAGATCTTATTTTGGAAGAATTGTGCCAGTGAGTGTATTATAGTTACTGACCTTAAGCTTGTACTTGTCTTAAAGCGGGTTCTTATACTCATATCCAGTTGTACTGCAGCACTGTAATAAGTTCCAAAAGCTAGCCTGATCTTGGTATGAAAGAATATATTTTTATATTAATACTGAAAACAAATATCATTAATGACAGCATGCTGTCCAGCAAGAAGCTTTATCAATAACAGGTTTAGTCTCAGGTACTCTACATTTAATTTGCACTGATAGACATTCATAATTAGGAATTCTGCACATTTTTCCAGAATTCTGAGAGACTATTTTGAGTTGTAACTTGGTCACTTGTGTGCCAGGCAACTGTTGTTGGTCTTCTTGCATCACCACTTTGCTGTAACTCAGAAAGCACTTTTTTGTTGAATTGGGTCTGCTGCGTTAGGTCAGTAGCTCACGACAATGGAGTGCAGAGAGCCTGGACTTAGCACAGAAATGGCTAAGCACTGTAAACATTTGTCTGAATCTCATTTCAGGTTTTTAACACTGTTTTGAAATTCATGTATCTTTCCAGCTAGCTATAATTTACCTGGGTATGTTTACACAATGCCATCACAGAAATTAATTTGAAAATATTACAAGACTCACAAAGCACACTAGACCTTTGGGTTGAACTGATAGACTACAGAGAAGTATTAAAGAACAGCCTTTGGCCTCATGAGTGGAGGTGATGCTGATTTCCAATTTGGACATTCTGTGCTGCCATAGCTCATTCAGGTCACAAAATGCTGCACAGGCCAGCTGTTGGCTGACATTTCCATTCAGAAGCAGCCCTGTTGCTTTGCAGGCATAGCTCCTGCTGTCTTGCTTTCGCTTTACGTAATTTTAAACATTGTAAATAGCTTTGGATAAAACAATCAACCTAAATAAATACATACATGTAAATATTCAATAATAATTGACAGTTACACAGTAGTTATGTAGACAATTTAATTGCTATTTAAGTGCACTGCAAAGTAATTAGGGACACTTAATGTAAAGTGTTACCAGCCTCCCACTCTGCAGCAAACTGCAGTGAGTCATGTGGTCTTCTGCTTATGCATTATGGGTTACAATTGATGAAGACCCACATTGCACACAGCAAACACCCACGTTGTAAAGCAAGCATCTCTCATTGAGGCTGTGCTATGTTTCAGCGCGCAAGAAAAACACTGTTACAATACATCTACAATACACTTGTAACTAAATTATCATAGAAATAGACTCAAAGCTAAAACTGCATTATTGTCTATTTAAGAGAAAGCAATTTGTGCCCAGAGACAGAAAGAAATACAATGGCTTTTCTATTAATAAATATTTAATACTAAAACACATGCCATTTATATGTTAGAACAGGAGGCAGAAGTCAAGGTGGTGATGATAGACAAATAACCTGCTTCATATATAATCCCCTGGTATCTTGTCCATGCTTTTCAGACTGTGCTGGGAGACACAGTGCGCCTTCTTGTGATGGCATGTATGATTGTGCCATCCTGGAGGAAGTGGACTACCTGTGCCACCTGAATCAGCTGCAGGTACCACCTCATGCTACCAGTAGTGACAAGGACACTAGCATACTGCAAAACTAGAGAAGAATCAGCCAGGCAGAACGAGGAGAGAGCTACTGTCCGTGGCCACCACCTGTAAAACCATTCCCTTTTTGGGGGCTGACTTGTTGTTGCCTCTCCAGTGCACCTGTTCTCACTTCCATTTGCACCAATGCAGTTAAAGTTGATTCACAATCGCTTATGGTTCCTAACTGGACAGATTGATATCCCTGAAACTTAATTGACTTGTGTTAGACTGTAATGATTGAGTGTTCCCTTAATTTTTTGAGCAGTATATATATATATATATATATATATATATATATATATATATATATATATATATATATATATATATATATATATATATATATATATATATATATATATATAATATCCATTTGTCTGAATCACAATCTGATTATTTGAGTGGTCACCTACCAGGTAATGCTTGTGGTTGGTCGGCCAGTTGGCCAATTTCTGCCACACCCTCACAGTTGCAAGAAGCAGATCATAGACATGTTATAGAGTACCTGTCAAATAATACAAAGAGTGCATGACACAGGTTTCACCCTAATTGGGGCTCTTTGGGTGTACGCACCTTTGCTTCCACGATTGTAAAACTCCGGTCTGTCAAGTAAGCGAACCACTTGCCATGGCGCAACATCTGAGGCTTCACGTCATGTGCTGATGTCCAAGGTTTGATCCTTAAAAGGGGAAGAAAAGGTGTGGACACCAGATGAGCCCCAATTAGGGTGAAACACACGTCATGCACTCTTTATGTTATTTGACAGGTTCTCTACACCACATTTTTATACGATTATCGTTATGTTAACATTGTCACTACTGGATTGGTGGTATTGCTGCTTTTCGTGTCATTGTGCTTATGTACAATGGTGTCACAAGACACTTACTATCCAAGCTTTGCTATTTTTTTTTATTTTGCAAATGTCTTCTTTGTTTGGGCCTTTTTGGCTAGTTTGATTTTGAGCAGTGCTTTGAGTCTTTGATCATGAACTTTTCTAATTCATTATGAGCTTTGATGCCTCTCCATGTACTGACCTTTGCCTGTTTATATCAACCCTACTTCTAACTGAACTCATTAAAATGACATAATTAAGGTTGTCTGTTGAATGTACATCATGGCCAAAGTTAAAGCAACCTTACCAATCAAAACAATTAATTAACTCAAAGGGCTTATTGTTTTAATTTTTTTTTAACTGAAAAAGAAAATGTCATTGCCTCATGACAGTCAGTCATTATCCAACCCGCTGTATCCTAACACAGGGTCATGGGGGTCTGCTGGAGCCAATCCCAGCCAACACAAGGCAGGAAACAAACCCCAGGCAGGGTGCCAGCCCACCGCAGGGCACACACACCCATTAACCAAGCACAGAGTAGGTACAATTTTAGGATCGCCAGTCCACCTAACCTGCATGTCTTTGGACTGTGGGAGGAAACCCACACAGACACGGGGAGAACATGCAAACTCCACGCAGGGAGGACCCAGGAAGCGAACCCCGTGTCTCCTTACTGCGAGGCAGCAGCGCTACCACTGCGCCACTGTGCCACCCCTGCCTCATAACATTAACCATTTTATTCTACAAGCTTGACACTCAGTTTTCCATTTCTAGTTTTTCCTCAGGATGATGACCTTAGTAATTGCAAATATTTACCAACTATTGACAGATCAGCATAATGACATTAAAGCTTAGTCTTAGGAAACAAAGAACTACAGTAATAAATGTAAGTCCACCAGTCATACAGTCATTTCAGAATGAGAAAAAGGAAGTTATCAACAGGTTGTTTAAAAACTTAATTAAATGGCATTTTCACATTGTAAATTGCCAATAAAATGGTCCAATGAAATGACTATTTATTTAAGGTGAGCAGAGAAGAGTCTGTACAGACACTTAAAGGCAGGCAAAGTTCAAGAAACACGTAAGCTTTTGTCAATCAAAACATGAAAGAGCAAAAATGACATTTGATTTGATTTTTTTTCACAAGTGAAAAAAGAAAGTTTCTTTACTAATTATTTAGCTTTCCCTTTAAATACAGTTTAAATGACATTGTATATATAATACTGTGTAATCACATAATGATGTTTGTGCATCCACATATACAAGATATGCAAGAAATCAGCGGAGACAGTAAGAAAGCTTGTGGCATTATGAAAGCATTCAATTACAACAACAAAAGAAAGAAACAATAATATCTCCATAAACAAAAGCACCAAAATTATGCCATTCCTTCTCAGAACCTGAATGATATCATAGATATGGTAACGCCATTGTTACATATTAAAGTACCATCTGTATAAACAATAAAAATCCAACAAACCGAGGCGCCCTGACTGTTTTCAAACAGACAAACCCATCGGCCCAGGCTACTGGTAAAACTGTCTTCAAGAATTTACCTTCAATATACGTTAAACTAAACAGGCTATTGTTTCTGGGGGTCAAAAGATTCATTTCTTACCGGCACCAGGAACTATTTTATCCCGCCTTCAATCATATGATCGTCTACAAAGGCCCCAGGTCTTTAAACCTGACTTTCATTCTGTCTTATAATCACAAGGCAATCAGGGAGCTGATGAGGTGTGATGAGTTGAATGGGCTCTTCGAAGTAAAGATTATATCACGTTACATCACACACATTGAGGGACCCTCATCGAAAACCATCAATTTACAATTCCCTTTGTGAGACTTTTCAGCACTGAGTTAACCGTAGGTTTTTCTTCTTCTTGTCCATATGCTTGCTGAGACCCGAACCTCAACCTTTTACTATAAAGAATATTTTCAGCTATTAAAGGATACAGAAACAATATATTTGTTATAGTAGAATGATTAATGTTTTTTTTATAAATCAGAGTGTAATTTTTAATAAACTACTGTGTGATTGCAGAGTCAGAAATAATAAATCAATAGTATACTGCAGCACAAAAGGACAAAACCAGTTTCAAGAACTTGGCCATCTTGATGTACTTAAGAGGGTTGATGTTAAGGTAACAGGCCATAGCTGAGGCTAATACTGGGATCTTGCTGGAATAACATAGTTGTCTGTTTCCTCCACAGTCTGAAAGTCTTTAATCCAGAAGAAGATCTCAGACTCTCACAGCTGCATTTTTTGCACAAACGTACTGGTGGAGCCATACCATATATTTGCTAATTTCTCCAATGTAAATATGAACTTACCTAACTAATAATGTTTGTCCCTTTTTTGCTAATGAATATTGAGATGCTCAAGTTAAAGCAACATTCACATCACATCAACTCAAAAAATGGTATATTAGTGCCTGGCCTGTCTCAATTGTCATCAGATCATCATCATACGATCAGATATCATCACCATCTGACAAAATACAGCAGTTTAGATTTTACCATTAAGTAAACTGAGATCCTCACAACCACAGATCATACATTGCCTAAATTGAAACAGTAGCACATGTGGGCAAGTCACAATAACATGGAAAGAACACACAGATGAATGAATAATCCTTTATTGTCATTGTCACAAGTACAACGAAATTAAAAAGATGTCTCCGGTCAGTGCCTTATCACATATATAACAATAAAAGAAAACAGGTAGAACTAAACAAACAATATAAACAACATACAGTAGTGCGATTTACATAAATTAGTGCATATATAAGTAGGTAACTCATATAGCTATTTGTGACCATTTCTACTTTTAGTGGCATTAAGACGTGCTATTGCAGTTGGGTAAAAGCTATGTTTGAGTCTGTTTGTCCTTGCGTGTATTGCTCTGTACCGTTTTCCTGACGGCAGCAGTTCAAAAAGGGAGTGACCAGGGTATGAGATGTCCTTTATGATGTCATTGGCTTTCTTGAGGCAGCGGGAGCCGTGTAGATCTTCTAGTGTAAGGAGAGGGCAGCCGATAATCCTTTGGGCAACGTTGATGACTCCCTGAAGTGCTCTCCTCTGAGCCACTGTGCAGCTAGCATACCATATGCATATGCAGTATGTTTGGATGCTTTCTATGGAAGCTCTACAAAAGCACACCAGCAGTCTCTGTGTGATGTTATTCCTCCTGAGTACCCTCAGGAAGAACAGTCTCTGTTGGGTCTTTTTCAGCAACTCAGAGGTGTTCACGCTCCAGGATAGGCTTTCCTCTATGTTGACTCCCAAGAACCGAAAGTCTGCCACCCTCTCCACACAGTCACCGCTGATACTTAGTGGTTGAACTTCTGTCTTGTTTCTTCTATAGTCTATTATGAATTCTTTTGTCTTTTTAGTATTTAAGAGGAGGTTGTTATCCTTGCATGAAGAAGACAGCTGCTCCACCTCATCTCTGTAGGCAGACTCATCTCCCCCAGATATGAGCCCCACCACGGTAGTGTCATCTGCAAATTTCACAATAATGTTGCTCTGGTGGGCGGGGGTGCAATCATATGTGTAGAGAGAGTAGAGCAGTGGACTAAGCACACAGCCCTGAGGTGACCCAGTGCTGAGGCTTAGAGTTGGTGATGTGTGACGGCCCACTCTCACTTTCTGTCTGCGGCCAGTGAGGAAGCTGTTGATCCATCTGCAGGTGCTGTGAGAAAGCCCCAGGTCTTTTAGTTTGACATCCAGTTTGCTGGGACGAATAGTATTGAATGCAGAGCCGCAATCTACAAACAGCATGCGCACATAGGTTCCTTGCTTCTCCAGATGTGTTGTAGCAGCATGGAGTGCTATGGCTATGGCGTCCTCAGTAGATCGATTTGCTCTGTAAGCAAACTGATACGAGTCAAGGCCACGGGGTAGGGCTGCTGTAATGTGATGACGAACCAACTTCTCAAAACATTTCATTGCCACTGGGGTGAGTGCCACTGGTCGATAGTCATTAAGGCTGGAGATGTGAGGTTTCTTGGGCAAGGGTATTATAGTGGAGGTCTTGAGGCAGGGTGGAACTGTCGACTGTGCGAGGGATTGGTTGAAGATCCTGGTGAAGATCTCAGCCAGCTGGTCTGCGCAATCCCTCAATACATATCCTGGTATGCCATCAGGGCCAGCCGCCTTCCTCGGGTTTACGTCCCACAGCATACGCCTCACTTCATGTTCCTCCAAGGTGATGATGATACCATCAGGGGTTGTGTGGTATTGCCTTGCCTCTAAAACATCCGGTGTAGTGTCCTCACACACTACATAACTTGAACACACAACCCTGGGGCTGTCTGTGAGCAGTTTTAACAAATGGGCATCCAGGAGTCAGCATGAAAACACAAGGCTGGCAAACAGTTCAAAACGATTTTCTACGTCTCTGTTCTTTTTGCACCAGAACAGCTATCTTCAAACCATACAGTGGAAGAAGCACACATAGGCTTCCTTAGTGCCCTTTTAAAATTTAGTACTGTCAGGTGGTCTTCCTCAGTGGTGGGTGAAGATTAAGATGCCACCCAACCCCTTTTTGAGCAATGTAGTGATTTGTGCTCAATGCTTTTACTGATATTGATCTGCGTTATGTGTCTTTCAAATTGTTGTGGCTGTGGACTTGGAACTGGACTTTTTTTACATCTTCATTGACTTGCATTGCACATTCTTGATAGGGAAAACTCAAACTGAAAGAGAAGTTTAAAATATAAACACAAAAAATAGTGGTCCCCATTTTAATGTAAAGAATAACAAGTTTACTATCTTCGTCCTTTCACTAAACTGGAAAGTTCAGGTCGCAAATACAAACAGACATCCAAGGGTAAATCGAAAACACTGCAGGACCAACTGAGCTAGCTTCATCAGCCAGAAACTGATACTTATAGTGCCTGGAACAAAGATAACTTCACATACTATAAAAAGTAATATTTTTCGAGATAAGAAATTACATTGAGAATTTGAAGGGAAAAAATGCTTAGGAAGACAAAATTCAAAACATTTTAATAACAAGATCAGCAAAGCTTTAAAGCAAAAATGCCACTGGATTTTTACCTGATTCTGCCCTCCAGCTAACTCTTTACAAAACCCCATGACCTACCAGTTCATTTGTCTCCATATCAGACGAAAACGGCGTCATTCTACAACTTATTAGTTCAAAACACACTAACAACAATGTGACTGTGCACTCCTTACCAACTAACCAGAAAATAAACAAGGTGTTTCCCACCTGGAATATCAACCTTTTATCTTCTGTTTGTGGTCTTTTGACAACACATATACAGAAGGTATACAAGCAACAGAATTAGCCACATTATTATTGATCAAATCAAGTCAATAAGTGCACCCTCAGCCTATGCAAATGTGCTTCCAGTGAGGAAAATCCTCAGCACGCTACGTCATCTCTTAGATGAGCCCTACATTAGACAGTTCTTTTGTTAAGGGCCTTGGAAGGGCACTACAAATGAAACAAATTGTAATGAATTTATATTTTTACTCTTTTATGCTTAAAAAGTAAGAATAAACAGAGACTAGAACAACAACATTTATTTATACAGTGGAACCTCGGATCACAAACGTCTCGGACCACGTACAAATCAGGTTATGACCAAAAAGTTCGCCAAACTTTTGCATCTGTTCACGACTACACACTTGGGTGACAAACAAGCCTGTGACCCTTCCGGTTCGTACGCGCCGATGATTTCCACATGTGTTCAGTCTCTCTCTGTGCAGTGAGCGAGAGAGAGAGACAGGAGAGAGAGAGAGAGAGAGAGAGAGAGAAAGAGAGAAAGTGTGCGAGAGCAAGCGAGTGAGAGAGAGAGAGAGAGAGAAAGCGTGCGAGAGCGAGCGAGAGAGAGAGAGAGAAAGCGTGCGAGAGCGAGCGAGTGAGAGAGAGAGAGAACACGAGAGGGCAGTTAAAGAATACACTGGGCCTGTTTTTAAAGAGACTGCAAGGTTAGTTTTCTCTGTTCAAGGTTTTCTCAGTGTTATTCAATGTTTTTACATTTAGTTTACTTTAACACTGTGCATTATATGGTATAATTAACTATTTTTGTGCTTAAAAATCTTTAAAAATATATATATTTACATACAGCTTGTACGGTCCAGAACAGATTAATTGTATTTACATACAATCCTATGGGGGAAATTACTTCGGGACCTGAGGTTCCACTGTATAGCATATTTTCATACAAACAATGTATCTCAAAGTGCTTTACATGATGAACAAAAAGAAAAAAAGACAAAATAAATAAGAAAATAAAATTAGGGAACACTAATTAACATAGATTAAAAGTAGGTCCGATGGCCAGGGAAGATAGAAAATACAAAAAAACAAAATCTGCAGGGGTTCCAAGGCCACGAGACCATCCAGCCCCCAGTGGGCATTCTACCTAATATAAATGACCTCAGTCAGTCCTCATTGTATTCAGGGTTCACATGTAAAAACTTCAGGATGACAGTCATGTGGACTTCTGGCCTTTAAACCATCAATGTATGCTTTGATCAGGTGGTGGTGACGCAGAAAACCAGGAAAAGAACAGCAGAGAAAGTAGGGGTTAGTACGGATTTCGGAGCCACCATGAATGATAATGCTAATTAAATGCATATATGGAGTATCAGGATTAAGCTAAAATGAAGCTATGAGAAAGCCATGTTAAAATAATGTGTTTTTAGTAGTGTTTTAAAGTGCTCCACTGTATTAGCCTGGTGAATTTCTATCGGTAAGCTATTCCAGATTTTAGGTGCATAACAGCAGAAGGCCGACTCACCACTTCTTTTAAGTTTAGCTCTTGGAATTTTAAGCAGACACTCATTTGAAGATCTAAGGTTACCATTTGGAGTGTAAGGTGAAAGGCATTCCGAGATATAGGATGGAGCGAGATTATTTAAGGCTTTGTAAACCATAAGCAGTATTTTAAAGTCAATTCTAAATGGCACAGGTAACCAGTGTAGTGTCATCAGAACTGGAGAGATGTGTTCAAATTTTCTTTTCCTAGTTAAGATTCTAGCAGCTGCATTCTGCAATCGTTGTAATCGATTGATGTCTTTTTTGGGTATCGTGAGAGGAGTATGTTACAGTAATCTAGCCGACTGAAAACAAAAGCGTGAACTAATTTCTCAGCATCTTGCATGTTATAAGACATGTTAGAAGACATTGAGCTCATTACTGCATGAAGCTCATGAGCTACTTAAGCCATCTCTGTTCTAGGCTCACTCTGATTAACAGATTTTTAATTCAAATGCTAGAAATCCATTCACATTAGCAAGGAGTAACTGAAGCAGCCATGCACCAACCCATGCATAAAGAAATTACAGCAACTATATTCTTCCTATATATATTCACATCTGCTTTTCCCTTACAGAAGTGGGTCCCAAACTCAGTCCTGGGGACCCACTGTGGCTGCAGGTTTTTGTTCCAACCAAGTTCTGTTTTTCATTGGATTCATAGCCCAATTAAGTGAGTTGATGTCTTTTAGTTTATCTGTTTTGAGATTGATACAGAAATTACAAAGCTAAGTTGGGTAATTCTTATTAAAATGTACTAAGCAGCTACAGTATGTAGGGATAATGAAAATTTTGTTTTATTTTCCTTTTGCCTTTTAATAATATTTTCATCCTGATTTTCATTCTGCTTTTCCAGGAGTTCTGGTTACTTACTAATTAGTGGGTCTGACACTGAAGTAGTTGCAGCCTTTCATCATTCAATTCAATCTGCCTGTTTTTAAGTAGGATATAATTAAGGAGGTAAACTACACAGAAAAAGAGCAAAATAACAGGAGAACAACTACAAGAGAGGTAACATTTAAAGCTATAGCAAAAATTGAAATATTTCTAAATGTCTTAGAAATGTAAAAAAATCATACTGCTGTGCTTTTCTGAATGCAGAATATGAGAAGAGAAAACAGAACAGCTATTTAATTGACATCAGTTTTTATGAGTTATTATTACTGATTGTGAAGCTGGTTGGAACAAAAATCACAGTGTGTCCCCAGGACTGAGTTTGGGAACCACTGCCTTCGAACAAGGAAGAAATCTCACACTGAGACCGAGTGCTTGTCTGTTACAATGTCTGGTGCAACTGTCTATTGACATAACAGAGTGCCAATGAAAGCTGCCAGGAACCCAATGTAACGGGACAAAATCAATGCAAAAATTAGGATACTCTGTAAACGAGGCTAACTGAGGGACCCTGACTGATTGTAGGGTCACAGTTGGGGAAAAAAAGTAATTGGATTAATATGTTACTCTCATTACTTTATGGGTGTAAATTACATTACCTGCAACGATGGACTGGCAATTGGGAGTACGGGATAAACCCCAAGCGTTGTAAACAGCGAGAGAGAGAGAGAGAGAGAGAGATGCGACCTGATTGGTCCATGCTCCACCCTGTGCACCTGTCTGTCCGATCACGTGATCATACCAACTGCCGGCCACCTTGGACCGATACAAACAAGAAAAATGCACAAGAGGAAAGTTACGAAATTAACAAATGAACAATTGATGCACAAATGACCGAGTATACATCAGTTCGCGGGAGGTCAGTGTGTACCAGTGGTCAGTACAATGAAAATGAATTTGGTTTTTGCATGCCTCTTTTAGGATAGTTGACGATAATACAATACAAAAAACTCATCATACAGCACAGTAAATAATTATTAATCAGCGAACGCAATGGCAAAAGGCAACTTGAAAGATCAGAGGCATTTATAAGACAACGTCATAGTCAGAAGATTTCTCTTTGATTTTATTTCCGAAACTGTCTTATATTTTATTCTTGCAAAGATGCCAACTTTCAAACACGTAGAATGGAGTTAACATTAACTAGCAAGCCATGAGCAGACGTTTACTTGGGAATAAAACCTCACTTAGACGCTCATACATTGATTGGTTGTAAGGCCAATTGGAGCATGTGCAGTGGAGCAAAGCAGAGCTGAGGAGAGGAAGAAGAACAAAGCAGCTTCACAATCTTTTTGCTTTTTAATATATTATTTATTTAATCAGTATTTGACAATAAGGACACAATGGGTACTGTAACACTGAAATAGCCGCTGTCCTTCTCCATTCATTGTTGTTGGTCCTGGGGGCTGCTGTGCTTATCACCAGTTTACGGAATTTGAATACAATCAAGAGAGAAAACCCACAGAGTTAAAAAGAAAATGACAAAACAAAGTTGAAGACATGGTAAAAATACAGATGTTTCTTAACATATACATATGTACAACACGTATAACACGTACATATACCAATGACATTGCTGCACTTTTTTATTAATGCCAAACAAGAGAAAGAATAAAGTCCAGATAATTAAAAAAATGAGATCAATAAAAGGTAAAAAATGATTGATTTTGTGAATCTGCTTGAAACAAAAACCTGCAGCATTGAGGAGTGGTTTGCAGGACTGAACCTGAGAGCACAACACAGCTTTACTTCTTATTATATCAACAGGAAAAAAACATCTGGATGTCCATTGAAAGGTGCAAGAATAGCAGGTGTCTGGCCTTAGTGTGCCAGTCTGGACAAAACGTCCAGGAACAATTCTTGATGTCAGTCCATCCCTGATTACCTATCACTAAATTCAATGAGGAGAGCTCTTCATCAAAGCATGAAGAATAAAAGGCTTTTGAAGGCAAAGAGTTGCATTTTGCATTTGTGTTATTTTGTGTTATGAATTCACCCGAGGTTTGTGGATGTTGTGGGTTGACTGGCTAGACAGCAGCAGGCCACCGTGTGCTCTTTTTGTTGTGCTGTTTGTGGTTGATTCTCACAGCTTATTCCTTCAGTCACTGCTGCTGATACCATTCTTGGTTTAACAGCCCCTGGGTGGCACGGTGGCACAGTGGTAGTGCTGCTGCCTCACAGTTAGGAGTTTGCATGTTCTCCCCATGTCTGCGTGTGTTTCCTCTGGGTACTCCAGTTGCCTCCCACAGTCCAAAGAAATGCAGGTTAGGTGAACTGTTGATCCTAACTTGTCCTTGGTTTGTATTCAGGGTATGTGTATGTGTGTTTTCACCCTTCAATAGACTGGCACCCTGTTATGGGTTTGTTCCTGTCTTCCTTCTAATGCTAACTGGGATAGGCTCCAGCACTCCCTGCAACTCTTTTCAATACTAAGTGGGCTAGAAAATGACTGAATGACATTTCTGTGGCCCATAGTGTATTGCTACTGTGGCATGTTAAAAATAAATGTGCACAACAGTGATTTGCATTTTGTGCTTGCTGGGGTTCACTACCTGAAGTTAAGGTACATAGAGGTGGGGCATTTGTATTAACAGGAGGGTCATGGGGGGTCTGAAACTAGGCTCAGTCTAGGGGCCCCCAAGTTAGTTAATCTGCCCGGTCTGTAAAATCCACATTTAACTAAAAATGGAAAAAAATATTTGAACAAAAGAAAATATAATTTTAATGATTTCCATTACGTTAGGTTCTGTGGGTGTTCAATAGACAAATAGTCAAAGACATAAACACTGATAGATATACTGTGATCCCCCGCCATATCGCCATTCAGCTACCGCGCCCCCGCTACATTGTGGACTTATTAATACTATTATTATTACTAGAGGGCTCTGCCCCCTGCTCACTTCGCTTGCCCACCCCCAGGTTTGGTTTACTTCATAAACAATTTAAAGAGATTGTTATTTTCATTTTTACTTTAAATCTTTTGTAAAAACAACAACATGTCCTTTATTTCCTGCCTCGGGCGTGGTTAAATCTCTTTCTTGCAGCACTTATAACGCTGCTCGCGTTGCGAAGGGGGGTTCTGAACGTACGCTAAAGAGATGCGATCGGTTCAGCTGGTGTCTTGCTGCTGCTGCTTTGCATCAATCACTTAAAAGCCTGTACAGCAGATGTCCTTTTGCCACTTTGCATCTCTTCCGCATGCTAAGCAGAAGTGGACAGATCAGCTACTGGTTTTGTGCTGCTTCTGCCAAGATGTCTGTTTTGCTTGTCGCTGTGCGTGTTCTGAAGGTGGTGGGTGTAAGGGCTGAACGCACATTAAGGAGAAGTGCTCGGATCATCTGCTGGCTTTCTGCAGCTGCTGCTGGCAAACTACAAATTCTGTTTGTCGTTGTTTTAAGAGGTGGGAACACCTGACATTTGTCTGCTAAAAGCATTCCAACAACTGCTAGGTTAGATGTCAGCGAACTTGTTTTAAATTGTTTGTAAGTGGGGGGTGACATGCAAAAGTCACCGTCTCACGGGTATTGCTTCGCAAGGTTGTCTTGTGTGTCGTCAAAGTGTCTGTCCAAGATGATC
The DNA here is from genome assembly GCF_016835505.1 of Polypterus senegalus. Taxonomy (NCBI): domain Eukaryota; kingdom Metazoa; phylum Chordata; class Cladistia; order Polypteriformes; family Polypteridae; genus Polypterus; species Polypterus senegalus. The sequence continues at coordinate 37,294,879 of NC_053160.1, read as the reverse complement.
TGGTGTCAATCGCTTCACTCAAAATCTCATCACCCCTCCCGCCCCCTGGAGGCACGCTACGCTCCTGCCACTTCACGTTGGGGGGGAGCTGAATGCACTATAAGGGGAAGCGGACGGATCAGCTGCTGGGTTTGTGCTGCTTCTGGCATGATACTTGTTCTGCTTGTTGCTCTGCGCGTCGATCATTTAAAAGCCAGAAGCTGTCCTTCTCTCTCACTGCCTTGTCTTGCGTGACGTTAAAATGTTTTATATTAGTATAACTCATATCCTTAGCCCGACATCTACATATCATATGTGTTTACAGTGTGTTTTAATAAGTTTATATGTGTTTAAAGTGTGTGGGAGGGGTATTTTAAGGCTTAAAATATAAAAAAAAAAATGTTTATTTACAGTATATGGTTTTTCTATATGCAGATTTTCACCTATCGCTGATGGGTCTGGAACGTAACTTCTGTGATAGGCGGGGGATCACTGTAATTTAGTTTTATCGGTCAGCTTATTGTTGTGAGATTTCCAGACTCAAACACACCTATCAACAATTAATAGATTATATATTTTTACAGTTTACATACTGTTCAATACAGTAACGACGCTGAAGAAAAAATTTTACCTCGAAACAAGTTGGATGAAAATATTATTAACCAAGCTGCAAATATGACAACAGGACCTCTAAGACTGTTCCCCCATCCTTTGGAATCAACCACTGATGTTCCTGTAGGAAATTATTGAAATTTTGGATTTTCTGTACCATTTTATTGTTTATCAACTAATTCTTAATGTTGTTATTGTGTTTAAATAAGTCTAGCATATACAGTATCATCAAGAACACAGGGACACAGTTGGAAACTTGTTAAGGGTGAATTTCGTACAAACATTAGGAAGTTTTTCTTTACACAAAGAACGATAGACACTTGGAATAAACTGCCAAGTAGTGTGGTAGACAGTAAGACTTTAGGGACTTTCAAAACTCAACTTGATGTTTTCTTGGAAGAATTAAGTGGATGGGACTGGTGAGCTGTTGGGCTGAATGGCCAGTTCTCGTCTGGAGTGTTCTAATGTTTTATTGTCCTAAGCACGAGTTGTTATTTTTTCTGTGAATTGTCCATGTTGAGTATTATTTTTATATTTGCCTTCTACGATTAACTTTGATTTTTGTTTTTTTTATTTTTCTATTTTTGTGACATCTATACATATTATGTGCATTGTATTAATATTTGGTTTAGTTTGAAATGACTTTGTATATATTTATGGATATATTTTTCTGTGTATGTCAGCGTTTCTCAACCTTTAAGTATTTGCGACCCGAGTTTTCATAACAGTTTTAATCGCGCCCCCCCTAACATTTTTTTGAAATGTAGATGCATATTTTATTATACCTACTTAACTTTTATCGACATTTATCTAACTCTATATTTATTGTTCTAGTATCAGAATGTAGTTTAAGTTAATTTATTTTGGTTTCAACAGATGCTTTTTTCATATTTTGGATTTTTGTTTTCTTTTTTTCACATCTTCGCACCCCCCTTTTTGTTACTTTATGCCCCCCTAGGGGGGCCCGCCCCACAGGTTGAGAACCACTAGTGTATGTAATTATCATATCTAATGCATACCTCTTCCTGTTCACTATTATTTTCTTTGCTGTTATCTTTTGAGATGTCTATATGTTTTTCATAATATAGAGTATACTTGTGATACTTCCTGTTAATCACACAGAAAAATCTTCACAGTTATATTTTTTCTTTTGTTCATATATTTTTCTCCTTCATTCTTATTGCATTTGACATATTTGGTGGGAGTTTAATTTATTTAACTCTATAAATAAAACATTCTAGACCTACACACATCTTACTACTGTAATCTAGTCTTCAAAATTAAGACGTATTTATGAAAACAGGCACATTTTAAGTTACATAAAACAACTTACGTGTAAATTAAATTATTTTGCCTCCTGTAACAAATACTTAAAGCACTAACATAAAGATATTCATCTGGGTAACTGCTTCATAATAGACAAGGGGGCAGCACAGAAAAATGAGCTCGATGTAGCAAATGACTTTTTCACTTACATTGCATCTCTCACTGTCCATTCGCTCTAGAGAAAAGCACAGTATATACCATCAAGTGCAAAGGGTAAGTGGCTTGAACAGGGACTCACTGCTCTAGAGCTAGAAGAAATGGCATGTCATATTTAAGGCTTTTGGCTCCAGGGTCACTTTAGTGTTTTATTTGTTTAAAGAGTTTTTTTTTTTAAATAATAAAACAAGTAATTAAGCTGTTTGTTAGTAAAATCTGGATTGGAAAGTATTTTAATATCGTAATCTTGGTGCAAGTCAAATATCATACTTGCAGCACACCTCCAGTACATTATTCCAAAATATTGTCAAGTGCTAAATAAAACTGGGCAACAGGAGATGAGTAAAAATGTCTTGTGAATTCTTACTTTGATGTCACAAGATGGGAAAGAAGCAGTGCTTGTGTGTCAGGAGCCATGTATAGTACATCTAAGAATATTTAAAAAGTCAAGTCCCCAAGTAACCTTTTGCTGCTACCCACAGTATGTAGCGCCACTTGCCCCTGCTGTTTGACCCGTAAGAAGAGAATTAATACAGTTGACCCAAAGCCAATCCCTCAGCATAATTCTTTAATCTACTGACCTCTATGTGCCCACTTTAAGAGCAGAAGTTGCACATAATAGAGCTAATGTAGTATAAGATGTTTAAGATGATGTTTGAAATTAGGATTCTGTCAGTCAAAATAAAGATTGTCAGAAGGAGTGCCCATAAGAGTTTAGTAATTACACGGAAGTGCATTTAACTTTACGTAGCTGTTTAAAAATCAGACTTGCTGCAAGCAAGCAACCTTTATTTTATTGTCTATATAGCTCCTTTTTATATTGAACACCACTCCATGTAGGATTACAAGTACAGAGTTAAGAGTAGAGTTATGTACATATCTAGATTTTACAAAAGACGCTCACTTAGAAAAAGGACATTGTTATGGGCCACAAAATGAGTGAGAGGCAGAGATTGAGCGAGCAGTCATATAATCGACATCTCAAGCCAAGACGAAGGCCACAATGTCTTTGTGATCAGTTCCTCCACATTAGCCCAAGTAGCTAAGGTTTGGACTTCAAACCACATGGTCTCAGGTTTAGTGCCCACCTCGCTGTATTACTGTACTCTGAGCTGAATACTTTACCTGCAAGTTGCAAAAGATATTAGTCAACAATTTCTCTTTAGCTCTGTATTTGAAAACTGCCTTAAGATTGTCCTAATAGAAACACACTAAATAAAGTATGGGCTGTTTGATTAAACAGTGGCTAGATGGATAAACAGTCATTGAGTACCAAATGGAAAATATTTTTGTCTGACAACCAGCATATGTATAGCAAAAGATGAATTAGAAAGACACCTTCATATTCAGGCCTTCAGAAAGTGTACAGAGACAAGGTGGTGCAGAAGGTATGTAACAGGGCTCTGATTACTAAATCAGCTTCAACCAGTTGGTATTCTTGTTAAAATGAACATGTCGGGGAGCCACTAAATGAAGAGGAAGCAGCCTATCCCACTCAGTCTTGCAGTTTTTTGCTGACAAGGTGTTTTTAGCTGTTGCTTATGGTTATACATAAATAATTTACGTAAGGGTATTTGATCAAAATTAGTCATGTTTACAGATGTTATATAGCTTGAGGGAGATGCAGGCAGGCAAGAAGAAAAAACACCAACTCAGATTGAACTGTAAATCTTGTGTTTGGCCTCGTGTGGCAGATGAAGTTTACTGTCCAATGAACATATACATTCTTAGTGTATAATACTCTAGCAGAGTAGCATTTCCAGAGCGTATTTGATAATATTTATTATGTTTGCAGGTGTGATCACTGTAGAAGAATATAAATAAATGAATAGGATCTGCTACATGTATGCAGTGGCAGATCATAATATACTGGACATTGTGGAACGAGCCCCAGACACAGACAGACAGACAACGTTTGGTCACCCAACACACACATTTATTTACAATAATATTTACAGTTTTAGGTGCACAACTTAGTGCCTCCAGCACCAATCCTCCAAAGTTCAGGTCTCTCTTCTTCTGGCCGCCTCCACTCCTCTCTCGCAAGACTTCGTCCACTCCTCGCCCGTCTCCAGTCATCGAATGAAGAGAGGCGGCCCCTTTTATACGAGCCCGGATGGGCTCCAGGTGCTCTCCGACACTCCTCCGCGGACACTCCCCTGTGTGGCGGAAGTGCCGGCTGCGCACCCGGAAGCCCTCCAAGTGTCCAAAGTCTTCCTCCCCCCAGCCCTTCCTGGTGTGGTGGAAGTGCTGAGGTCCAGGGCTCTCCAGGCACCGGGGCACCCCCTGGCAGTGACCACAGACCCCTACAGGGTTGAGCTTCCAAGCTCTGCACCCGTGGTCCCCAGTGCAACCAGGGTGGTCGCCCCCTTGTGGTCACGAGGAGGCGCAAGCCGTCCTCCGGTCCTCCTGGGCGTCCTGGATGGGTACCACCCCCAGCCGTGTGCCACAACAGCAATGTTTAGATTCTATAGAAGACTAAATTTGTTGTGTGCACGTCCCATGAACTCCAAAAGTCCAAAATATTGGGCAGGGTTCACTGTACCCAACCTGTTTTCTGGAGGCCACTGTGCTTGAAGGCCATTATTCTAACTAATTTCTTAATTAGACCCCAATTCTGCTCTTAATGTCAGAAATTAATGTCTGTGCATATGGTATTTTTATTGTTTAATATTTGCATTGTTTATTATTTCCTTCACTAATATTATTAGTCACCCTGTTATTGTTCAGACTAAATAGTTATTGCAATTCCTAATATCATTAATGTTGCCTATTTTGTCCTCTAGTACTCTAATATGATTATGTACAAAGAAGATGTCTATGAATATTAAACTGAACAATGAGAGTTCCTTTTAATTTTTTTATATTTTAAGGTTGAATTACAATGCGTCAAATAACAAATCTGTACAAAGAGTTTAGACAAAGAGTAATATATCACATTCAGATCAGATACTCCCTGCCCTGAACATGAGAGTGAGTTGTACCAGCATGTGATGAAGCCGGTGAGGATGGAGTCCACTGTGCACCTCTAGAAGTTGATGAAACAGATAGAAAAATGCCAGGGTTTGTCTGAAGAAGTAGGCTTTTTTGACAAGAGGTGAAGTGCATTTGGCCCACTATAGATCATCTGTGATAGCCATTTCAAGAATTTAATGCCACTCGCCCTCTTAGCAGCACCCCACCAATGTAGATGGAAGTGTGGTCCACTACAGAAAAACAAACACTCGAAACCAGAATACACCATAAGAGTCTGAAAACAATAAAAATCGAATAACGATAAAAAAGGACTAAATGTTATTTCCATGCTGAAAAGGAAAAAAGGTGTAAGACATAACATTTTTGGCTGTATAGCCATCATTAGGTGTGCTACTGAAAAGAAAAGCGTGGGTAACATAAACAGGAGGGTACAAAGTCAGGGCAGTTGAAATGTGAAAAGGTGAGAGTAGGTGAGAACGCGCTGCTATTAGAGAAGATGAAGGAAGAGATTAAAACGTTTACTAGAGTTTAGCTTCTTCTGATGTTCTTTGAAAAGTGTCTTTAAAACCCTGTGAAGGAACACAAACAGAGAGATTAGTGCGGCGATGATCAAGGGTTGTGAAGTGTTGTACAATAGGCTTTGTTACACCTTTGATCTTGACAGCCACAGTATCTTTTTATTTAGTAAGTATACTATTTTTGTTTAGTAATGAAACAATCTTACTATTCTTCTAACTTCCTTATAAACGGAAGTCTGGTGATGAGGTCAAAAATTTTGCTTTCAAGTTATGATTACGTTCTGAAATTTTTGATGTTCACAACGTTGAGAAAAGTTGACTTTAGCATATGTGTGCTTGTCTCTGGAAACCTATGTGCAACAATCAATTAAAAAATAAATAAATAACCTATCTTTTTCAAAGTTGTTGCTTCCTGTTTGTCTTTTCACAGACTCCAGGCCTGTTGTTTTTGGTCTAGTACTTCTCTTTATATCCTTCAAAAATGGTTCAACTAATCTCCAGAGATCACTGCAGCACAAATAGTTTGCGTATTTTAACCAAGTGTCTTTGCTGTCTGCTCCATTGAGTCTTATTGGCCTGTTGATTTTCAACATTTTTGCACAAGTAGTTTTTGAGAGACACAATTTTTTTTTAAATATACTCTGAGGTACACATAAGCATACACATGTCCACACACACACAAATAAATTTATAAATGAAGATACCTGACAGCCTGGCTGCCCTACCAGAACACATGCTGGAAGATGAAGAGAAAGAAATGAGTCCACAAAAACATAACATAACAGATCCGTAAAAAGGCCAACATGCAGAGACACAGTAAGCCACCCCTGTGCCTTTCTGTCTGTCAATGCAGCTTGCTTACTTCAATTGACCCAATATCTGTAATAATTTAATAGCTGCTTTGAAATTTAAGGAGAAGAGCACTGAAAACTAATGGACTTTGTAAATCCCATCTCAAAAACTCAACAAGTGCAGCCATGGAAGAGCATTGATTCTGGTATTCTAGCATTATCTGCCGTACGGAAAACTCATGCAAACACAACTGTTCGCCCAGGACCTTTTACATCCATCCATTTTATAACCCTGGTTTTTTTGTCACGGGGAGCTGTACGCTCTTAAAAACAGTGTTCCTTTAATGGCCCTTTACTGGGTTGTGTGGTTCGTCATTGAGCAATTCATTGGCAAAGAACCATTTAATTCCAGGAAGTGATCTTTGCATATAAAATGTATTATTTGGGCTTTGAAAAAGGACCTAATATGTGGACAACACAGAAATCTTTAATGCATAGTAGGGAGTATAACAGATCAAGAAAGCATGGACTTAGCCTTTGTTATTTTAGGAATCCTTTTAAAACTATAAACCCATTCATATTTCACAATATGAAGATTATCCTTAATTCATTGTAATTTATGGAGCTTGTTACTCTATGAAATAAAAGGTTTTTTTTTTTGGAACCTTCATATGGGTGGTTCTTTTATGGCATTCATTCTGAAGAACCACTTTGGCACCTTTATTTTTTAAGAGTGTAGACTATAGCAATAGCATTGTGTTTAGGTTATAACTGGTCATGAGTGGGATGCCAGATGACCACATCACGGCAACAATACTGATGTCCACTTCTTTGGCATATGGTAAGAAATGCAGATCCCATAGAAACGCACAAAGAAAACCAAGAAAAATCCATAAAGATAGTGTCCAGTCCAAGTCCCTGGAGTTATAAAGCAGAATCACTAACTACTGTCCCCATGCCATATTTGGTTCCTAAAATATGTTTTTATACATTGTACTCTGTAATATATTGAGCAAAATGATCAAATTAAAAATGTGAATGTTGCAAACGTTAAAAGGAGAGGTAGGCAAAAACTCAAGGCTGACCTCATCTTTATGTTACCAGTGACTCGTAAAGCAGTATGGCCTCTTTTCGAATGCATCCCTTCTCAAACTGTGTAGATTTTGTAATGTGCCGTGACACAGACTACTTATGGGATTAGATCAGGTTTTTCTGTGCTGAAGTGGGTTCCAAATAACGTGTCTCACAAAATAAAGGACACTCTTTAATTAAAGACCCATCATCTAAAACATATATCATCATATGTTGTGAAAAGGCTCTCCACCAGAAACAAAAAAGAGGAAAAAAACAACAAACAAAAACCTAGAAACCAAATTGGTACTTCAAACGTAAGTGCTTTTAAGTGGTGTTTTATGTGAGTTTAGGAAAATAAACATTGATTTTTAAAATTTTGTTCATGGCTTGCTAATGGATTTCAAATAAAAGCAACTATTTCCTAGTGTACCTGCAGTTGTGTAATAATGTAACAAATGCCTGTTTATTAGCACTTACTTACAACCTTGTGCCCGAGGATTCCATAAAAGCTTGCAAGTGTTATTCAGTTAATCACCTTTGGAATGAGTCAAAGTTGAAGTTTGGCGCAGCGTGCACGGTTTTTGTTTTTGTTTTTTTATTCCTCACCAGGTTTATTTATATCCTTCAATTGTGAAGGACAGTGAATGATGTTCCTTTTGGTCATCCTCTCTGTTCAGACAGTTTTGTTTTTTCTTGTCACCTATTAAAAAGAGGCCTTTTGAAATGACTTCACTTTGTCTTTTTCAGGAAATCATGAGAGGTACAGAACATTAAAGAAAAAGCATACAAGGCTGGTTAATTACATGAACCAACAAAGGTCTTGCATTAAAATAGATTATTAAAGTAAAGAAAAAAAAGCTTTTCATTCATCTTAAAAATATTTTGTTAAAGCAAGCATCTGAAAAACTGACATAAATGTTAAGTCCTTTTTGACGCCTGCCAAAAATTAAGTAAATAAATAAAAGCAATACCATCAAACAGTGAGAGGAAAAATTCGAAGGTGATCCAGACTCATTTCTAATTTGCTGGAAGTCGTATTTGTTTCAATAAATCGCCTATGGTATCTTACGTTTTAAATAAAACAACCACAAAAGGCTGTTTGCCACCTGCCGGTCCTTATTTTCCCACATTGTATAACAAACATCTCTTGTTGAATTTCTTATATTTGACATACCAAGTAGGAGAATAGCTTGCAGTCTCCCCTCACCACAGTGCTAGTAGCATGTGTAACCTCTGGAAGAACACCAACCAAACTGACCATCAATATCGAGTTCTTTAGCACATCTCTCCCAGTCCACGTTTACCTATAAAGAGCTATGGTGTAAAAAGTAACTTCGGTGCTCTTCCTCAATAAAAACAAGCAGATGTCATCTACTGGCTAGTTATCACCTATCGAAGCTCAGTACAACATCACTTGAGTGACATTAAAGTGTCATAAGAAGAAATACATTATTAACAGCAATGGATGGAAAATTGAAAATGATCTTATGCATGAAATCCAGACAATACTTCAAAGCCAAACTTATGGATCTTACAGTTCAACCCACAATGTTATAACCGGTGGCATTTTTACATTACGGGCCAGTGAGATGCAGCCAGGCCAGATGTTATAAAATAATAATAAGGTTCGTTACAGCAACCCTCATCTTTGTCTTCTTAAGCAATTTTCCCAATTTTCTTTCATTTGCTCAATCTAATAACTCATCAATGTAGCTTGTTGTACAGGGTGGTCCAGATCTAATTATGCAGATCCAGATTGTCTGGATGACTTTGATTTATGCGGGGACGATTCCAGTTCAGCGTGAAGACGATTCTTCATGTCGTCAGTTCGCACACTTCTCAATGGTCCAGGATTTTTCGGGTGATTTTCTATGTAGAAAACTCAATAAGTTATAGCATAATGACAATTGCATAATTTGATCTGGATCACCCTATAGTATATGAAATTCTCTTTATGGCAGGTTCTGCAATCCTGTTTTTAGGTGATGAGGCTGGAGGCCTTAAAAGTGCACATAGTAATTTGAAAGAAAGAAAGAAAGAAAGAAAGAGAAAAACAACTAACAATATTAAGAGGGTTTCATTCACAAGACATCACACACTTTTCGGAGTGGGTTCCTGCCAGAATAGACTTGGGCTTTCTGAACCCCACTTTATAGTGGTATCACTTACACTTTGTTACGCCAATCCAAACTAAAACCACAATATGAAGACTATTTTTTTTGGCGAAATATGTTAACGTGTTCTTAATAAAGGAGGCATTGGCTTCCATGAAGTTGTCAGTGACTAATAAAGCTTACATGTAGGGGACTAAATTGTCAATGATTTAATGAGTGACATCTTACACCAAGACGTGATCTTTGGAAGAGAGAGAGAGAGACACTTTCATGTCCTACGAGACGGCCAAGTCACATCATACTTACAACCTTTGGAAGCAAGTCCCGTAATACACATGCAGAGCAGGTTAGAGATAATGGAAGTAGGGAAATTCAAAAGTCACAAAAAAATGAGAGTAAAGATTGCATTAGCACAAACAGACTGAGAATATTACTTGGTGAAATAACGGAACAGTGAAACAAGATTGCATAGTGTTTGGGGATGTCTGGGAGACAAGAAGGTGCTGTACAGGCATTTAAACTATTGCTGCGCCACACGAACTGCAGATCACGCGGCACGGCAGGAGCACAAAGCCATGCAGCTGATCAAGCAAAGAGGAAGTAAAAAAACAGCTGTTATTTGTTTCCCATTGTATCATCATTTAAGAGGGGTTATGGAGGGGCAGAAATGCCTCCTTGGGGTGCATTCAGCCCCCCTATCACAAAGGCCCATAGCACAGGCTTTGGGGGAAGGATAGGCAAGCGCAGAAGTGCAGATCACGCGGCACGACAGAGGCAACAAGCCAGCAGCTGATCGAGCAAACAGGAGGTTTAAACAACACTGTATTTGTTTCCCATCGTCTCACTGATTAAGAGAGGTTTTGGAGGGACGGCCGTGTCTCCGTGGGGTGCGTTCAGCCCCCGTCTTCACAACGGCCCATAGCGCTGGCGGGTGGGGGGGGAGTAGGGGGGTAAAAGGAGGGGGATGTTGGCGAGCGAAGTGAGCAGATGGCAAAGGTGGAAAAATAATAAAGATAATCATTAGAACATGAGAACAATTTGAATAAGAACAGGCTATTTAGCCCAACAAATCTTGGCAGTTCTATCCACTTATTTCCTCCAAAATAACATCAAGTTGAGTTGAGTCTTACTGTCTACCAACAACAACAACAACATTTATTTATATAGCACATTTTCATACAAACAGTAGCTCAAAGTGCTTTACATATTAAAGAATAGAAAAATGAAAGACATAATTATAAAACAAAATAAATCAACATTAACATCGAATAAGAGTAAGGTTCAATGGCCAGGGGGGACAGAAAAAACAAAAAAAAAATTACCATAATACTTGGTAACATATTCCATGGATCTTGTCTTCTGTGTGAAGAAAAGCTTTCTAACATATGTGCAAAATTTACCCTTAACAAGTTTCCTGCTGTATCCATGTGTTCTTGTTGCAGGATTCATTTTAAAGTAACAACTGGGATATTCTGTATATACTGTACTAATTCCTTTCATAATTTTAAACAGTTCAGTCATGTCACCTCTTAATATCTGTTTTCTTAAACTGAAATGGTTCAACTCCTTCAATCTTTCCTCATAACTCATTCCCGGCAGAACTGGAATCAGCCAAATCGCTCTTCTCTGGACTTTCTCTAGCGCTGCTATGTCAGACATCAAACCTGCACACAGCACTCCAGATGTGGGGACCTCATCATTAGTTGTATACTAAACAGAACTGTACCACTTTACTACCTTTATAACAAGCTTATTTCAAAACCAACTCACAGGGAAGGCAGTTCCTGTCTTAAAAGCTACAGATACAAGGCAGGGATTAATCCTGAACAAAATGGCAGTGTATCATATGCATACCCGTTCATAATGAGCCAATTGACCTTTATGTTGTGGCAGGAACCAGGAGCTAATGGAGAAACAACACAAATGTTTGTTGTTTAGTAACAAGGTAGAAGTACTTTGTTATTGTACTTGAGTATGTTTTGTGAGTATTTCTGCTTACCTGAGTATAAAGTTTTCTCATTTCACTTTTAGTTCATTACATTTTTAAATGATAATGGCTACTTTTATTCAGCATTTTTGGTAAACGTTTGTTACTGCAATATTAAAACTAACAAAAAGAGCTACGCAAATACTGTACATACAATGCTTTACTTAGTTATATTAATTGCAGACTTTCCCTTGTTTATAAAAATTTACATATTTGAAGAATTAAACTTGTGCTGCTTGTGCTCACACCTGATAGTCTACACAGTCATTCTAAGTACGCTTCACTGCAGCCTCAGAAATGGAGCTGGGCATTGGCGACACATAATCTCGTCTCATTTATTTTTATGGCTGTTGCCTCACCGTTCTACGTCCCAAGAGCCAGCTTCTGTAGCCGAGGATCGGACCGCCAAGGTCCCCGCCTTCGGCCACCACCCAACTCACACTGCACCCGACCTCCTTGGCCCCTCCTACAGGTGGTGAGCCCATAGGAAGGGGAACCCACGTTGTCTTTTCGGGCTGTGCCCGGCTGAGCCCCATGGGTGCAGGCCCGGCCACCAGGCGCTCGCCATCGAGCCCCACCTCCAGGCCTGGCTCCAGAGGGGGGCCCCCGGTGACCCGCGTCCAGGAGAGGGAAAACATCGTTCAAGGTTTTTGTTCTTCATAGGAGGTTTGGTTGAACCGCTCTTTGTCTCATTTCTCACTTAGGACCAGTTTGCCTTGGGTGACCCTACCAGGGGCATAAAGTCCCGGACAACAGAACTCCTAGGATCATTGGGACAGATTCAGGAGGAACAGTGTGGTTTTCATTCTAGTCGCGGAACAGTGGACCAGCTCTACACCCTTAGCAGGGTCCTGGAGGGTGCATGGAAGTTTGCCCAACCAGTCTACATGTTTTTGTGGACTTGGAAAAGGCGTTCGACCGTGTCCCTCGGGGAATTCTGTGGGGGGTGCTCCGGGAGTATGGCGTACCGGACCCCTTGATAAGGGCTGTTCGGTCCCTGTACAACCGGTGTCAGAGCTTGGTCCGCATTGCCAGCAGTAAGTCAAACCCGTTTAAAGTGAGAGTTGGACTCCGCCAGGGCTGCCCTTTGTCACTGATTCTGTTCCTAACTTTTATGGACAGAATTTCTAGGCGCAGCCAGGGTGTTGAGGGGGTCCAGTTTGGTGGACTCAGGATTGGGTCACTGCTTTTTGCAGATGATGTTGTCCTGTTTGCTTCATCAGGCTGTGATCTTCAGCTCTCTCTGAATCAGTTCGCAGCTGAGTGTGAAGTGGCTGGGATGGGAATCAGCACCTCCAAATCCAAGACCATGGTCCTCAGCCGGAGAAGGGTGGAGTGCCCTCTCAGGGTTGGGAGCGAGATCCTGCCCCAAATGAAGGAGTTCAAGTATCTCGGGGTCTTGTTCATGAATGAGGGAAGAATGGAGTGTGAGATCGACAGGTGGATCGGTGCGGCGTCCGCAGTGATGCGGGCTCTGCATCAGTCTGTCGTGTTAAAAAAGGAGCTGAGCTGAAAGGCAAAGATCTCAATTTACCAGTCGATCTACGTTCCTACCCTCACTTATGGTCATGAGCTATAGGTAGTGACCGAAAGAACGAGACTGCGAATACAAGCGGCTGAAATGAGTTTCCTCCGCAGGGTGTCTGGGCTTTCCCTTAAAGATAGGGTGAGAAGCTCAGTCATCCGGGAGGGGCTCAGAGTGGAGCCACTGTTCCTCCGCATCGAGAGGAGTCAGATGAGGTGGCTCGGGCATCTGATCAGGAGGCCTCCTGGTGAAGTGTTCCGGGCACGTCCAACCGGGAGGAGGCCCCGGGGAAGACCCAGGACACGCTGGAGGGACTATGTCTCCTGGTTGGCCTGGGAATGCCTTGGAATTCTCCTGGAAGAGCTAGAAGAAGTGGCCGGGGAGAGGGAAGTCTGGGCATCTCTACTCGAGGTGCTGCCACCGCGACCCAACCTCAGATAAGCTGAAGGGGATGGATGGATGGATGGATGGATGGATGGATGCCTCACCGTTCAGAAACTGTCCGCATGAGAGAAGTGAGGTGGGCTTGTGCGTTTACATGTTGTGGTACACTCACCTTGTTTTACTCATGTCTTCCCACATTATCTTGGGCATCACAGGTATAAAACAGATCATGAAACAAGTACAAAAGCTCAAAAAGAACCAAAAGACCATTTGTATAAATGAGAAAGTAGAAGTGATAAAGTCCAGGTAAAAAGGCCTTGTCTTAAGTAGGGTTTGTTTTGATGATTAATGTGTTTATTAAATGAATACTGTACATTTTCAGGAGGTTTGATGTAACTTCAACAAACATGGGGGACATTTTTGAGGCCAGGGAACACTTAAAAATATTTTCCATGTAAGTTGTTTTTTAATTAGTTTATAAAAATCACTTTATTAATTGATTTTCAGGAATGCATTAATTCATTCTTAAAGCAAAGGAGGAACCTGTACACATCTCCTATTAGCTCCCTACCCAGTCATTAAGATGTGTGCTCACACTGAATTAAACTGCTTCATGTTCTCGCTTATACTAGCCTATTAAGGTAGTCTGAATTATTTTAAGTTTATAGGAACTTTTTCTAACTATATATACTAACATTTAAAAGTTTGTAATCACCCAGAAATTTTCAAATTAATTTTGATGTCCTTGGGCCCCATGTGTATACGGTGTGTATGCAAAAAAATGTTGCATACACCCATTTTCACGCACACTTTGAAATGTATAAATACTAAACTTGCTGTAAAGCCATGCACATTTTCATGGCAGCCTCACCTCATGAGCATGCAAGTACCTGGCGGCACCCAGTGTCAAAGAAGTGCTACTTTATGGATTTCACTGGATTTATCAAATACGCTGAACTTAACTGCATATCGTTTACTAATTTAATTCACTTGATTATAATCATTCTGTAACAATATAATGGTACACGGAATAGCCAAATTACTCCAACTACCATAGCTGCTTTAGCGTTGTTAGAAGACATCTCAAATGGAAGAATTTGAAGAGAGCACATATTTATAGGTGATGATGACTGGCTTCCAAGTCAATTTCTATTTCCAAGAACTATCCTCTTGGAGCGGTGTGCTCTAATGGCACAAACTTTACAAAGGCGGCCTTTGAGGAATTGTGCTCTGTCTGCTCCTTTGCAAGTTCTGTCCACTCTCAGCTTTTTATCCACAGCAGCTTTTCAATGTGAACTTGATGACCACTCAGGTATTTCACAAACATCACCGAGTCTCACCATGCCAGCTGTATAGGATGGTATTATCCTCTTGTCATCCATATAGATAAGATTTCCTTATTCTGTGGTTGAACTGGAAAACATCAAAGCACATTTCACAGCAACATTCGGTTTTCCAAATGTAATCGCAGCGGTCGACTGCATGCACATTGCTATTGCAACAGCGCCAGACAAGTTTCTTCAGCCAGGGATGAATCATCAAAAGAATAACCTGGCATGACATCATCTATATCAGAAGAGACTATAAAAATGTCACCTCTGTACAATCGCATGTGCCTTTTCCAACTAGAGCAGCAAAAGGCAAACAGACCTTTTAAGGATAGTGAGTCCACCTCAAGGAGCCATGTAAAGAGCATAGAATCGATCTGTTGTGGCACTCTGTGCCAATGCTACACTATAAAAGCATCTTAAGAAAATGAATTTGCTTGTGTAAATAGAAAGCATTTCCACCCTATTAATGTGCCGCTCTACAGTCCACCAAAAGTGTGTTGTGTTGTGTAAGCATGAGGTGTGCTGTATAATGTGGCACACAATTTTGGCTTGCCCATACCAGAAGAGATACAGTATGATGAACCTGACAAAATGATCAGCCAAATCGGACAGCGGTACAATTTCTTTTGAATGCAATTAGCAGAATGTAAAAACAGGTAATCAGATGCAGCATTTATTTTTAACCAATTCATTTGTGGTCAATATCACATAGTACAGCCCTTATATTCCTTAGTTCATTGGCCACATCTCTTACGGCATCCACTATTGCATTTTGTGACTCCAGAACAGAGCCTGACAGCACACAACCAGATGGTCACCCAGCAGTTTCCTCGGCAGAGGTGTGTGTGCAGCCGGAGCCGGAAGATGTGTTGGGCACAGCAGCACCATCTTCGCATCCTTGGCGTAGGGGTCAGCTTTTGTAATATTGTCTGAAGCAGAATAAAGAGACGGTGGGCTGCATTCGCTTTTTACAGCGACTTTGATATCTGACCACTTCTTTTTCATTTCGCACACCATGCGACTTTCTGAACTTGAACTTTTGAGTATCTCCGACACCCTGTGTCACTCCATCAATTTCCTTTTGTTGCTTATACCACTGCTTAAGCCAACAAATATTATGGTTTTCCTCTTCTTCACTTTGCATTCGCTGAAATTCTTTTTTCCAATGTGTTTTTGTCATTGTCTTTTGCACAAACACTGAACGGAAGGGGACATTTATATTTATTTAAATATTCAAATAAGCGAAATTCTGGGAGGAGTTGGGGTGGGGCTGTACATGCGTTAATTTTCACGTTCATTCAGATTAATAAAGTAGAAATGTGTTGAACTTGCCATTTATGCATCTGGATTTTTTTGTGCATACGCACATTTCCAGTTTTGTCTGTACACCATGTTTTAGTGTGAATTTTATGCACATATATACATGAGGCCCCTTGTCCTCTTACTGTTATGAAGTTATGCATTTAGGTCTTTGCCCTGTTTTTCTGTTCTGGTTAGATTCAGCTTGCCTTTTTCTCTCATGACAGGAATAGACACCTTTGTATGAAATATTCATTTTTTTGGCAATCTGTCACAGGTTATAACATTCATTCTGCAAAACAACAATTGATGGACGTTTCTTGAGATACTTATTTCGTTTTGGCTATTTTTGAACCCAGGACTGAACTTTTGGAATACCAGCACCTTGCAAACCAAGGAAGAAGAATTTACTTGTTTTAATGAACAAAATAACAGAAATACTAATACAATTACAAAGATTTCTCTAATAACTCATTTAGAATTTAAACATCACTGATTAAGGATAAGCTATGGGAGTTTACCATTAGCATACTGAAGGAATGGCTGCTAAAAATGGAGCTTTGCATTCATATGTGCGTAACAAGTTAAGTCAGTAATTTCAAGCGGTAATACTCAGGAATAGTAGTGAATGCTAATGTATATAAAATGCAGAGAGATGCTGTGTTTATTTTGTAGTTTTAATATTTAAGTACACTTAAATTTTCTACTTGAGTAGTTTTCTCAAGGGCAAATTTAACTTTTACTAATTCATTTTCCAAAAAAGTTCTCTACTTTTATTCATGTATGGCTGTTGAGTACTTTACAGTACAGTATACAGCACTGTACAAACCTCCAGAAAAAGGGCAAGCATACAAACAGTGAAGGAGCAAAGAATTGTCTTTGATACTCAATATTAACCCCGATCTCACCATGCTGCTCCCGAAACAGAACAGTTAACTCCAAAATGGATACATTCTTCAAGGGAGAATGGAAAGAAAATTAAGACTTTCAAAGTGTATTTCACCAACAGTGAATATAAAACTACTTTTATACTAAGGAAGGAGATCCAATGAGGCATTCCTTTCATTTGGGTTCACAAATAATTGTGTAGGGGGGGTGCAGGCTAAGTTTGATATAGAATGTTTGTCCCTCCATCCCTTTCAAATCCCACGTTTTAATTACAGGACCATGGAATGCCAAAGCTATCCTAGTATCATTGGGCACAA
Source organism: Polypterus senegalus (assembly GCF_016835505.1). Classification (NCBI taxonomy): domain Eukaryota; kingdom Metazoa; phylum Chordata; class Cladistia; order Polypteriformes; family Polypteridae; genus Polypterus; species Polypterus senegalus. The sequence continues at coordinate 37,277,602 of NC_053160.1, read as the reverse complement.
GGCAGTTGTAATAATAAAAACTACTGGGCCAGTTTAGAATTGAGAAATCACCTAAAAGCCCATTTTTGATAAGTGGTTGGAAACTGATGAAGCAGAAAAAAGAGAAAAGTAAACCATATCTCTGCGGAAAGAGTGCCAACTAGGAGTTGAACCCAAGTTCCAGGAGCTATGAAGAAACTGCGCCAACCACTGTGCCAGCCTATGCAGATATTCAGTAACCTCAGATCAATATTTGGCATCAACATGGAAGGTAAGAACAGCCTTGCCAATAATTATACATAAATGCATTCTTGAATGCCTTCTTTATGATTTTGCCTGCTTGCAGAGTATATGAATGCTGTTATCAACAATTTAATGATAATATTAATGGACAAATAGTGCTAGGATCCATTTTCGCTAATCAGTTTGGAAATGTTTTATGCTACTATGTGCTGAAAAAAATCAATATCTTTTAGTGTATGCATTATGTAATTAAGTCATGTTGTGATAGTATTTTGCTTGTGAAATTGGTAGCGCACTCTGAGCCTGCACTCATAATTAAAGAATAATGGAAAAACCCAATTCACAAAATGGATGAATGAATGGAAGGTAATAGTGACTAAGTGCTAATAGCAAAAGGACCAACCTTATGTCAACTGAGAAAGAAAACTGAGATAAAGAGAAAGATTCATTGTTTCTAGGCTGAAAGATCCTTTATGGCAAAGCCAGCAGTCAGCTAGAAATATAACACATCCACCAAGATAACGAAATCAAAAGAACCTGGAAAAGGACAATCAAGTCCAGAGAGAGTGAAAGATATTGTACTGTCAGAAAGGTCAGAATGGTCTCCCCAGCAGCAAAACAATGTTGTGATAGCCACAGAAAAGAAAGGGAACTTCAGTGGATCTAAAGAACATGAGTGTTTGTGCTGTGAGCAGCTGGACTGAAACATCAGTAATGTAAAGATCAAATGAATCGACTGTTGTGTAGTGGGGGTGTTGGGCAGAGGGGCTGATGAGGAGCGAGCCTAGCTGATGTCAGCAGGAAGCACTTCACATGCCGGGTGGTATCTGTGCAGCCAGTGCCAGGAGTTCACATTGCATGGAGATCACTTCTGAGCCAGAGGTTGCAATTTTGCAGTTGACAATCAGAAGCAAAATTGGCAAACTGAGATGCTTTGAGGTGTACGTCCACAGCAATACTCAAGCCGAAATTAAAAGATTTAGTCCATATCATGGGATAATGTGTTTATTGTATAAAGAGTTTAATTCTTGAAAAAACTGGGAAAATTTAAAAAAAAAAGAATGACTAGTATCATTGAAGCACCATCAACCAACTGTAAAAATTCAAAGACCTCAGTATTGAATGAAAATCTTTATAAACTAGTTAGAGTTAAAAGTTAGACCTCTTATATCACTGAAAGATGCTGAGAAATTAATTCACGCTTTTGTTTTCAGTCGACTAGATTACTGTAACGCACTCCTCTCAGGACTACCCAAAAAAGACATAAATCACTTGCAACGAGTGCAGAATGCAGCTGCTAGAATCCTAACTAGGAAAAGAAAATCCGAACACATTTCTCCAGTTTTAATGTCACTACACTGGTTGCCTGTGTCATTCAGGATTGACTTTAAAATACTGCTTATGGTTTATAAAGCCTTAAATAATCTCGCCCCATCTTATATATCGGAATGTCTGACACCTTATATTCCAAATCGTAACCTTAGATCCTCAAATGAGTGTCTCCTTAGAATTCCAAAAGCTAAACTTAAAAGAAGTGGTGAGGCGGCCTTCTGCTGCTATGCACCTAAAATCTGGAATAGCCTGCCAATAGGAATTCGCCAGGCTGATACGGTGGAGCACTTTAAAACACTGCTGAAAACACATCACTTTAACATGGCCTTTTTATAACTTCACTTTAACTTATTTAACTTATTAACTTAATCCTGATACTCTGTATGTTTAATTCTTCATAATAACTATTCATGGTGGCTCTAAAATCCATACTGACCCCAACTCTCTCTTCTGTTTCTTTTTCCGGTTTCTTTGTGGTGGCGGCCTGCGCCACCTCCACCTACTCAAAGCATCATGATGCTCCAACAATGATGGACTGAAAGCCAAAAGTCTACGTGACCATCATCATCAGGTCCTTCCATAAAAACCCTAAATACAAAGAGGAATGTTTGACTTATGTTAGGTAGATTGCCCAGAGGGGACTGGGCGGTCTCTTGGTCTGGAATCCCTACAGATTTTATTTTTTTTCTCCAGCCTTTGGAGTTTTTTTTTGTTTTTTCTGTCCACCCTGGCCATCGGACCTTACTTATTCTATGTTAATTAATGTTGACTTATGTTTATTTTTTATTGTGTCTTCTATTTTTCTATTCATTTTGTAAGGCACTTTGAGCTACATTTTTTTGTATGAAAATGTGCTAAATAAATAAATGTTGATTGATTGATTGAACTATTGCTATCTGACAAAATTTTCAAATAACTAGATACCTGAAAGGCAGGTGACATATCACATCTTGTTTTGTCAGTACACACTTGATCGTTCTGATTTCTACTTTATGCTTATTTAAAAAAAAAAACACTAAAGCACATGTGCTTGCACTCTTGGAAGTTGGTGTTGTGCTCGCCTGCTTCCGCTTATGAACCGCCAGGATTCTATGCGCTTTGATCCACCTTAGAGACTCGAGGCCTTATCCAGCCTGGCAATAAATATCAATAACTAAAGGGTGCATTATAGGCATCAGGAAGAGACAGAAGCAACTCCACATGAAATTGGTGAAGCTCAGTGCTTCTTTGGGTTCCCAGGCATCCATGGAAACATCTCAGTTGGGAATATACCAGAGTGTTGGCCTGGTTGTGTCGTCAGGGTAGGAGGCCTCACTTGATATAACAGAGTAACTCTGAACAGATACTTCACTCTACCAGAATGCCCCAGCTGTAGCATGTGATTGGCTATATCTGCTCTTATTGTCTAACCTTCATCCATCCATCATCCAACCCGCTATAACCTAACTACAGGGTCACGGGGTCTGCTGAAGCCAATCCCAGCTAACACCGGGTGCAAGGCAGGAAACAAACCCTGGACAGGGCACCAGCTCACCGCGGGGCATACACACACACACACACACACACACTAGGGACAATTTAGGATCACCAATCCACCTAACCTGCATGTCTTTGGACTGTGGGAGGAAACCCCGAGTACCCGGAGGAAACCCACGCAGACATTGGGAGAACATGCAAACTCCACTCAGGGAGGACCTGGGATGTGAGCCCGGGTCTCCTAACTGCGAGGCAGCAGCGCTACCGTGCCGTCCTATTGTCTGTCATGTTAATTTTATTACTGGCATCAAAAACTGGTGTGTATTTTCTCCTAAAGCCTCATGAATAATGTGACCATCTTCACTGCCAAGAACAGCTCACTACTACTGAACTCCAATGTTAGACAAACTGAACTGCCACACGAGAACCTGGACCTTGCCTGCCAGGAAAATCAAAGTGGTGGATACTTATTCATTACTGTGTTGAGTCTTTTCTGTTTTTGTGAAATACACGTTGTGGAGAGGAATATCAACTTTTATACTTTGCCTTAGTTAAGTCTGTTTGTATGTTACACTCTCTTAATGCATCTTCATTATTTCAAATGGAAGCTGACACTTTCTCAAGGGAAACTATGAAGAGATTTTTGTAAAGGATTAAAACAGGAAAGTTTCAAAGCTGCATGCTAATGTCCAAAGATCAGTGTGGTGTGCCTGAAGATTAGCGAAAGCAGAAAATACAGATATCATTCTGTTTTTTCATGGAAGGGTTTTGAAGTAATGTCCTATGTCCTAAGTCATAGATGCTTTTATTCCCACACCCAGATTCTTTGTTACGTACGCCAACACAGTCCACACCAACTCTTGTTCTCTGCTCCTTGCACTCACCTGACCTGGAATAGACAAAGCCTGCAGCCACAATACACGTTCACTGTGAATTATGGATCTGAATGCTCCTGTGCTTAACTTCTCTATTTGGGGATGTCTCCTCTTATTTCATTTATACCCCAGGCAGCAAGACAGAGCAACAAGGCAGGTTTAAACTTCTATTCAGTCATTATAATCCTTAACATTAAATATGCTTAATGTAATCAAGAAGAAAAAGCAAACGGATGTGACAAATTACCAATACAACCTGGATACCTCCAGAGCTGCCACAGACGATGCTGGCTGACACATCCATGTGCGTGGCATTCGAGTTCTTGAGGTTACACTGCTGCAGCTCATGGCATGGGCCATCTTGGTGGCTGTGTTCTTCCTGGTTCTCCCTCTTCCTCGCTTCACCTTAGGCTGTTGAATTTAAAGCAAGGGGACAGGGCTTAAACCTGTAGCCCCTCTCTAGGAGTACATGTTCACGAGGTGTGCAAGCACAAGGACAATCAATGGATTGACGGCTTTGCTTTTATGCATGTAGAAATTCCAGAAAATGACCATTTAATTGTTTAAAGTTTTGACCTTTCAACTGCTATACTGCCCTTTTGCAGTAGTAAGTTTCATTTTTGCTTGTTCAACCTTCTGTCTGCTAGATATTTCCTATTTTATGTAGTTAGACCTTTAAAGAGATTGAAAATTCAAGTAAAAAGTAAAGAACTAACAGTTTTAACATATAGTTTAACATCAATATTGTCTATTATGCTTTTAAATCTTTAAAGTACATGAATTGTAACATAATAAAATCTTATTCTCCCACATATACAGTACCTTCTCTCTTCTTTCTTCAATTTTGTACACCTTCCCTGCCATTGATAGGTAAAAGGAAGGTTAACAAACGTTCAGTTCATAAAGTCAACAGTATGATGTCTAACTGTCTCAGCGTTTAAATGTAAATTTGTTATATCCAACAGATAGTGAGAGCAATAAGAACAAAAGAAACACAAAGAAAAAAATTAAAAAGTATCATTTTTAAAGTTCTTAAATAATGATGAAGATTTACCAGCAGCAGCAGGTCAGTCAGGCACCCAAACCCAACACCAGACTGAGACCAGAAGATGTTGCTACGAACACAATAAGTCAGTTTCGTCACTTACAATCCCAAGGAATTAATTCTGTTTTGCCCTCTTTAATTTTTACCAATTAATCACAAAATCTATTCTATCTATCTGGAACAATCTCTCGAAGAAGAGCATGCTTTTGTATGTGGGTCTATTATTGACTTTTGTTTTCTTTCCTATTAGCTTGCCTTCTTCATTTCCCTAATCGTTTTTGAGCTTATTGAATGAATTATAATGCTAAGAACATCATATACAGTATGTCCTCTTATGAGTAATTATCAATTTACAATTGTGGACTTTATGACTAAATACCTGACATGTGGATTATGTTACATGAGTAATTTTACATATTGGATGTTTTCATATTGTTTCCTATTGTTCAAGCTGGGTCCCCATTCAAGTCCATTGTATCAGAAATTTCCTTATCTCCATTCTCCATGAAAGCTATGAGATTATAATGTTTTCTTGGCCATCACTACAAACAATGTTGGGTGAATAACACCCACAATAATGATTGTTTTTTAGTGGACATTACTTCTCAAATGAAAATGTGCTTATTTATTTAGAATTGAGCTTTCTTTCAAAAATAAAATAAAAAAAATGTTTCATTTCATCTCCTGAAACTATTTAATGTTATCCAATAGATTTAACACAAATTCTTTGGGATGTTGTGGGTATCAAAGTGCAGGGAAAAACTCAAATGGGAATGAAAAAATGAGCAAACTCCAAGCAAAGTCACCAGACGAGGAATCAAACACGGGTTTCATTGAGCAGTGAGACAGCAGTTCTAGCCACTGCTCGACTCTAAAAGTTAAAGTAGTGAATATTATGGGACCAACTGTTACAAAACTGTTCTGCTGCTTTTTTTAAGATTGTTTCCACAGATTAGTTTAATTACAACAACAACAACATTTATTTATATAGGACATAGCGCCCTGCCCGAGGTTTGTTTCCTGCCTTGCGCCCTGTGTTGGCTGGGATTGGCTCTGGCGGACCCCCGTGACCCTGTAGTTAGGATATAGCAGGTTGGATAATGGATGGATGGATGGATGGATGGATGGCACATTTTCATACAAATGATGTAGCTCAAAGTGCTTTAAAAGATGAAAAAAGAAAAGTTCAAAAAAATATATAAAAATAAAAACAAGATTAGGCAATACTAAATAACAAAGAATAAAGTAAGGTTCAATGGCCAGGGTGGACAGAAAAAACAAAAGAAAAAAAAATTCAGAGGGCTGGAGAAAAAAGAAATGAACAAAATCCGAGGCCACGAGACCACCCAGCCCCCTCTGGACATCCTACCTAACATAAATGATCTTAATCAGTCCTCATGGTTTTCAGGCTAAATTATTTAACATTTCAACATTGAAAATCCTGATCCAAAAAACGATAAATGAACCCACCTCCATCCTGACTCTGCCTCCACATCTTCTGGTCGGCAGCCATTTACTCTGGTTGTTAAGGACAGTCCCCTAAAACATGCCTCAAATGTAATTAAAACAACAATGGATCAACCTTTGGGTTGTCTGTTGTGCTGATCAAATTGGTTATGGTTCATGCTAAAAATAATTTTTACAGTGCCTGCTAATATAAAGATATTTTTTGACTCTCTATATTGATTTAGTCTCAGCTGATAATTACATTAGCATAGCCCTGTTACAGCAATCACAGATCTCTGAAATGCCATTAAAGGTTCGATTAAGAATAGCAATAGTTTACGAAAGGCCAGTTGTCAACAGCTTGTTCTCCTTCTCTTCGTTTACAAATGGGATGCCTTGATGTTGAGGAAACTATGTTGCAAGTATAGGAAACCTCAGAGGCAAAACTTATTCTGTGGTACCCCTAAGTGCTGTGAATAGGTGAATGGAAGAAATAAAATGTCAGAGTAAGAGCTGTTACTGAGAATGCCTTCAGAAGTTTCTTTTTCCAGTTATTTTGTTTTGCTTGACACAAATATTTCCTAAGTAGTACAAACTTATTTCATATTATTAAATTATATACAGCAGATTTGGGAAAATACAAAGTATTAGTAATAGTATCGTCACATGCACAGAATCTTCTTATATAATACGCTACCATGGCTGTCCATTTGTCTGTCCAGGATTTTAAATCACCTGTAACTCGCAAACCGTATGACCAATTGGTACACATATACTATGTGACGTCTACTATCCACTTTCAGGGTGATGATTGACCTCCAAGATTATTCCTCTTTTTATTCTTATTTGATTGTAGAATCAACTCTTGGCAACCGGCAGTAGGGTGGCTGTGCGGCGCAGGCCTATGGGCGTCGTTTTCATCCCTACCACCTTCATTGTCACTTCTCCTACCTCTTCATATCTTACATCTTTCTTGAGGCAGATTGAAGGCTTAAGTGCAAACGTGAAAAGTGCAAAGTGTAAAGTGAAAAATTAAAGAAAATATACTAAATAATTACAACACAAACACTGACTTAATCAGTTTTAACATAAAAAGATGCCGACGAAAGAAGAGAAAAAGCAGGCCGCTAGGGTGGAGAAAAGAAGAGCTGCTCAGGAAGCAGCCAGCGCATCAACCTCTGAGCAAACGAATGGTAAACGTACAGAGAAAGAAAGAAGAGGAAAACTATGAATGCTCAAGTTAAGCATATTTAAGTACAGTAGAGTCTCGCTTATCCTACCTTCACTTATCCAACATTCTGTATTATCTGACGTCCCACCGCAAAAAAAAAAATACGCATCAATCGGCAACAAGAACTGCAAGTTGGGAGCGTAGTCTATTTTTTGTTGCTCCCGACTCTGCCACAGCTAATTACAGTGGAACCTCGGTTTGCGAGCATAATTCGTTCTGAAAATTTGCTTGTAGTCCAAAGCACTCGTACAGTATATCAATGCGAACTTCCCTATAAGAAATAATGGAAACTCTGATGATTCGTTCTGTCCCAAAGCAATCGCAGTCTCCCAGCGTTGTAGCAGTTAGATGTAAAAACGAATCCAAAAAGATCGTGGACATGCTATACATGCCTGCCGTTGATGGGTGATACAAAGAACAAGGGACATTATAAATGCGCTGGGTTCAGTATTACTTTCCCCCCTGACCCTGCCTGACTGCTGTGTCTGTGTATAGGAGAATGAAAGATCCCGCTACATTAAATAACCTTGCTGTTGCTGTTTCAAGCTTAATAAAGTTGGTGTTGCTAAAAGTACTGAGACTCAGCTTCGAGTTTTCGGGTGCAAGACGGTGACTCGCACGTCACAGCACAAACAGACACACGCAGTCACGATGCTTTAGTAAACAGTATATGCTCGTATGGATGTTGACTATATTAGTGACGGAGTTAAGGCTAGAAACTACAATTAATTACATTGAGCAACAAGAAGAAGCTACAGGAATCGACATAATGATGCTGCAAAGATGGCGAGACTTCACAGCGAAGAAACAGCACTCGTCAGGAAAGCAGACTATGATCAAAAATGTCTTTAAATCATGACAGGACTGAACTTTTTAAGTACAGTACATACTGTAACATGCACACGTACCGGTCCCGGTACATAACGACGATTGGACGACGTCACAGCCATGTCACAGCCATGTCCATGCCCCTCTGTCATGCACCTCGACATACTACACATCAAATGAAAATTCAGAGTCTCGTCTTTCCGATGATATAAACCATTTTGACACACATCAAACAAGGCACTGACACTAAATTCTTTTTTACAGAGAAGTAAATACTTTTAAGAGCTGACTTTTCCTACCTTTGACTACCTTTGAAGGCTCTCTGCAAGTCAAACATCAATATTTCCGAGCAATATTGATCTCATTCTGTCCGTAAGGCGCCAGGGAATATAATCCAGTAAAACGATTAGGTCCAAAACACACGATAGATCCTCAAAGGGACAAAAACTCCAGAAAATGTTTCTTAACTTGAGACTAGCTCCGACATTTTTTTTCATTTCTATTGGTCATATCAGACGTAATTTGTTTCTGTCGGCAATAACCATGCTAAAGCATGTTACACGGAAGTGTTAGCTTCTGATTGACACCTAAGTTGGCCAATTACGAGGGGTCTGGGGGGTAACTGGCACCTCGTATAGCCAACGAGTGTCACAGACAGCTGAATCTACCAGTTTGATTGGACGCTGTGAGTGACACTCCAAACTTACAGCCAATGAGCAGCTGAGCATGCCGATATGTAACTTGCCATGCCAACTTGTAAACAAAACCGATCGGAGCTGCGCAAAGCTGGCATTTGTGCCAGTCTGCAGACTTGGTGCGTGGTTGTTTATTGTGATTTCACCAAGTTTTTTCGCATTTTAAATATGGATAAACGTACAGATAAACGTAAATACACTCTCGATTAAGTAGTAGAGGCATGTACGCGGCGTGACAGTGATCAATCGGACCAGGAGAAGTCTGAGGCAGAGAGTGACATGTGACATGCCCTTGTGCTTTCTGCCTGCTAGGGATTGCTACAATCAGTGGCACATGGAAAAACGCTGAGCTGTGTTGTAACAGTTTGTAAAAAATGTATATAGTTTGTGTGCATTTTATTAAAACATTTTTTAATATTTTTTTGGCCCATAAGACTTGTTTTGACTATTTTTATATTGAAATGTGTATTTTTTGTTGTTTTTATTATGGAATATGAATTTCCATAACTAATAGAGTGACACCTACCCCACCTACCTACTGCAGCTATAGAGGCCTTTATTTTCACAAAATAACTTAGGCAAGAACAAAAAAATTCATTTTGTCTGTGAGTTCTAATGTGCATAACTTTTGATCAGTCACACCTACAGTGATTCTACTAAGGGTGAAACTAGAGAATTTTACCTTTACAAAGAGACCAAACATGTGTTTATACTCCAGATAATTCAATAACAGCAATGATTCTAATTTGGAGAGGTCGAATTACAAGCAATTTAGCAAAAATGACCCCGCTTGATAAGGGGTTAACGTCAGACAATTCTGTAACTATAAGTTCATTTTTTTTAGTTAATTTATTCTGTTGTTTTGTTGTAAAACATGATTATTAGGTTCGTAATGTGTAAAATTACAACATAGTTTGACGTTTAATAGGATTTTTCTTAACACCTGCCATTATCCAACATTTTTGCTTATCCGACATTCGGCCGGCCCGTTTATGTCAGATAAGCGAGACTCTACTGTATGCCGTTACTGGTACAATATAATTCTTACTTACAATTCAAACCAACATACATTATGTCGCCATTCTTTGGCAACAATAAAATGAATGTGTACAAACACATCATTTTTTTAAACATTTTATTGAATTTATTAATTATCAAATAACATTCTATACAAGCAAGTCAAATTTTACAAAACTAGGTTTGAATCAAATGAACCCCCACCCATGAGAAAGAGAGCTAGGCCAACAGAGTAAAACTTTAATAGTAGGAAAAATAAGTAAGTAAATAAATAAATAACTTCATTTTAATTAATAAGAAACACAAATCAGCTTACCTGATGTACTCTTTATTTTTGTTTCTTTGATCCTGGTAATAATTAATACCTCCTGTATTCACACATAAAAAAATGTTTTTGCTAATTGCTTCCCACTCTTCTAAACACCTTTGATTTTACTGTGATTTCCCTGCTGATAAAAACAGCAAAACAATTTAGAAAAATTAAATAATCCTTTTCAAATTAATAATACCACTGTTAACACCAATTTTCCAGCCTGACTGGGAAAAAAAAAACACAAAACATTGAATATCCATACAGTAGTGCTGAAGAAAATAAAGAAAAAAAGAAACATTAAAATAACAGGTGTTAAAATGTTTCACAAAGCAAGCAGTGTGCCTAAGCTGGCTGTAATATGTTGTAATGCTCTGACAGTTCAATAGTAATTCTCAAATAATAACTTACTGTGAACACCTGAATCACGATGAAAGATTTTTGAATAACTAAACAAGAACACTATGACAGAAGATCTCAATGTTTCTATGAATATTCAGATCTACAAACTGAATGAGAGAATGGATAGGTGAAAAGACAGCAGCAGATATTTTGTTTTAAAACTCAGATTTAAAGTTTTATTGTTCAGCAGACATTTTTACTGACGCAAATGACCTATTACGAACCATCTGCAGACTTTTTCAATCGTCTTTTGTGTCAGTTTCGATGCCTATAATGCAAATACTCCAAGAAAATATACTTTATGTAAATGAAAAGATAATTGTGTTTAGGTGTGAGGCATCTTATTCAAAACAGAACATATTCTTTAACACGTGAGAATGAAAGTTGTCATCTATTCCATGCTCTTTTACTTACTGCACAATCAAATTTCAGCTATTTCATTCTGTCTAAATGTAGTGTCAAACAGTTTAATGTCATATGACAATTGCACACCTGAAGACTAGAATTTTGCTCAATGAGTTTAAAATTGTCACCTTTCTAACTATACATATATATATATTATATATATATATATATATATATATATATATATATTTACTTATAATAATGTGCAATAGCTTTTAATTATGCCTTTTACAATTTGTTTGTATTTATTCAATAGAGCTTTTTATATTTTTTGTGTTGTATGTGTAGGTACATTTTTTTGAATAGCAATGTTGCTTTTATTTTCCCTCCACTCCTCCCTTAAGCATCATCCACTTCCCCTGACTCTGGCTCCCAAATGAGTTGAGGCTGCTCCTTATATTCAACATGTCGGAAGTACTTCCGGTGTCACATCCTCGTTACCCGGAAATACTTCCGAGTAAGGCGGGAGCCCTAAACTAAGGGCTCAACGATCCCGGCAGCACACCCTGGCTGTCCCAACAGACCCCAACAGGGCTGTACACCAACTCCCAGCATGCTCTGTGGGAATCCAGTGCCCTTCATAAGCAACCTCCCCCTGTTCTTCCATTCAGGAGGTGTCTAGGCCGGGCAAGAATGCAGGCCACCTCTTACAGTATGTAGACAGAATGCCGATTATTTTATTAAAGGGCATGCACTCTACACATCGAGGAGGAAGATTAAGATTAACTAAGTCTAATATTACAGATGCCCGCTATGGACACCAAGGGGTGCTTGTCTAGCTTTCCCATGTGCAGGACTGCAAATGGGCCTTCACTGGCACTGGTAACTGGCGTGTGACTAATCTCAGCATCACAGCTCCAAAGACCGAGGCTTCAATCCACACCTTGAAACTATCCACACAGAGACTTCATATTCTCTTTGTTTTTGTATGGGTTTTACTCCAGGGACAATGGCTTCATCCCCTTTCATTGCATACTATACAGAAACAATTGCAAAGGCAAAAAAAATGTTAAATAGTATTTTATAAACTGTTGAATAAAAGTTATGTTTAGACTCTATAGTACAATAATGACATTATATTGTGTGCAGTTGTAATCTTCATACTAATTTCCTAAGAAGCTGTGCAGAGAAGAGCAACCAAGTACAATCCTAAATGAAAAGGCCTACCATACTCTGACTGACAAAGGGAATTAAATCTCATTAGCGTCAAACAGAGAGGACTAATTCAGCTCTTCAGAATTCTCAAAGATGTCGAAATAATTGATTGAGCAAAATTTTCTCAGTTAAATAATAAGTCGCATATTTGAGGACACCAGGTGAAATTAAGGTGATGTGCAATTAAGACGGAGTCTGGAACACACGTCTTCACACAAAGGAGTGCGGTTATCTGGAAATGCAGCGTCACTTAGTGAAAGCAGTAAATCTTTTAAAAAGTATCAACAGGACATATTAGAACAACATAGTTGTTAGTTTAATGGACTGAATGACTTGCTCTTGTTTTTCTAAGTCTTTTGTTCACAGGCTTTATTCCATAAACAGGCATTGCAGGTTAAAGCAGATTCTTCTAGAAAAACGAACACAACGCACATAAAAATAAAAACATAAAAACATATGAAATTTGACAAATGACAGAACATCAGTTCATCAGGCTTGTTTGTTTAGATATTAGCAAAGGTGTCCCAGTATCTCATCCAGACCCTTCTTTAAGGTCATCAAGGTTTCTGATTCCCACAATTCTTTGAGTAAAGAAGTGCTTCCTGGCTTCAGTCCTAAATGCATTCCTCTTTAATTTCCATTGGTGTTCTCAAGAATGTGATTAAATTGAAAGAATTCTATATATATATATATATATATACTTTATTAATGCCTTTAAGAGCTTTGAAGTCATAGATTAGGTCCTCATGCAGTCTCCTCTGCTTCAGACCAAAGAAATATAATTTTCTGAGTCTTGTCACAGTACGACAACAAGTCCTAGGATGCACCCGGTTGGTCTTCTCTGTGCGGCTATTTCTTTCTTGTAGAATGGTGTCCAGATCTGCACACAGTACTCCAGGTGCAATCTCACTAGTGGAAAATTGAAAGTATAATTTTGAACTTTAAAAGCCAGTTCTCCATTTTAGACCTGTTCATGCTAAAGTGTGCATGTTCAGTTTTTTTGGTCAGGCTGCCTGGGGTAAGGCCTATATTTAGTCAAACAAGTTAAGGCCCTGGTCTGGTGTGTGGGTCATTTTGAAGGCATTTCTGCCTTTTTGCAAGTGTCACCAGTTCAAACCCACAAGCTGCAACAAGTGGTTATATCACACTATCCTCATTACATCAATATCTGCTTTAAACACAAAACGTATAAATCATTTATTTCAAGCTTACATTGTGTGAATTTTGAAAATAAGGTTATGTAGAGTAAAACACCTCAAAAGAAACTCAACTCAAAACAACTCAAAGGAAAAAAAGAGTAAAACAACTCATGGTACTAACATACAAAAATGATCAATTCATCTATCTCTATGAGCTTTTTCCCATAACTAAAAACAGCCATGTCATATCTAGGAAGCTGCATGAAGAAACACACCTGGGTTGTGGTATCAGTCTAACTCAAGACATACGCAAGCAGAGACACATTCACTGACACTGGACGCATTAGTCTACTGTGTGAGTTTTTGACACATGGATGAGGGAAGGACATAAAAACTCCCCAAAGACTGAGACCAGGCTGAAAATGGAATCCTGATCTGACAAAAGCTGCAGAGCTAACTACTATACTACATGCTTTTAAAAATAGGAAGATAATTTCATAAAAAATAAAGACAATTGCAAATGGTTATCTGTCTATGTTGCTCTTTTGATAGCCTGGAAACAGCCATCTTTACAAAATGACCAAATATTTTCCCATCATACCTCCATTCTCTGTTTTTCTGACTGTTTTCTTTTAAAAGGTCTCAAGAGTAGCATACTTTAAACTGTTGTGTCTTCACATTCTACATTACACGCATTTACATTCCCAGTCAAAAGAGCCTAAGAAGTGAGGTTAAGAGTCAAGCAAACAAGCTCCATTTCTGTGTATGAGAAGACTTCATTAGCCCAGTGAGTGAAAGCACGCAGTCCGAAAGAGGAGTCCCTTTTGTTGTGTGTGCTGCCACGATTAGTAAGCAGATGTTACGTCTCACTTCACAGACTCCTGAGATGTCTAGATTCTTTCTGACACTATCAGTGAGGACAGGAAACTAAGTCTTCACTAAATGAAGTTAAACTGAATTCATCATTTTTAAAATGATGCTATTTGTTCACGAAACATGCCTTTTATTTAGTTCTTATCCAAATTATATTACCATAGCTAAACACCATTAGCATCCCATTTTTCATATTTAAGCAATCTCTTACCTACAGTAAGCAAAACAATGATTTTAATTTAAATAAAGTTAAGTTGTGAAACTCTCTAGATCTCAAATCTACATTCTATGAATATTTAATGTGCAACCCTAAAACACAAACCATTTTTTAGCTGTTGTTTTAACACAAGGGACTGAGACATTAATATTCATAAAGCCATGGCCTTTACTATTTTCAAGGTATTTCAGTTCACCATTTGATTAATTTTGAAATGATTTTCATCCAGTTACTAAACAGGAGGGAACATCAGGACTAACTCAGAAATTAGAATCACAACACAATTATCATCTAAAGTGGCAAACATATGCAAGAATGAACCATGACTTGTCAAAACTGAGGATCATGATGGTCCATTTCACGTGGTGACAATACAGTAACAAACCTAAATTACAGAAATCACAGCTGAAAATAAATAAATACTTTTCATTTTCTAAGGACCAGTTATCCATGATTTAACAGACTACAATGGCACCAGATAAAATTTGCTTCCAACTTTCCAAATGTTTTAGTTTTTAGTTATGTGTTATCACGGGAGTGTGTTGTACAGTTTATATATTTAAGTGTTTGCACTCTCGAACGTTTCAAGCAACAGAATACTTTATATTAGAACAACAAAGTGCATTCAAGCACCATGATACGTGATGAGTTTGGGTTCATACAAAAACACTGCCAGTATGCAGCTGATAAAGAACAAGATGTGTTGACCCATTTTGAGCAATGGTGTTGGAGGCCCTGTGTACGAGTTATAATGGGGGACAGATTTCAGTGAGACACAGTGGCTAGTAACCTTTACTTTTAGTACCCCAGAGCACGTGAGGCACCCACAGAAGAGCAGTTAACCTCACTTCTGATCTTGACAGAGGACCCAATGCTTCTAGTCCCACTCATGGTAAAGAACAGTAGTGCATTTACTGAAAGCATCATAATGCTAAGAACATGATAATCTTTACCTTAAGATTGACTATTAAAATACAACTGCTTCTCAAACACCATTGTAAATAAAGTAGCTGGTTAACTTCTTCGTAATCTAGGTGCTCCCCACCTAGTTGGTAATCACGACGTGCTACTTAAAAGAGCTTCCTCTTGCACTGACCGTCATGGGCATCGATCACCACATAGAACACATTAAATTCAAATTATGACAGCTCTCTGAATAGTTATAATACTAAGATTTATACTGAGAATACCGTATATGCTTGTGTACAAGTCGGGTCTTGAAACCCGAAAAAGCGATCATAAAATCAGACCCCGATTTATACACCCATTCAAAAATTCAACACTTATTTATTTATTTTTACATCTTCTTGCTTCCATCAATCTCACATCAGTTTCTCAGACACATCGAATTTTGCTGCAGCAGCATACCAATTTCTTTCATACTTCAACAACTTTTAACTTAAAAACAGCTTCATACTTTCTTCTGATCGAATGCTTCATCGTAGATAAGGGATGCTCTTACGATAAAGGTGTATGAGGGTGTGAGATACAAAAAAATACAAAACAGTGCAAACATTGCTTCAGAATAGTTTGGGTATTACCGTGTGATCACGTAGGCACAATACATAGAAAAACGACAGTGTGCTCTGTGGTTACTCTCTCAGGTGGGCGTTAGCATATCATAACCTCCTGGACCAATAGCGTGAGTTTTATTATATTCAGGTCTGGGGACTGAGATGGCCATTCCAGAACGTTGTACTTGTTCCTCTGCATGAATGCCTTAGTGGATTTTGAGCAGTGTTTCGGGTCGTTGTCTTGTTGAAAGATCCAGCCCCGGCGCAGCTTCAGCTTTGTCACTGATTCCTGGACATTGGTCTCCAGAATCTGCCGATACTGAGTGGAATCCATGCGTCCCTCAACTTTGACAAGATTCCCAGTCCCTGCACTGGCCACACAGCCCCACAGCATGATGGAACCACCACCATATTTTACTGTAGGTAGCAGGTGTTTTTCTTGGAATGCTGTGTACTTTTTCCTCCATGCATAACGCCCCTTGTTATGCCCAAATAACTCAATTTTAGTTTCATCAGTCCACAGCACCTTATTCTAAAATGAAGCTGGCTTGTCCAAATGTGCTTGAGCAGACCTCAAGCGGCTCTGTTTGTGCTGTGGGCGGAGAAAAGGCTTCCTCTGCATCACTCTCGCATACAGCATCTCCTTGTGTAAAGTGCGCCGAATGGTTGAACGATGCACAGTGACTCCATCTGCTGCAAGATGATGTTGTAGGTCTTTGGTGCTGGTCTGTGGGTTGACTCTGACTGTTCTCACCATTCATCGCTTCTGTCTATCCGAAATCTTTCTTGGTCTGCCACTTCAAGCCTTAACTTGAACTGAGCCTGTGGTCTTCCATTTCCTCAATATGTTCCTAACTGTGGAAACAGACAGCTTAAATCTCTGGGACAGCTTTCTGTATCCTTCCCCTAAACCATGATGGTGAACAATCTTTGTCTTCAGGTCATTTGAGAGTTGTTTTGTGGCCCCCATGTTGCTACTCTTCAGAGAAAATTAAAGGACGAGGGAAACTTACAATTGACCCCCTTAAATACTCTTTCTCATTATAGGATTCACCTGTGTATGTAGGTCAGGGGTCACTGAGCTTACCAAGTCAATTTGAGTTCCAATAATTAGTTCTAAAAGTTTTGGAATCAATAAAATGACAACGGTGCCCAAATTTATGCACCTGCCTGATTTTGTTTGAACAATTATTGCACACTTTCTGTAAATCCAATAAAGTTAATTTCACTTCTCAAATATCACTGTGTGTGTCTCCTATATGATTTAATATTTAACTGACATTTTTTATCGTAACAACCAACGATTTATACAGGAAAATAATGACTATTAACAAGGTTGCCCAAACTTTTGCATCCCACTGTATATGACCAACATTATAAAACACCAGAAATTATACGGTAAAATCAAGCCCCAACTTATTCACAGGAGAACTTAAATGCGAGTATACACAGTATATAGTTTTCACGATGAAATGCATTAAAGCATCTATTACACTGCATTTTATAGATAAATTGTTAGGCCTATTTCAATAAATTATACTACTAATAACTAGAAATTTACAAGTTGATGATGTTTCTTTGTTGTTTGAAAGGTTTGAAGAATCAGCGCCCTAAGGTTGCATCTGGCTTTACTTTCATGGAGATGTTTTATTTGTTCCAATTGACTATGTGGAGATGGAAGAAGAAAGACAAAGGAGGGACAGGAATTGGGGACGATACATTTTTAAAGAGATAATAATACAGCTGGGATTGGCTCTAAGCAGACCCCCGTGACCCTGTAGTTAGGACATAGCGAGTTGGATAATGGATGGATGGATGGATAATAATACAGCTGAATTATAGAAACTTGTCCCAGATTAACATCCACTGAATCTGATTTTTGCACCTCAGGATCCCAGCGCTTACACATTATTAATATAAAACCAGTAGGCTGTAGCCGACACCCGCTCATACACCCAGCCTGTTGGAGCTTCATTACACCTGCTGTTAAAGGTTCTCCGCATTGAACATTGAAGTGTTTTGCAATCACTGAGCACTTTTTACAGATATTATGCCCAAGTGCCCTGGGAGCACACACAGTGTCTTCACCAAGCTAATATGAGTGTGAAAAGGGGAGAAATAGAGAGTTTGTTAGTGGACAGCCAATGGGTGTTAGTGGGTATCCCATTCATGCTTGCCTGTTGACATTCAAAAATAACCGTCAGGCAGCGGCTGAAGGATAAGACGGTAAACCACATCAGCAAACCTACAGAACGGTGGAATGCAAAGTAAAGGCATAGCTATGGCATGGAAATTGCGCTGAAGCTGTTTCCATAAGTATTAAGGTTTTTTATTTTGTTTGCATTGCATTATACTTGAGTTCTTCTGTATATATTTGAGAAATAAACACATTGTGCACTGTCTGAAGGAGGTTGGGAATTTCTAACACATAATAGGAAAGATTCCTACCAGGCTCTCCAAGGAATGACTATGTGACTGAAAACAGCAAAATAAGTTAGGTTGTGATACGCAGCTTCATTATTTGCATTGTTTCATTTTCATCCATCCTTCTATTCATCCAGTTTCTTAACCTCATTTATCTTGAGTAAGGTCGTGGGGAAACTGGAGCTTACACCAGCAAACCTCTACTGCAAGGCGGGAACACCACCTGGACATGGTGCCATTCAATTGCAAGACACACACACACACATAAAAACACACACTAGGGAAAAATCTAACAACACCGATTCACAATACCTGCATGTCTTTGGACTGCTGCAGCACTCAGAGGAAACTCATGTGGGGAGAACATGCAAACTCCACCAGGAAATACCCCGTCTCCTTGGATAATCCCACTGGTTTTTCTCACTTTCAGAAAGGCCTTAGTAAACAACAAAACTCTGCTGTTATCTAAAAAATGGGCCATTTTTGTTTCCTATAAAAAAGTGATTTTATAAATTTTCTGTTATTTTTTGGTGTCCAGAGTTGTAAAAATTACCCAGAAATGATACGTGAATAACAGTATTATATTTACTTTCAGTGAAGTAACAAGTATTTCAGTGAAACAATATTTCAGTAAATTAAAAATGTATCAGCTTTTCAAAGTATTCAACTACCAAAAGTAAAGGACCATATAATAATACTCAATCATGCCTTTGATCAGTAGATAACTGCAGTCAGTGGAGCTTCTAATTTTCCTACAAAACAAATTATATACTTCCTAAACTGGAGAACGTTCTGTTTAGCTTAAGCAGTAGCTGGTTTTCAAAATTCTTAGAGTGTTCTGTTAGCTTTCCTCGAGCTCAAATTCCATAAAGTAGCAGCAGAAATATGCATCTCTGCTTGAAGGAAAATGAACACCCATTTTATTAGCACTCATATAACAAGGCAGTTATCGCTGCAATATCTTGTGCCTACAACATGCAGATACTGTTTGCACAATATTTAACTTGTGATCTTATGATATTACTTGTGCAAACAAGATTTTAAGGGCACAAGATTAAAAAGACACCACTTTTTGGGTTTCAGGAGCTCCACATAAGGCAGCTTAAGAACAGGAAAAAACGCTTACCTCAACATACTTCTTTAAATTTGAAATTGGATTCTTAAAGGCAGAGGTCTCTTCTGGTAATGGTGGGCACAGAAAGCACTGCATTATGTTTGAATCATCTTTACACGTTACAAATTGAATAAGAAAGAGCAGTGGATAGCGGAAGGTGCACTACAGCGCTTTTCTTTTTGAATGACATGCGGCCTTCTATTGGCGGTGTCTTAGAAACACTGAACTATTACCTAAGTTGACAACTCACCTGCTAGGTCTGTTTTATGAATTTATAATAGTCTGGTCTGTGTAACAACTAACAGGTAAAAAGTATGACATTTGACCTAAAAGTCTAGTGGAGTAAAAAGTAAAAGCAGCCGTGAATTAAGTTTACTGAAATCAACTAGAAATACCTTTTACACTTTTCAGAACGTAGTGCTGATTAATCTGAAATGATGAACTCCTTTGTCAGCTGTACGTTAATTCTACTAATGTTTCATCCATATTAACTGTAGCAGATCTGAATTTGTATTTACTAGCATTTACATGATCCTGCACAGATTGATATTTTAGATCATTAGTGAATTTACCATTAGCTATTATTTTATTGCTCAATTTTTTTTATTATCAACCTACACAATCATGGTTAAAAACAAATATGCAAGCGAACACTGAATACAATTAAAATGTGTTTATTTTTTCCCTTCTATAAAAATGAAAAATGTTTAAATAGCATTTCTCTTTACATAAAGCAGCCTCCTTGTTGTTCGCTCCTGTAAACAATGGAGTATGAATTGAGTTCTAAAGACTTCAGGCATTTCTGTCCAGCCACTTCTCCTACCACCAGAGAGTGGCCATATCTTGTGTTGCTTCATGATGAGTGTGAAAACGTACAATGAAGGTCTTATTCTGTCATTGCTCATTGTATGTGTCACTAGAGGGTGTCATGGGGGCACAGTGGCAGGTATGCCCTGGGTATGAACCCTGTGCCCAGTCATCATTTGTGTACAGCTTGCAATTTCTCCATGTGCCTGTGTGAGGTTTCCAGTTATCTTCACACATTCATAAAGATGTTTGCTGTTTGATTATTTTAGATTCTGAATCGATGCTGGCTGAGTGAGCCCCGATGTCAACTAGTGCCATATCCAAGCGCAGTCTGAGAAACTGACTGTGGGTTCCTGTGACACTGAATTGATTTAAGCAACATCTGGTGGGCTGTGCCCACTGACCCTTAATCAGAAACACCACAAGTCACATTATACTTGAAGGCTGTAGTGAAGAGTACAGGGCAGTGAAAAACGGCCTGAGGAGACGTCACTGTAGGGTAAGGAGTAGCACAATCACTATGGAGCTAGCAGAGATGCAAGTGAGGAGTGGAGTTTTTAAGTGCTGTGTTGTCTTAAAGATTGATAACATAGTTGTCAAGTAATCTGAGATTTTAAAATTAAGAGCTGTGTAAGAATAAACTGAAAGTTTCATATACAGGCCAGTATATCTGCGCTACATGACAGTAAATGTGAGCACTGCGTTTGGTCCATGTCAGAACTTAGACAGCAGCATTTTAAACTTGCTGTAGTCGCTTAGTGCTTCATAGGAAGAACATTAAAGGCAGAATTGCACCACTCCAAAATGACAGAGTAAACTCCATGATGGCTCACGTGCATAAGAGGGTTTATTTTCCTTGAAGTTGCAAAGAACTTTGAACACAGAATACAACGTCTCCCTCCAACTGCTTCAGCCATACAGATTCATTAAGTGCACCTAATCCCGGGTTGATTCCTACTTTGGACTCAGCGCTGCTTGGATAAGCACAGGCCTTCCCCACAACTCTGAACTGGATTAGGTTGAGTCTGCGAATGTGCAGATATACAGTAAATGTGCATTTTTCTGCCTAAGGTCCAAGAGAAGAATTGTTGGCAAAAACAAACAAGACAAAACCTATGGCAGCAAAGCCTAATCGCTAATCACAAAGCAATGTCAGAGCGAATACCAAAAGTTCAGAAACCAGCAATTCGAGAAAAAGAAATTGGCACTGTGTTTATTTGAGATTTTTAACCAAATCATGGATATGAATGAATCATCGTGTTAGTACTTAAGGAGTCGTGCTAATGACGTAAGACACGGCATCGTCCCAAACTACTTTACTTGGCAGCCAGGAGAGCAGTGTGCTGGTAAGAGGAATCATAACATAACATTGTGGCACCGTGAACTAAATAATCACTACAGTCAGGAAACATTATAATGCAAAAGTAACTGCACAATAATGGTCCAGAATTACAGAAAGCCATATTCCACATATACTTCATACTTTAGTATAAAAGAAATATATTTTTAAAGTGGACATCTCGTAATACGGTATCTGAATCAATCAAGTAAGTTATATCATTTATTTTTTATTTTATGCATTTATCATGATACTGCACAGGATTAAGCAGGTTTAGAAAGAGGCATGGCATGTCTAGATCATCTGCAAATTATGAATATTTTGTAATTTTATATTAAGTGTTTGCTTTTTATGATGGAATGTAAGTTTTACATACAGCAGCTACATATGGAAGATTTTTTCCCCTATAGCCTACTATGTTAACCTGTTGTTGTAGTTGCGATGTAACGTTACAGATTAATAGCCAGTATGAGTCTGCAAAAGGAAAGGTACACACGCATATAGTTTTTAGATCGTGAACATGCATATATAAAAACTTAAAAGAAATGTCACTGAGATGTGTGCCTTAACCAGAAACCTGCTAAGGAGAGAGAGGGACAGGTTAGGAGTACGCACTGATACAGCGCATTGCCGCACCCACCACATGACAAACCAACTCAGGACCCCAGATTAGGACCCGAGTGCCGCCAACGGGTGACACCTCAGCACCACACTAGTTCAGATGGAATGCAATATTGGGAGGTTTTTTTTATGGTGGCTTGAGTGCCAATTCTGACACCAACCCCAGGTTTTTCCCTGCAGGTTGGAGTGCCTTCTCGAGGGGCTGGACGCAGATTAACGTCATACCCAGGACTGAGCAATTGCAGGTTAAGGGCCTTGCTCAAGGGCCCAAATGCTAAGGGGGAAGAAGTTATTTTATTTTTGTCTGTGTATTGCCAACTTTTCTCTTTATTCTTATATGAACTGCTTTGCTTTGAATTTCTGTGAAGTCGCTGTTTACGCAGCATACTAAATGGCAGAACCTTTCCAGTAGTCAAAGAATTTCCGCTTGCAGCGTGGTCACTATCAGGATTGCATCCTATTTATAACCAAAGGCAATTACACATGAAAATAAAGAACTTTCTCAATCTAAGAAAATTTGTCTTGCACTGCTGGTACTGATTGTTTGCCTGACAATTTTGATTTCAGCATTTTATTTTATTATTTGTGCCAACTAGGAGATAAAAATTATACCATCAATGAATGACACGTACTGTTTTTTAATAATAATATTAATTAATGACACACACAGACAATTTCTTTAGTCACTCTTAACCATGGGTCTATAGATTATGACCAAATGTAACCTTGATATTCTCTAGCATTGCAGAAGATTGCAAAAGCAGACAGCAGAAGACATACTGAGCGAAAGGAACATTTCATTTGAGCCCTGGGTTCTGGTCTGACTGTGGAGCAGGGTCTCTGCTTCTAAAACATGCAAAGAGAGGATCAAAAGATTAAACAGCAAAATACACAGCCAATAATGAAGCAGATTTTATTTTTTTTTTTTTATTTATTCAAAACAAGTAAGTTCATAATTAAATTTCACATAGATATATGTGAGTTAAGTGCTTACTGCAGGAAGATCTCCATAAGGAATCAGAGCGAGGCACTGAAAGTACTTGTTAACCATGCACACACAGAAATAGAGAAGATGAAGCCATTAAACAGGATCAGTCATTCAGACAAGTTCTGTAGCTGTGTGATCTCCAACTCATTGACAATGCCTGGGATGTTAAATATTGAGATGCATCAAGTGTTGGCCAAACAGTCAATACAGATAATAAATACAAGGCTGATGCTGCACTAACAGCAGACTCAAAATGAAAGGAGTAAGGTGAGTGAGCGAGAACATCCTTAAGAAGATTCAACTAGAACTAGAACACATTCTTGAAAACCTAATTACAGTGAGTTCTTGTATTTGTTCATCAGAAAATGGAAATCACTGTTTTATTTTTAAATAATTTTAAAATATTTACCTATTTTGTAGAATTTCCTTAATTAGGTCACTGACTCACAGATGCATTTAACTTCAGATCTGAGACTCTTCAATCCAAAAAAGCTCTGTCAGCCTCAAGACAGAGAAAATGTTTTATCAATTAAAACCTCATACATCAGTGCTAAGGCCACTGCTATTTTTAATATATATAAATGATTTAGAAAGAAATATAATTAACAAGCTAGTTAAGTTTGCACAAGATACCAAGCTAGGTAGACTGGCAGAAAATCTGGAATCCATTCAATTGTTACAGAGACTTGGACAGCCTACAGGGTTGGGCAGATTCGTGGCAGATGAAATTTAATGTCAGTAAATGTAAAGTAATACATGTAGGAGTAAAAATGATGAATATGCAATGGGAGGTCTGAAAATTGAAAGTACACCTTATGGGAAGGATTTAGGAGTGGTAGTGGACTCAACACTATCAACTTCCAGATGCTGTACAGAAGCCATTAAGAAGGCAAACAGAATGTCAGGTTATACAGCATCCTGATGTGTGGAGTTCAAGTCCAAGGAGGTTCTGCTCAAGCTTTATAATGCACTGGTGAGGCCTCATCTGGAGTGCTGTGTGCAGTTTTGGTCTCCAGGCTACAAAAAGGACATAGCAGCGCTAGAAACAGTCAGAAAATGAAGAAGAGGGATTACAGTACAGATTCCAAGAACGAGAGATATGAACGTTTTTGGAGATTATGAATACGTTTTTAAAATTATGAAAGAAACTAATATAGTAGGTCCCAGCTATTACTTTTAAAAGAGTGCTTCAACAAGATCATGGGGGCACAGATGGAAATTTATTAAGGGTAAATTAAAAAGGTTTTCTTCACACAGAGAATCATAGACACATGGATTAAATTACCCAATAGTGTGGCTGACAGCAAGACTTTAGGGACCTTTAAAACTTAACTTGATATTATTTTGGAGAAAACAGGTGGATAGGATTGATAAGCTTAAGTGGGCTGAATGGCCTGCTCATGTCTAAATTGTTCTAATGTTCTAATGATGCACCTTATGGGTATTCCCTAAAATCTTTACTTGAATAGCAGCAAAGATACAGTGATTATGAGTAAAGCGTTTCTGTTCCCAGCAAATAATATAGAATCTTAATATGCCATGATTCTGCTGCTCCAGATACAACTCAAATCTAAATTTACAAAATAAAAACCCAGAAACTTCTGTTGACATCATTATTTATTCAGCAGCCCTAAAATTCAGAAGGTGCTCCAGGAGTTCAAAAATGAAACAGAAAATGTTACATTCACCAAGGAGGAAGCTTCTCCAATAAAAAGTTAAAACTGAAGCTTTATCATTGTTTTATCATCATCTTTCACTTAGTAATTCAGTAGGTCCTCTATTCAGGACAGAGGAGATAATCCTAAAAGAAAACATACAAAAACACACTTAGGAAAGAGTCGCACCGTATGTGTAAAGATCTGCATTAAGTGGGTTGAGCATCTTCTTTATCTAGAGATACAAAGCCATCATAACTGCTATTGTTTTGCATAGCGTTGGGCACATTGTGTACGTTAAACTCTTGAATTCCTGTCACATGTATGATACTCATTCTACTAACGTAACTTCTTTTGCACTCCACTGAAGAACAGAACCTCAATGCTCCTTAAGTTCCATGGGAGTACCAGTCACCTCTGGAGAAACAGACTGATGGTGGTCTCAAGTACCTCCACTGTTGTCATTGGCACCAGAGTATCCTTTGCAGGACTCCATGCTGGTATATTCAAGCTTTGAATTTTCCTGGAAGCCCCGATTTGTCAATTGCATTTGGCCAGGTTGTCAAGCCACTCTTGGTTTTTTATATTGTAACTGTGTCCTTCAGGGAGCTGTCAAAGATCTTGCCTAGGCACTTGATTTTTTTTTTTTTTTTCACCGTAATTTGGGTCCCTCCCAAGTCATTCTTCTTCAGGGCCAGACAGCTGGACTTGGCTGGTTTAAAACTCAACCTTGCCCATGAGATGTGTCATTCCAGCCCTTGCAGGAACCATCTACACCCAGAAAAAGATGTTGCTGTCTGCATTAGATCATCCATGAATGTGCTTATGAAGGGGCTGCCGAGTACCAGAACTAGACATGGGGCCTGTACATTCCACCTCTGCGGACTTCATAATCATGTTTCACGGCCAATAAGAACAGTGACACTGAGACTGCGAAGTGTGTAATTATGCTCTTCTCCATCCAATTCCAGTCGAATGTAAGTGAGCCTGAGGAGACCCTCAACCGGAATTTGCTATAATAGTCCAGAATAAGTTTTTGTATCATCACTGGAACATACTATTGTGTCAATGCTATTTCAACAAGCTTGTGAGGGATAGATGTATACGTGTTGGTTAGATCTGGCCAAAGTGCTGCCAGGTCCCCTCTGTTTTCCCTTGTCTCCTGGACCAGCTGGATTACCACTCCTGTACTAATACAATGATTCAAATAGTTGTGCATGACCACCCAAATTCAAACCCAGGTCTGCCAGATACTTCCCACATTCACCTTGAATCTCTACATGTCAACCTCTGTTAGCTCAATTAGCCTCTCCATGCAAATTTTAACACATTTAGAAAAACAGGTTCATGAAAAACAGCAAGTGATTAAATTATTGCCTTCCAGTAAGTCACTGGCAATATGCATTCTCACGTGAAATAAAAATGAACTGAAAGGAATTTATTATGGCACTGTCTTAGTTGACAGTTAAAACGTCAATAAAAGGAAATTCAAGTAAATAACCACTAAACACGAGATGTTTAAAAAACAACAAAAAAAGCTCTTAGGAAGACCATTTACTGTTGTATTAAATAGACAATGGAATGCGGCCAGGAAGAAACATGTTGTTCTCTTTTTTTAAATAAGTATTATGATTTAATTCTTTGAAAATAATCATAGAATCGTTTACAGGTAAAGTCTTTAAGAATATTGAAAAGCTTCCCATGGCTGGTCAATTACCTAACAATAACACTGTTGTACAATAAGAGCACTAACAGAAAGCAAAAATGCAATTCAAAGGAAGAAGCAGGATGCCCGCCTGGAGAGATCAGAAAGATAAGGAAAAGGATGACCCGACTCTACAAGCTAATCTCACAAACAGTCAGAGTGGCCAATATGCCATTAGAAATAAGCAACAGGCATAGAAATATTCAAATATGATCACTTGTTCCATTATTATGATACATAAGGTGTATGCTGATAAGGGTAAAGCATATTCATCTGCCTTTCATTAAACGTTTGAAAGAAAAATGTGTTCCATAATTCTGGAAATCTCCTGTCAGTTCCTTGATGGGTTTGGGTGGACCAGAACTTCAGTACCAAAGAACCAAAGACAGGAGCCTGTTACAGAAGGGACAATAGCCATGACAGAATGCACTTGTGCAGATATACACAAACATCCAACTCATGCCAACCTAGTCAAGGATCACCAATCAACTCCACCATTTAAGTGAAGTTGAAACACAGCAAACCATTACCTGATTGGACCAAGAACCTCAAGTCATAAATACGTTAGGCCAAAACTTAAGATTCCAACAAGCCTACCTTGAAGCTGAATATTCACAGACTGATAAAAAAATAGCAAAACTGTGCGAGAAAATGCATTCAGACTAATGAAGAATACACAAGAAACATGAAACTTTATTTACAAACTTGATCTGTCTTGGAAGTTTCAACAACAAAGTAGTTCTTCTGCCCAAAGCAGTGAAACAGACCATCACATGTACAGTATGTATGCTAAGAAAGTGGATATATTTGATTAATGATCCCTTAAAAAATGTTTGCATTTTATAAAGAAAGTTGCAAGAAGCAGAGGCACACCGAACAGGAAAAAATTGCTAGAAGAAACAATAAAAGATGTCCAAATATTTTAACATATGACAAGATCTGATTGTCCTGCAGGCCATGCCAACAACACTGCCACAGAATTAGAGCAGGCCTACGAGCTGAGCTGGAAATAAGGAGCTACACGCTGGAGTTCAACTTTAACTTGATTCATTTCAAAAAGCTTGAATGTACTGCACATGGTGTTCTTAGACAGCTGGCATTGTGTTATGGGAAGAACTGGAACATTACTTAGTAATGACAAAATATTTATTAATTCATAAATGAATCCTTAATTCATATAATGCTTTTCATGGAAAATAGTGTCTGAAACTTTAGTTCATATACCTGGAAGCACATCGATCCTTACAGCACAAGAACAGGCAGGTGAAGTGATAAGCTGAGAGAAAGGACTCCCCACCACCATTTTGTATTCCAGTCCAGCTCTTTCACCATTCCGTTACACTAACTGCTGGAAATAATGGCGCCCAGATGATCTGGCATGTTTTGTTCTTATCTTTTCTCTCTTCCATGTCTGCACTGGCCCTAAATGCCAAGGTCAAGTTGAAAATGATGGATTGTGTTTGCTGTACATTAAATGGACATCAGAATTTCAGCAGTAATGGAAGTAAAGTGAGACCCAGCTGTAGCTGAGGCCTCCATCCATCACTTCCACACACCCACCGTACCAAGGACAGTGAACTCTGAAAGCATGTCTGAGGACGGTGGGAGAAACTGAACAGAGGTAAAGTGTTGACTTTCAAACTTTTTTTTATTTAAAGTGCCGACTTTATCCCTCCAAGTTTCCTGAAGTTAAAACCAATAGATTTATTTATTAATTTTTTTACAAATTGCTTAATACTTTTCATTTTCTTAGCAAAATGTCATCATGTTTCTTGAACTTTATTTAGTTCAAAAGGGAAATGTAACAATTTATCAATCAATATAGGAACATAAAAGAGCTTTACTCAGGACCATTTCTGAAATATAAATTTATGTTTGACACTTTCTAATCTTCAGAATGAGTACATTTATTGAAACTTTGGTCTAAACTGGCAAATATCCGGGGGCTTGCAACTAGATTGCATTTACACTGCCCTTCATCGGCATTCAAGTACAGTTTTATAATCTGAACAATAAAAGATGATGATGGTCTGCTTATCAGGTAACCTCCATGGGAACTTCACTTTAGTGAGAGTGCAGGAGGTCACTCAATCGAGGATTAAACAATACAACCGACTGTACTGTACATTAACATACAGTCTAGTACATTAACATATTAATTATGTACACAAATAATGTACAATGAACAGGAAACTGAATCAAGTGAACACCTTTAGTAATCTTTAATTTAAAAAATAAGCACATGGAGTCAAATGAAGTAAACAAGCTGCACAGTCAGACAGAATGGCACGGAGTGGTTTAATGCCTCTGTGTTCCGTATTCCAGTTTCACAAATACATCATTAATCTGCATATAATATTCCAAATATGAAAATAAAATCCGGAATGCAAACTGTAATCAAATGATCCTAAATAGTTGCACTTCTCATATTCTTTTGGTAATGTTTCTTGTTTCGTATTGCAATCATTCTTAGTTATCTATGCAGAAATACAAGTACCGTATGTACTCGCAGATAAGTTCTCCTGCAGATAAGTCGGGACTTGATTTTATCGTATAATTTTTAGCATTTTATAATGTTGGTCGTGTAAGTCAAATGCGGAAAACTCACGCTAATGGTATAAGGGTTATGATATGCTAACGCCCACCTGAGAGAGTAACCACGGAGCATACAGCCTTTTTTTATATGTGGGTGCGGCAATGTGCTGTATCAGCGTATGCTCCTAACCTCTCTCTCTCTCTATTGTGCCTACGTGACCACATGGTAATACCGAAGCAACATTTGCACTGATTTGTGTTTTTTGCACATCACACCCTCATATACCTTTATCGTAAGAGCATTCCTTGTCTATGATGGACCGTTCGATCAGAAGAAAATATGAAGCTGGTTTTAATTAAACATTGTTGAAGTAGCGAAAGAAATTGGTAACTGCGCTGCTGCAACAAAATTCGATTAGTCTGAGAAACTGATGCGAGATTGGAGGAGGCAAGAAGATGTAAAAAAAAAAAAAGAATAAATAAGTGCTGCATTTTTGAACAGGTGTATAAGTCGGGGTCTGATTTTATGATTTTTCTTGTTTCAAGACCCGACTTATACATGAGTATATACGGTAATACAATAATTATAAGCCATTACTTACCCTCTTTATGTTCTGTTTCTCAGCTTGGTTTCTTGATGTGGCACTTGGTGGCAATGCTCCAAAGCTGAGCTCTTCTCCTGTTCATGGAAAAGACATCTGAGATACTGGGAACCATGGAACAATTGGCTGGAAAGATTCTGACGTCAGACTGGACTGTCAGCACAGACTCTCCTGTAGAATGACCTGCAGGGCCAAGGTCTCAAGCTCTCTGACGTTGATATTCTCTCCTACATTTCACCGTGGACCACTCCAGAGGTTTATATATTCTCCAGTGATGCTGTTGACAGGAGTTTTTGTTTTCCTGTCCTCCAATGTAAACTGGCCAAAGTTCAACAATTAATTTGAGGGCAGATATTGTTAGTTTGCATGTATGTTAATCGGTTTCTACTTTGTTTCCTTTGTGTTTGAACAAGTCTGCGTCTTTATGTGTACTAGTTCTATATTTAGTAATCTGTCAAATTTATACTTTCGCTTTACCTGAGAACTTGCAACAGTACTCACTATACACTATACAAAAATAAACTAAATTGAGCCAAAATGGTTACCATAGGGCTCCATAGGAGTAAAAATGAAATATTCAAATATCAACAGAATACTTTCAAAACAAAACAAATATATTGACTACAAACATCAGCAGTCATCAGTTAGTTTTCATTGTGCTCGAATTGTACTTAATAAAAATAATTGCCTCTCATTGCTATGCAGGGATTCCAGTGTAACCATCTGTTGAAAAAGCTCATCCAGAGAAGTTTTTTATTACAACAGCCAATAAGCAAACGATCCAACATTATACCAACATCATTTGCTCATAATAACCTAAATGCATTTGTAACCATTGAACGCAGGCTTCAGGCTCTTTCATAATCCATGGTTTGACTGCACTGGAATAAAATTCCTGTAAATTACTTTAAGAATAATAACCTACTGAAAACTTGCAGATAGTGCTGTTTGTGTCACACAGGATGTTACTCAATCACACCGAAGAAAAGGCTGGTAAACCGTGAGGTGTACAACACAAAGAATCACATCTAACAAAGCATTTGCTAGGAGAAAACTTGTATTCCTCTTCCATTTTATGTGCATCGAACAACTGCACCTAAAAATATTTCTGTAATGCATTTGAAAAAGACCTGAATTTATGCTGAACAGCATGAGCTTCATAACTTCTAGAATTAAAGCAGCTATGCCAGCAATAATCCATTCAATTTTGTAAATCTGCTCTGTCCATTATGAGCTCATTGGCCTGCAGAGTAAAACAAGCAATAATGCAAAGGCAGATCAATAAGCAGCCATGTTAGCCTCTGTAAAAGCTGCAAAGGACTAAAAGAAACCCAAAGCATTCCCTACTACGTCTCTGTATATAATTCAACATGCTAAAAGGCTCAATGCTACGCCCAGTGGTTTTCAGCCCAGTTTCTGCATTTTAACACTTGAGATCCAAATCTTTAATGAGGGAAATCCCACAAAGAAGAAGGAGATGATGTCTTTGCAAATGACTTCCATCTTCATCTTTCTTCAGTACCTGAGTTTTAGAAAGGTTTATTCTGATGTGGCATCTGGGCCTTTATCATGTAAAATTTAAATGGATGCTTTACTTCATAATGAATCATTTTCTTTTACTCTTTTTGTTTCATCAAATCATCAGGGGTGGTGACAAATGATAGCAAGTTATTTGCTGTATATGTTGTTCGCTTTTCATTTCCCTTTCAAATCAGGCCATCTCCATATTAGTAACCACTTGTTTTTTTATTTAGGGTTAACTTTTTTAAGAATCTGTTCACTACCTTGTTTGAAAAATGCTGACTGTTTTTTTTTTCTTTTTCTATTCACTTAAGCACAAGGGTCTCAGTTAATGCCAAACTTGTTTCTTCTCTCTTTGAGTTTTGGCAGAGAGTAATGACGATATAAAATGGTATAAAATCTGCGAGTCAGGTTTAGTCCATTTATAGTCACACTCAACTTTTCCTTGGATTATTCTCTGCATGTTACATCATATTTTTAATGTAAGCTCTGAAAGTTCAAGTCATGTATAAATACAAAGTAATTCATATATTCACTTCTCATGGATACTAAGCAGATTTTGCTTTCTCAGCTCAATCTGCATGTCATTGTGGTTCGAATCAAAGACGGATTCTAAAATCTGTGGCAGGACACTGAAGAGCCAATGGACTACAACAGCAACAAAAACAGCACATTCAGTTGTAGTGAGTCGCAAGTAGAAAAGTTAAGAGGGAAAATCAAGACTTGTAGTGGAATGGCGAAGCAAAAAAAGCTTCAAAAATAAAGGAAATAAAAATCAAGAGGCTAAAAACATATGTCTACCAAATACACAAAGAACACTTCAGGCGATGGCCAAGTTATTGCAGCTACCCAGCAACAGCATAAGAAAGACAAAGCTACGAATGAAGTTGGACAAGATGCAGGGCACTGGTATATGAGCACGTTCTCGCACCTGGGTGCACGTTTACATGTGGCTGCTACTCAGCAGCTGAGCCAACAAAGACAAACTCACCAGCCAGTCAGCCATTCACCTGCTGCTTTTTCTAATTCTGATATCCCATGATGCACTCTAGACAATGAATACTCTTATATTTCAACACCTGAACCTTCTGTGACAGACGGCTGGGGATCCTGGAAGGACTGGGAGAGAGACAATGCCTCCCCTGGACCACGAGAGGGCAGCCGCCCTGGTAAGCTCTGATCCCGTGGCCTCCGTCAGGGGGCGCCTGGAGGATTGTGGAGCCCTGGATTGCAGCACTTCTGCCACACTCAGAAATGCTGCCGGAAGAAATTCCACGCACACCTGGAGTGCTTCCGCGTGCTCATGTGGCACTTCTGCCACACCAGGTAGTACCACTGGAAGATCATCGTGAGGCACCTGGAGCACATCCGGGGTGTTATAAAAGGAACCGCGTCACTCCATTAGTTGAGCTGGAGTCGGGTGGAAGAGGACGGAGCTTGTGAGTGGAGGATTAGAGGCGGCAGAAGACTTCTGAGAAGAGAAGGAGAAGAAGGGACTGTGAGAGATATAGCTGATTTGAGCATTGAGAGGCGGTGTGTATTTTTGGATAATTGGTGTCTGTCTGTCTGTGTACATGGGCTGGAACTCCACACTTCTTTCTCTTAGATGATGCCAAACTATACTACTGATGGTAATTAAATGAGGTGGAAAAAATAGTTGATTCAGGACAGCAATTCTTGAGGCAAATTTTCACAGTAAAGAAAAGAATATGCAATATTACAGCAGAGTATATAGATTTGTCCAATTAAATTAAATTATTAAATTATTATTAATAACAAAAACAAAGGTGTGGATAATTATACATCATTTTGGGTTCTGTTGCACTTAAAGGTCCGGCCACGGTGGGAGACAAAGAAGAGGTTCATCCCGAGGTTCTTGCAGCACCTTCTTAGTTCAAATCCATCAGCATCACTGACTTTCGATTTTAAAATTTTCACAGAGAGGTTGACATGAAAAATACCTTATAAAAAAACTTTCATGGAAAGACAGGTTACTGAGAAAAGACTACTCACATACAAGAGCATCTCACTTAATACCACCAGAGTTAAGCTGGGAACAAACCAAACTGGCAGCAATGCCAGCAAGCTCTGGATGCAGTTTGGAACAAAATCGTAACACTTGTGACTGGGAAAAAAAGGTAACAAAGTCCACTAAGTGCTTCATTTGAAAGGATCACAGTTCATATTGTGTCACGGAAATGTCGGCTTTCATGAGAAGACCCATACATCGGAACGTGTGCAAGGTGTGACATGCTATACCACCGTGGCATACAAAGGCTCTTGAAATCTACAATGAAACAAACTCAGAAATAAAGCTGGTAGAGTTGCTCAGAGCTGCAATGCGTGGACTTCAGTGTTACAGCAGTCACGTCACGTAAGGCATAACGAACGTCATTTGCGTAATGGTGTCAGTTATTTTTGCAACAGGAGCTGTGTAGCACAATTTCTCTTAAAAAGTTATATGTTTGTATTAAAAATTAATTTTTAAATGTTGCATTTAAAGTGAATTCAGACTTTCAAATACTGTGCTGGTTCTTAGCAGCACACACATTGCTTGTGGACTTCTATCTGTGGTGCATCTCCAGCGATTCTTACACCTTCTGTATGGCTGCATGTTGTGGATGCCACTGAGCTTGTTTGTAAAGTCGAATGGATTAAAGGGCTTTGATATAAAGGTTTATCTCCATTATTGTTACATTATTCAGGAGAGAACATGTCATAAAGTTTTGGAAACACATCACACGTTTAATAAACATGTTTCATTGGTTGATTTGTTTTCAGCAAAAAAGTAAACAAACAATTGGGCACAAAAATTGTAATATTTAATCACAATACTTTGAAGATTGCAATACTATAGAAATCACGAAATCACAATACAAATTGAATCAACAACCAAATATCGATGTAATATGAAACTGGGAGGTCTCTGCCTGTTCCCACTCCTAGTAATAAATTCTTTCATAAGTTACTATTGTAGAATAATTTTTAATGCTCGCATCTGAACATGAAAACTGTTAGACACAGAGCATACACACGTAGGTCTTCATCTGCTTAGAAAACATTACATATTTAAATCATTCCAAAAAACAGACAAAAACATTTGAATAAACTTTTACTATTTATATCTTACAAATAACAATTTTATATTTAAATAAGGGGCAGCATGGTGGCACATTGGTGGCACTGCTGCCTCGCAATAAGGAGACCAGGGTTTGTATCTTGGGTCCTCCTTGTGTGGAGTTTGCATGTTCTCCCCGTGTCGGACATGCAGGACTGGTGGACTGGTGATATTAAATTGGCCCTAGTGTGTGTTTGCGGTGTGTGTGTGTTTGGGGTATGTGTTCACGTACTCTCCTGGACTTGTTCACGTCTTGAGCCCAAAGTTAGCTGAGATTGTCCCCAGCATCGCCCCTAACACGGCCCTGGTCTGGATTAAGCAGTTCAAAATATAACATGATGTATTTAAATAAGGGGAATTAGGATATTCATTATATTATTTATTGTTATGTCTTCATTTTTACTTTTTTAATTATAATTGTTTTTGAAGGAATAACTCAACTGTTGTGAGCTGCCACAGAAAATCAAACACATCTGTTGTATGAAATGAATTTTAGTTTGCATACGTGAAGTAAACTGAGCTCTCAGTGCCTTAGGCAATGTCAGTGCTGTGCTCTTTTAACATATAATGTCACCTTATAATTTACAATATAAATACAGTGCTTGTTAAAGTGGGATCAGTGTGTAACTAAAACCACACTTTAAATGTCTCCTTGTTATTAGATACTTAATTGTCTGCTTACCTACAGGTACACAAACCACAACGCTGCACATTTAGGTAAACTGCCGCAAGACGACTGCACTCCATTCTGTCAGACAATACGTCACTGAGCTCGTGTAAAACATCCACACTTCCGTTACACGTTTTAAAACTGTGTGTTCATTCTGTAATAGGCCTTGACGTTCACACAATTTGTAGCTCTATAGGAAGTGTTGGGAAACCTCCGACTCGGCCCCCCACAATCCGCATAGACACTCCACGTCTGTGTGGCACCAGGGGCCATTGGCTGGCAGGTGAGCGGCCTTCATCAGGAAGCTCTGGCAAGGAAAATGTCCATTTTGAATAAGATGTGACTTTATATGAAGCAAAGTACAAGCAACAGAGTAATCCAGTGACACTTTAGTTTAGATACTGCAAGAATGCATCTATTTCTTCTTTATTCTTAAGTAACAAGACCTTAACAAAGGCTTCTTCGGATCTTCATAACACTTATAACAACATCAATAAAGTGTTTTATTGATCTCTGCAATGTGACTGACTAACAAAATGTCACTTTGAAGCGGTCTGAAGTGGCTTAACTGAGACAAATCCTCTTGATATTCCACATTTAGTAGAAGATCTGTGAATCCCTCGTATTAATAAGTCATCACGTCAGTATGCCACACTGTACAGAGATGAATAACCAATCAGATACTGATGTTTAATAAGTGTTATGAAGACCCAAACAACCTTTATAGAGGTTCTGTTACATAAGAGTAAAGGAGTAATAGGTGAAGATTACAAAGTGTTACCAAGTAAACTAATTTATTACTATAACAATGTCACCTGCATGAAATTTGAATTAAGCTCTTATAACTAAAAAACCATGTAATACAAACATTTAACATAACAAATATATATGTATAAACATGAAAAAGTAAAGATTATGCCCGTATTGAATGACACACATAATAAGACACTGTTTTGTCTCTAGAGGCACTTACTTTATCAGCATAAAAATAACCGGGAATTTTTCTCTTTATCTACTATTCACTAATGATTTTATTAGATTATATAATATATATATTATATATATACAGTATATAATATATAATATATATACATACATACACACATAATATACATATATATACATACATATTCAGTTTATACTGTGTGTGTGTGTGTGTATACACACACTAACACACATTGAATTGTTACCACACTGCTTGGCATTCCTCAACAAATACTACAAGTACTATAATAAATACTACTAGTTCACTCTAAAAAGACAAAAATGAACAAATGACAGTTTTTCCACGTTTTACCAGTAAGACTATTGTTTCATATCTTGAACATATGTTATACCGCATGAAGTCTTGAAGTCCAGGTCAGTATTTTCAGTGACAGACAGAGCGTCCATGGAGTCAATGAACCCGTAACGCTGTCACTTTTGGCCCATTTCCTTGGTCACCAAGCCAAGTCACATAGCAAACGATATGGCCAATAAGGACACAAATAGGTATGGTTTGCTTTGCCGCCATTTTGGTTAGTTGATTGACAACATAAACCCTGTGGACAGTAAGATACAGTCATAAGAGTCACTGACTGGTCTTGGAACAACAAATGTGAAACACTTTTTAGGCTTTAAAAATTATCAGAAATGTCCACTTAGAGTTTAGAAATTGTTGTACTGAATGTCACTAATGATACATATACCTGTAAAGCTAAAATCTATCTGAATTGGTGAACCCAGAGCTGCAACAGTTACAGAAGCTCCACTGCCTCACAGGTTAGACCTCAGTTCATATTGCAGCTGACATCTTTTCTCCTTTTTCATATATTTTACCTTCTGTTCTTCTTCAGCCTAAAGTAATCGATTCAGACTGTTTACTGATTTGAAACTGATCCAGTATCAGCAAATGAAACTGCTTGAGTGTGTGTGCCCTGGCTGTTAATGGACCAGGATCCTGTCCAATGTTGGTTTCTCCGATTTTCTGCAATGCTGTACTTGAACAATTTTTAAAATGTACTTATTTAAGTGACTTGGAGATATGCAGAAAACAACAATAATTTAGTTAATATAAATATGACCCTGTGGTTTAGCACTGGAGCTAACAGCTCCTGGAGATGGCGGTTGACTCCTTGCCAGGTTACTGTCAGTGTGGAATTTGCACATTCTCTCCGTGCCACTGTGGGTTCTTCTCCGGGTTCTCTGGTTTTCCTCCCACACTCCAAAGATGTGCTTAATTGGAGACGTGAGGTTGTTTCAGATTGAGTAAGTCAAGGTGCACCCTGCGATAGAATGACATGGCCGTTTCCTTATGACCGCTGACTGATGCTCATGAGATGGACTTTGACTCCTTATGCCTCTAAACTGGATTAAGTGTGTTTCAAAATTAAAAGATTTAAAAGGAAACTGGTAATCGTGCACTACACTGCTCATTCTGAGCTAATTCTACATGTTACAAATGCACTTGTAAAGTAATACATAAATAAAATCTATTTTTACAGTCTTGGACTGAAAAATATTTTTCTGTCTTTAGATGCCAACTGGTTGTTTTTATAATGGTGTGTGTTGTTTATTACTAAAGTCAAGATGCGTTTAATCAGGTCAGAGTGTCATGAAGGCGAGTTCTTTCAATGAAGACTCACAATAACTAGTAACAGCAAACAATGTATGGGGAAAAATAATTGAGTTGATTTGATCATTAGCCCTTTTCCCAATTTAAGACTTTTAACGACGCATTTTTGTATTCTGCATTACCTACAAATACAGTAGTTGAAGCAGTTAATAAAAACGGACTGTAAAGTCAAGAGTATCACCAGAATGATTCTTTGCACGTACCCGCACAATCCCCGAATCCCACCCACGCCTCCAGCCCGGTGTGTCTGAAGATCTCGGCAGACGCAGTGCGCGTGCGGTCAAAGAGCGCCGGGCTGAGGGGGGCTGCGGGTCGGGCCGTCCGCAGTCTCGTACTTGAATTGAGGTAGGGAGCCCTGCCCTCGTTTGCCACAAAGCCCCTTGTTCTCCGACGTGCCCGACTTTCACCCTGACCCCTTTGTGTTTCGCTTTCTCTGCACGCGGCGACAGTTGCGCCCACTCTTCGTGAGCAGATTATGAAATTAACTTTAATCCGTTTGGCCGGTCCGGTGCACTGTTTCTTAGTTCAATGTCACCCATGGAACAGCTATTGGCTGCATTAGACAGATGTCTAAATCCCGCTCTCAATCCGATTCCCTTTAATACTTTCACTATCGCCAAATCCTCGGAACTGCGGCTTTCTACACTCATTCTGTAGGGCAGGATATTTCATTTAGAGCACAAAAAATAAAAACAAAACAAATGCGCGTTTGAACGTAGTGCTTTTAGAGTGGGTAAGACAGCTCTAACTACAGGTAATACAAGTAATGCCTGCATTGTACACGAGAAGATCATCGGGCATATAAGCGCACATCTTACAAATAACGTCAAGCGCTTAGTGTTCTTAATTAAACAAATATATACGATACTTTTTGGTTTCTCCTACTTCATGTTAGAAGAAACAAAGTCAATTCAGAAACACTTGTTTACAAAGAGACAGGTGCGGTGCAGAGCTCGCTCTTTACAGTCAGCCACATTTCGGCATCCATCTGCACAGCCACCGTTAGATATAAGAGAACAACCCGAGCTCACCAGTGAAACATTAAAATACGCGAACGGCCAACGCTTTATTCACCCCGAATCGGGACATTCAGTGCCTCCAGAGTGAACGGCGCGTGTGCCTGGCCTTAATTATGTACTAAAACTGACCAGACACTGCAGACGTGGCGCTACATTCGCCCCGCACGCCCCCGGCTGACGGCTGCGCCGCGATAATCAGCTGCTTGTCCCGCATGCCGGGCGCGTCTGCTTCAACGCCAGATGAAGCTTTTGTTTAGGTACTTTCTTTTAATTTTTTAATGAGGTACAATTTTTTTTTCTTCAAAATGAGAGTGACGGAAGACCCAATTAAACTTTATAGAAGTAAATAATTAAACCGATCCTGTGGGTGAAAAGATCAAACGTTCATTACCGCATGTCTCAAAGAAAAAGATTAAAAGATTTGGTCATTTCCGTGTGGTTGAACAAGTCAGAGAAATCAATAGGGAGAGGATCTATAAATCATCCATCATGTCAGGACAAATCAAAATAATGCGTCTATTATTTCAATCGATAAACTATGTTCATGGCCAACATGTGATATTCAGAAGGAGTACTAATACGACATTCAAAACAAACCATCAAAGAGGACAGAAGGTGTAATTGGTGAAAATCTAACGACTCCGACCGGGGTGAACGGAGAGCTGCTATTGCACATCCCCCGGTTTCGTTAACATTTTATGGCGTTTTGTTTGATTTTTTTATTTTTTGTGTGACGAACCGATGTTTATTCTGGAAAACTCCATCTAACAGACGTGTGACTGCAGAGCTTATTTATGACCTGATCAGTGTTTCTAAACTTGCTTCATATTTACTAACGTACTGTAGTGTAGAATATTCTATTTCGATATTGAATAAAGCATTTGGAACTCATGACTAAAAGAACAAAATAAAAATAGCACGCCAATGATTACAAGAAATGGCCTCCTATTGTTCTGCTTTCATATTTGCTTTATGGTTATTTCGGTGTGTTTCTT
Organism: Polypterus senegalus; assembly: GCF_016835505.1. NCBI lineage: Eukaryota > Metazoa > Chordata > Cladistia > Polypteriformes > Polypteridae > Polypterus > Polypterus senegalus. Next base: position 37,237,693 of record NC_053160.1, on the reverse strand, counting down.
TTTCACACCCATATTGCCTGCTTAGGTTTTCTGTTTTAACACTTTTTTCGACTTAGTGGCCATAATTTTTGTCCCGTTTGCACTGATTGACTCTTTTCGTTTTAGTTTTATTGTGCCGGGCGACATTTGTGGATAAAATGCATTCAGCAACAGAGGAGTCGAACAATTTCGTCGTTTCACTGACTAAAACTCGAGCTTGATTTGGTATTTCTTAATAACATTTGGCCCTTACCGTTGATTATACTTTGTTTCCAGTAGCGCATCTTACTGATCTCGTAAACTGTAAAGGATGCGTTCGCCAATGCCCGACATTTTTGTAGACTGACAGAACAATTAACGGTTAACGAATCTGCGCAAACATATACTACAGAAAGGAAGATTTTTACAATAAGTATTCTTATAAGCATTCTGAATATTTACCCACGATTCTGTTGTATCTTACTTATAGAGTCACATAGCCTATATACTGCATATACGTGGCACAACAGAAAACGAGCAATAATGCACACAATAAGGCAACAGCTAAAAGACGCGGACGATTTGCTTCGAGTCATCTTACATTTTATCTCAAAGGGCTCAAACGAGTTTGTGAACTGAACAAAATATTTAGAAATCCGTCACAAAAAATTGTCGAATTAGTTTGCGGGTTTGTCTCAGATATTCACGCCTTCGTTCCCGTTCTTTTCACTACAAAATATTTGCGCTTACAGACATTATTCGTTTAGATGTTAAATGCTAATACCTGTACAATCCACTATTTCTTAATCCGTTTTTTTCTTTTTCTAATGTATTTCCTGCAGCACCTTCTCGGGTTGCCATTCGGATTTCTAATGTACCTGATGAAGTTCGTTTTTTAAAATAATTCTAGAAAAAGAAGAAAACTTGTTAAGCAGGAGGAAACCTATCCTTGGTTTTGGGGTCAGCCGTCTGAGGCGCACATTTAAGAGACATTGTTAAGAAATGAATCATCGAAATGTTCATACAGACTTTATTGAACAAACTAAATGGACGAATCTAGTGAGCAACAGACCCGATGGATACTCGGCGCCCGAGAACCTCTGTTTAATAAACCGAGGGATGTGTGCGTGGTATCTGACTTTTAAAATTACCCAAATAATCCACTCGTTATATTTCTTCGTTATTTCTGTGCATATTCCATATGAAATGAGAACAATCTTACCAATCCTAAAACTGCCGCTCCTGCACCAATATAATTTGCTAGGAAGTGTGTGTCTAATTTTATTATTGTTGTTTATTCTGCTTTCATGCGTCAATAGCTTGGCTGTCACTAAGGCAACGTTTATGTGTCAGTCCGCACAGACAGCAGCGCTGGCATTAAAATTACAACAATTAAAACGAGAAGGTGTCAGCCACACCAAACAAAACAGAGACTAAAGGCCAGTCAATTAACATCCTTTATTGAGTATAAATAGAGCAGAAACTCTTCCCATTGCGTCAGGTATTGTCTTACACTCACAAACACAGCACCCATAAAGTTTAAGCAGGCAAATATTATTCGAGTCAAAACTTTATTTGTATACAGAATTTTGTACAATGTGCTATGAGTCGTCGCACTTTATATATATATATATATATATATATATATATATATATATATATATATATATATATATATATATATATATATATATATATATATATATATATATATATATATATATTGAATGGAATTTAAAAGAAGGTTAAAATAGATTGAAACGTGACGATTCCAGAGTAAAACAAACAAATAGTACACCAGAAGCCGAATGCATTTTCAGAAGTTCGCGTTTACGTTCATGTTCACTGTTGGCCCTCATCACTTCACACTGCCTAATGTTGGCATTTCTTTGGCCAACTTGCGAACTCTCGACCACGACTTAATTGATATGCTCATCATACCTCGAGAGGTCTGCTCGGAGGTCCAGCCGGTGTCCCCGCTCTGATGAGGCGTCCCCAGGCGCGCCCGAAAGCTCCGCGTCTCCCGCTAGGCGTAGTGGACATTGGCGGCTCGTTGAGATCCTGCAGCCCGCGCAGGTGGCCGGCGCTCGTCAATACGGCGGCTTTTCATTAGCGCTGCCTCACTCCCCTGTCGAGCACCTTATAATTAATCTGAAGTTACTACAAGCACCATATTATTAAACACATAATAGAAAACACAATCCGGGGAAGAAAAAAAAAACAAAACATTTGCATTAAACGCTTTCTTAGTGCTGCTTTTTGGGGTTTAAATTCTGATTAAAAATAATCGTACCTGAAGCATCATTTATCATCATTAGCGCATACAGAAGCGTTCTGTTTTCTTATAAATAAAAATGTACTATTATAATAAAAGAAGAGCTGTGCTGGCTTTCGATTCTATATCCATTTCGAGCGGATGATTAAGTGGTCTCCGTAAACACCTGCCGAGGTTATGATAGTAAATAAAGGAGTTCAGTGTTAAGAATAACGTTTCCACATTACAAGGTGGAAGCATTTTTAGTTAATTTTAGACAACAGAAAGATAAATGGAGTTTCATCACCACCTAGTGGACGTCAATGGAAACGAGCGCGTCGGTATTGGCCAGGTATTGAGCCGGTCTTTTACCGCCATCTAGTGTCCATCAATATAATAGCAGGGAGGTCCATAGAAGTTAAAGTTCCTCGTATATACTGTGGTTTAAAAAAAAGTTAAACGATTTCAACAGCTCCAAAAGAGCAAGAATTGTACAAGAAATACACAAAATTATTAGCGTGGTTAAGTTCTTACAAAGAGCTCAGCAACATTTAAAAAGATTTCCTAGTTTTCAAGGATAACTGGTATTTTTCAAGCTGAAGTTTTCTCTTAGTAATTAATAATGGTATATATCAATTTGTCACATGAAACTGCATATTTTATAAATTGAGCAAAAAAAGAAGCTTGTTCTTGTATTTTATAATGTAATTAATGCAGGGATCTCAAATTCCGGTCCGGGTTGGGGGGGGCACATGTTTCAGGGGGGTGCAGTGGCTGTAGGTTTTCATTCTAACCCTTTTCTTAATTAGTGATCTGTTTTTGCTGCTAATTAACTTCTTTTTAATTAATTTTAATTGACTTTTGTTTTTTAAATTTTGTTTCTTCTTCTCTGATGTTAAAATGGGTTTAGGGTGGCACTGCACCGACAATTAAGACTGTTTACAAGTGGTTTGATCGATTCTGTAATGGATCTGACTCAGTTGAAGATGAGAAAAGATCAGGATGTCCTTCAACATCAATAACCAAGGAAAATGTTGAAACGGTTTAATTTTTCATCATGACAGCGCTCCTTGTCACACATCCCTTCTAGTACTAAAATTTCTGTTGAATAAAAACATTAAGCTGTGTCCGCATCCACCTTATTCACTAGATCAGGCACCGTGCGACTTCTGGCTGTTCCCTAAATTGAAAATGATTATGAAAGGCAAACAATTTCAATTCATTGAGAACATCCAGGCAGCCACGACAGCCCAACTAAAGACATTCTCGAAAAAAAACTTACAGAACTGCTTTGTAAAGTAGCAGGAACATTGGGATAAGTGCATTCGAAGTGGAGGAGAGTATTTTGAGAGTGACTAGTAGTTGTAAATCTTATACTGTAATAAAAATTTCTTTTTTAAAGCATTCACCATATTTTTTGATCACACCTCGTATAGGAAGTCACTGCGCACTGGAGAGATTCTGAACGACTGGAAAACAGCAAATATCATCCCATTATATAAAAAGGGTGACAGGGCAGATGCAAGCAACTATAGGCCAGTAAGCTTAACATGCATCACAGGAAAATTAATGGAAGGAATCATTAAGGATAAGATTGAGCAACACCTGGGGCCTCATGTATAACGCCGTGCGTAGAACTCGCACTATAACATGGCGTAAGCACAAAAGCCGAAATGTGTTTACGCACAGAAAAATCCAGATGCAGGAATCTGTGCGTACTCCAACTTCCATGTTCTTCCGTTACATAAATCCCGATCAGCGTGAAAACTAACGCTCGTGCACGCGCATTTTGTAACGCCCCAAATCCTCCCAGAATTACGCCTATTTGAATATGCAAATCAATATAAATCGCCCTTAAGCGCAGCCTTCTGTGAAAAGACAATGGGAAAAGCACGAGGAAAATATAAGAATTTCAGCGAATACCAAGTGGAGGCAAAGGAAAAACATACTATTTGTTCAAATAAACCGTGGTATAATCAACAAAAGGAAGTTGATCGAGTGACATAGCGTGTTGGAGAAACGTGAAAGCTCACATTCACAAAATCGCACAGTGCCGGAAATAAAAAAGAAGTCACATATCAAAGTTGCCGTGAAAAGAAGAGTTGTAAGCCCACTGTCTGAGTGTCATATGAAAGTTTATTAGGGTACAGAGAAAAAAGGCACACGGTGGGGAAAAAGCACGAAATGTCCACTTCAATCTCGACATTTCCACTTTAATCACGTAGTTTATTTTGTCATTTAGTAGAACATTATAAACTTCATCTTAAAATCGTTTAATTAACCAGTTTCTCAAATCACATCGTAATTAAAGTAGCACGTTAAATGCTTTGTTTTGTATTTGATCTTCTACTGTATGTGCTCTATGTGTGTGAATCACTACTTGCTTCTTAAACTGGCTCTCTTCCTCCAACTGGACACAGAATCCATTACATTCGTGATATTACAGCTCTCTGAATAACTAAAATACTGAGATGTATACGTGATGTCATTTTCATGATGATAGGAGTTAAAGCACATTATTAAACATGTGTTTCACTTAGATGAAATAATTTATTGCAGCAGTACTCAGGGGCGGCTCTAGGCTTGTGGTGGCACTGGGAAGAGGAAGAATCGGTGGCTCCTTCGTCGGCCAATGTCAGTAAGGTAGCTTATCACGGTGGATGGCCAAATCCGTTGCAGACACTGCACAGCAGCCTCGTGCTCATGACAAGCATTTATCTTTTGCGAAATTTGTCGCTGCGTTTTTAGCTGTGTTGTTATTTTCTCTTTCTGTTTTATATTCAATATATATTGCCGTGGCCGCCCCAAGAGTCCTTGGTTTTCTTTCCCCAAGTAACCGATCGCCACACAATCAGCTCTGTAATAGACGTTAAGCCATCTGTAAGCTTAGCGCCGATTCTTCAAAACGTTTAAAGAACATTGAAATATCTTCGTAGTACATGTTTAATTATTCTATCCTTCACGACACTCCCAGTGAAGAATATAGATTATTTAAATGAAGTTAAAGTTTTATGTGTATAATTTAACAAACATATTTTGCTGCATTTCACCTTAAAAATGATATCATCATCATATGTAAATACGCGCTTTATAAAGTGGCTCAGGTTGTGAGATATTATAACTGTAGTGCAAGTTTACAGTGGGGTGATTGTACTTATAAGTACAAACCGTTCTACAAGGAGCAATTGATTGAGTGCATTTAAAGTTCTTGGGATTAAACTGTTTCTGAACCGCGAGGTCTGTACAGGAAAGGCTTTAAAATATTTTGCAGTGGCTGAGGTAGCGTGTCCTTAAAGCTGTATACCGATAATTCTCTTTCTGATCAGCTGCTGCTGTGATTCACACTCAGATACAGTGATATAAATACTCCGAGTCGTGCAGTGAGAGTAATATGGAAAAAGATGATCCGCTGTGGCAACTCCTAACGGGAGGAGCTGAAAGAAGAAGAAGAAGAAGAAGAAGGAGAAGTGAGAGTAACAACGCTAAAGCAGTTATGGTATATGGAGTACTATGGATGTTCCCTGGACCATTATATTGTTACGAGTTAATTACAATCAGATGCATTACACTAATAAACAATATGCGGTTAGTTTCTGTGTATTTATAAAGCCGCGTCATGAAAATAATGAGTAATCACACAAGAACAGTACCATTGCTTTGACGCTGGGTGCCGCCAGTTTGCAAAACCGAGCGGAGAACTTGAGTACGACAAGGCATGAGGTACCGTGGAAAAGTGTGTGGCTTTACGCCAAGTGTAGGTTTTATACATCGCGATTTGAACGTGGAAAAGTTCTTACGCAACATTTCTGTGCGTACGCACCGTTTATACATGAGGCCCCTGGTAAGGACAGGAGTTATTCTGAACAGTCAGCATGGGTTCAGAAGAGGGAGGTCATGTTTTATTAACATGCTGGAATTCTATGAGGAGGCAACAAAAGGATACAATCAAAGTGGAGCATATGATGTTATTTATCTGGACTTTCAGAAAGCATTTGATAAGGTGCCACATGAGAGGTTGGGCATCAAATTGAAAGAAGTGGGAGTTCAGGGTGATGTTTTTAGATGGGTGCAGAATTGGCTTAGACACAGGAAGCAGAGGGTGATGGTGCGAGGAACCTCATCAGAACTGACCGATGTTAAGAGTGGTGTTCCACAGGGGTCAGTGCTAGGGCCGCTGCTTTTTTTAAGATATATAAATGATTTAGATAGGAATATAAGTAACAAGCTGGTTAAGTTTGCAGATGATACCAAGATAGGTGGATTGGCAGATAATTTGGAATCCGTTAGATCATTACAGAAGGACTTGGAGAGCATACAGGCTTGGGCAGATTTGTGGCAGATGAAATTTAATGTCAGTAAATGTAAAGCATTACACATAGGAAGTAAAAATGTTAGGTTTGAATACACAATAGGCGGTCAGAAAATCGAGAGTACACCTTATGAGAAGAGTTTAGGAGTCATAGTGGACTCTAAGCTATCGACTTCCCAACAGTGTTCAGAAGCCATTAAGAAGGCTAACAGAATGTTAGGTTATATAGCACAGTGTGTAGAGAACAAGTCCAAGGAGGTTCTGCTCAACCTTTATAATGCACTGGTGAGGCCTCATCTTGAGTACTGTGTGCAGTTTTGGTCTCCAGGCTACAAAAAGGACATAGCAGCACTAGAAAGTGTCCAGAGAAGAGCAACTAGGCTGATTTCAGGGCTACAAGGGATGAATTATGAAGAAACATTAAAAGAGCTGAGCCTATACAGTTTAAGCAAAAGAAGATTAAGAGGTGGCATGACTGAAGTGTTTAAAATTATGAAGGGAATTAGTACAGTGGATCGAGACTGTTATTTTAAAATAAGTTCATCAAGAACACAGTTGGAAACTTGTTAAGAGTAAATTTCACACAAACATTAGGAAGTTTTTCTTTACAAAAAGAACGACAGACACTTGGAATAAGCTACCAAGTAGTGTGGTAGACAGTAAGACTTTCAAAACTCGACTTGATGTTTTTTTGGAAGAAATAAGTGGATAAGACTGGCGAGCTTTGTTGGGCTGAATGGCCTGTTCTCATCTAGAGTGTTCTAATTTTCATAATTATAGTATTTCTTTTTGGAAAGTAGCATCTCTTAGCGAATGTTCATTTTGTCTTTTTCCCTTTTACAGCACAGTAACACATCAAATGTATGATCTCAAAAAAGTGGCCAACCAGACACCTGCTCTGATCATGGTATACCACCTCACATTTTTCTTTTAAATGCTTTTTATTGAGGTTTGATCGAACAGGTTTACAATCATGAGGATTGAAACGGTGTAGTGATGGGTAGTGCAATGTGGGTTGCTGTGAGTGGCTGTACTCTCGGTAAGACATTGGACTAAGGCTTCTTTGTGAGCTGGGCACCTGAGTTCGCAACCCAGGTCATTCTGATGAGAGGTCCAACCATGCATCTAATGAAAAGAAAAGCAGAATGGACAATTCTTCTTCTGTCCTGCACTGTAAAGCATGGTCGGTTCTTGTATGGAAAAGCCAGCTTACATGTTAGTGCTCTTGTGAAAACCGCAAAATGATTTTGAAATTAAAGCCCATCATCTGTCCATATACCAAAGTACTGTAATGACTGGGCAGCTTAATTTAAGAAAGCGTGCATGGGCTGTTTTGTGTGTGTTGGGGATTGGGGAGAGATTGGAGCATGCACTGATAAAGCACGTTGCTGCACTCACCACACGATGAACAACCTCAGGATCCGGGTTGTACATTTTATGCAAATTAGCAAACCAAGTAGGTCGAATCTTTCCAGGAAAAATGTATAAAAAGCTGCTGGGCCACCAGCTAGTGGGTAGTGTGTCATGGACTGCCCTTGTGCCAGGAAGATGGGGTGGTAACCAGTGACAACATGACACACCAGCAAAGGAAGCTGCAGAGTGCAAGTTGCACAGAGTTCTCTGTCTACAAAACTGGCTTATCAGCTAATGTGCCCCAGGGCCGGAACACGGGGAGCAGGATGTGTGAGTAGCAGAGTGTTCCGGAGCCAGCACGACAACACCTCATGCCCCGAACAGTGGGAGTGCAAATAAATAACTGTAAATAGTTCCTTCAAATAAAAAGTCATTGCCTTTAGATAGGGCTGCTAGTAGTTTACTCCTTCCTTCATGTGCATATTTCCCTGAGGGGACATAGTTTTTTAAGGAACTTAAACAACAAACATGACATTTAAGGTATGAAAACACAAATGCTCAAATTTAATAATGCGTGTTGAAGGAAAGAAAAAAGTATTTTTACTTTGCATTTCAAACTTAAAGGCTTTCTAAAGTCTTTTTAAAGTAGCTTCCATATCACACATGGGTTAGAAATGATTGAGCATTCACCTCAAGGAGCTTGTCCATCCTATTCATCTAGTTTGTACAAAGGACCTTAATGTCCTGCTGTCCACCAAACTAGCTGTTTATTTAGTCCATTTGTCTATGGTTCTTTGCATGAAGAAAAATTTGATCATATTTGTGTTAAATCTGCCCTCAATAAGTTCCCAACCATGTCCCACTCATCCTGTTGCAGAATTTATTTCAAAGTAACAACTGAGATCCACTGTACTATTCTTTTTATAATTTTAAAAACAGTCATGTCTCCTTGACTCTGCTTGCTTAAACTGAAAAGGTTGAACTCCTTTAAACTTTTCTTATAGTTCAAAACTCTCTGTCCTGGAATCAGCCTATTTGATCTCCTCTGGACTTCCACTGGTGCTGCTGTAGACTGGCTTGAGGTCTCACTAGTACGTTATTCTTAGTACCAGTATCCTAATGCTGGGTAGTGTCTCTTTTGTCATGGCATGGATTCCACAAAATGCTGGAAACATTTCTGTGAGATTCCAGTTCATGCTGTCGTGACTGCATCATTCAATTTCTGCAGATTTGTCAGCTGTACATTAATGCTGCTTATCTCCTTTTCTACCACATCCCAAAGGTGTTCTATTGGATTCAGGCCACTAAAGAACTCATCATCATGTTTATGAAACCAGTTTAGACAAGTTTTGTTTTGTGAGATGGTGCATTATAATGCTGGAAACAGCCATTAGAAGATGTGCAAATTGTGCCCATGAAGATATGCACATGGTCTATAATAATACTCAAATTGTCTATGGCATTCAAGTGATGATTGATGGGTATTAACGGGCCAAAAGTGTCCAAAAAAAACAATTCTCCACACCATTACACCACTACCACCAGCCTGGTCAGCTGACACAAGGCAGTTTGGGTGTATGGAATCATGCTGTTTGCATGAAAGTCTAACCATACCAGAAACTGAGGCTCATCAGACCTGGTCACGTTTCTCCAGTCTTGAACTGTGCAGTTTTGGTGAGCCTGTGCCTTCTGCAGCTTCAGCTTTCCATTGTTGGTTGACAGGATTGGAACCCAGTGTGGTCTTCTGCTGTTGTAGCCTAACCACCTCAAGGTTTTCACATGTTGTACTTTCTGAGATGCTTTTCTGCTCTCCACAGTTGTAGAGTGGTTATCCAAGCTGCTATAGCCTTTCTGTCAGCTGAAACCAGTCTGGCCCTTCTCCTCTGACGTCCATCATCAAGAAGGTGTTTCTGTTCACAGAACTGCCTCTCACTGGATGGTCTCACTGAGTAATCACTAGAAACTGTTGCATGTTCTAAGGTATCAGCAGGTACAGAAATATCAGCCTGTCTGACACCAGCAATCATGTCATGGTCAAAATCACTAATATTGCATTTTGTCCTGTACATTTTGACCTGTACCTCCATGATGATGTGCAGTGCGCTGCTGCCACATGATTGACTGTTTAGATAATTGCCTGGATAAACAGGTGTAAAGGTGTTGCTGCCGAGGTAAGTAAATCTCTTGACAAGGTCAATACTCTCTCAGCAGACAGACACACTACAGATGGCTATGCCTAAGAGGTCATTAAAGGCTTGGATTTTGGTTTATTTCCAGGACACTTGCAAGCCCAGACACTCAGACTCCACACTCAGTCTCTCATGTGACCTGATCAGAATCTCCAACTCCGCTCAGATTACAGCATCGTCAGCAAAGTCAAGATCAGTGAATCTATCTTCACCAAGAGATACCCCACAGCTGCTTGTCCCCACAACCCTGCCCAACACCCAGTCCATGCAAGAAATGAACAATGTAGAAGCAAGAACACACCCCTGACGAACCTCAGAATCAACTGGTAAAAATGCAAAGGTTCAGCCTCCACTCTGCACAGCACTCACAATACTAGTGTACAGGCCAGCCATTATATCTAGCAACTTTGACAGGATCCCGCGAAGTTTCACAATGTCCCACAGGGAGGCTCAACCAACTGAATCGAACGCTTTACAAAAATCGACAAAGGCTGCAAAGAAACTCTGCTATTTTTCTGTTTGCGCTCCATGAGAACCCTCAGTGCCAGGATGCGTTTGATGGTAGACGTTTTAGGTGTAAAACCAGACTGCTCTGGTCACTGGTAGGTGAGAAAGTGATCACAGATCCTATTGATGATGACTCTAGCATGAACCTCACCCGGGTCCGAGAGCAGTGTTATTCCCCTGTAGTTGCTACAATCCAGCCATTCGCCTTTCCCTTTCCAGATAGGGATGATAAATTCTGTGTTCCAGTCAGCTGGGATGATGCTTGTCTCCCAAACGGAAGCAATGATTGCTTGCAATGCCAAGATGACAGCCTTACCACCAGCCTGAAGAAGTTCACCCCGGTTACCATAGATCCCTGCAGCCTTCCCTACCTTCAGCTGGTTCACCACCTGTGTGATCTCCATGAGATTGGGTGGTTCAAAGCTAATTGGAGAATCAGCCTCAAAAACCGTAGACCCAGAGATATCCAACATCCCATCTGGAGGATCAGCTTTAAACAACTGGTCAAAGTAGCCAGCACAGTGGGTTACAACTGCAATGTCATCTGTAAGAACCATTCCATAAGCCGCCTTGACTGCAAGTCTCCGAGGAACAGATTTGGATGTGTGTAATACTCCGATTCCTCTGTAAGCAGGACATGGGTCACTAGACCAAAGATGGTGTGTCACTTGCTCACAGATTCATCTAACAAACACCTCCTTATCTGCTCTCAAAACCCTCACAGCCATTCTCCTTGGTTCCCGGTACAGATCAGAGTTGCCATTAAGCCATGTGCTACAACTCCTCTCGATGATATCCTGGGTGCCTAGTGTAATGAAACACCTCCTCCTCCTGGGAACACTGGTAACACCAACACAACCCTCAGCAACCTTCAGGGTCTTGGCACAGAAGGTCTCCCACATCACATTAGGATCAGCAGTTGCACCCAAGTCTGCAAATTCCTCACACAAACTGCATGCATACTCATTAGAAACAGCCTGATCTTGGAAGCTGGCCAGGTTCAGCCTCATTTTCCTAGTAGATGGTAGCCGACTGGAACTAAGCTGGATCTTCAGAGTAGCAACATCAAGTCTGTGGTCAAAATTCACAACCTGGACACTTCTGTAGACCCTGCAGTTTTGTAACAGCCTTCAGTGTCTGCCCACAAGGATGGGATTGAGCTCCTTCACCATACCACCAGTATTGGAGTACCAAGTCCAAAGATGCGGCTCAGGGTGTTGGAACCAGGATCCAGTGATCTGCAGCCCCTGATCTTTTGCAAAGTCAAAGAACATGAAGCCACTTTCACCACTGTCGCCATACCCATGGGGAGTGACACAATCCTCATAGCCAGCCCTGTCAGTGCCATTGGTTGCACTGAAGTCACCCATGACCAAAGGAGTGTCACTGTGCGAAGTTGTGAATAACATGTCTCCCTCATCGTACATTGAGACAACAGACAAGGCACTCAGGGAGTGCCGTAATCTGATTCTCATAATACACTCATTGAAAGAAGTAACATCAGATACCATTGGAAGGAGCCGATCTGCCACAGCAACTGCTACTCACTGAGTATGACAGCCATCAGAGCGACCAGACAAATAAAGGTGTACCCACCTACAGAGATCTAGCCAGTTCAAGGTCGGGGCACCTCAGAGAGTACTGCCACTGAAATGCGGAGCTTATGAAGCTCCTCTAACAGCAGAGAAAGATGATCATCATGTTTGAGAGACAAGATGTTCCACATGCCTACCCAGATGGGCCACCTCAAAGTTGGACCCAAGTGCTGCTGTGCAGCGGCAACACATCAGCATCACACCAGTTCCAAACCCCAACATGCCTGGCCCAATTGGCTCTCCGACGGTTTTGACTCTTCCGTGGATGAAGCTCCTGAGGGCTTTCCCCATCAGCAGAGATACTCCCACAGAAAGCAGAAAGGAGATCTGTCTGTCATCTCAGAGCTACTTGGGATTTTTGGTGGCTGGAATGTCAATCCTGCCACCAACCCCTCATGATTTCCCTTTAAGTTGGAGGACTGCTTTCAGGGCCAGATGCAGTTTAACGTCACACCCGGATGTTCTAGTAAGGACTTTCTAATAAAAATTCCAGATGAAAATACACAGTGTTCTTTCTTTCTTTTCACTGTGTTCTTTCTGTTCACCCAGCAGTTGCATCTGCTTAGAGAACATCAGCACAACTAATTTGTGAACATAAACCCAGAACAAGCAGTTAAACAATTGCACATTGACATTCTCATTGGTTTTAAATTATTTTCTAAATCATTTTCTAAAATTAAACAGAATCCTTATTGCTGATAACCTGAATTAGGGATAACACATCAGCCACTATGAGGAACATCCATCCATTCTACAACCTGCTATATCCTAACACTGGGTCATGGGGTCTGCTTCCCAGCCAACACAGGGCGCAAGGCAGGAAGGAAACCTGTGCAGGCGCCAGAAGGGTGTGCATACACACTCACACACCAAGCACACATAGGGACAATTTAGGGATTGATACACCAAACCTGCATGTTGTTGGACTTTGGGAGGAAACCGAGCACCGGAGGAAGGAACACGATCTCCACGCCAAGGAAGACCGGGAAGCAAACCCAGGCCACAGCACTGCGCCACTGCTGAGGAACATTCCCAAAGACATTTATTTCCTCTCTTGTTTAAGAAAGCCCAATATCTAAGCTCACTAACTTCCATAAATACACAGTGGAGTCTGTCCTCACTGCCTACATTACATCCATGTTTGATATCCACACTCGGGATTGCGCACTACAGATGGGGGTGAAGTCAACATAGACTAATAAAGCACACAGCTCTCTTCTGTCTAAAACACATGCAAGACAGGTCATGTTAGAAAGGTACAGTATTATTAAAGAACTCGACTTTACCTCACCATTATTTTCCTTCCTCCATTGTAGCAAACAGCACCTTAGCACTTTCTAAGAAGAGTTTTTATTGACAGGCTATAAGGCAATGGCCATTGATATGGAAAACAGAATGCCTTCTCTAAATATTTAATCTACAGTATGGTTGTGTGTGTCATGGTGAAAATTGTCACCAGAAGGCTTTTACCCAGGCTAGGACTCAGGATAGGCAAACAGAGTTTTAAAGCTTTATTGCAATAAAACAACACAAATAACAACTGGACTCAACCCAATACAGCCAAATTGAGCTGAGCCCCGAACAGTTCCAAACCCAAAACTTATATATCATTTGTTATCATTTTGACCTCGTTTAATTAGCTCATTCTGCACCTGTTCTTACTGTCCATTGTTCATCTCTAGTTTCTGTTTTGCTAATTTCTGATTGGTCTTTGGCCGGGCAGATGTTTTCCTTTTTCCATCTTTGGGCTTTTATGGTGTCATTTCCTTTTCTAAGCCTTTCAAACTATATTATAATGGTGGCCTGAAGCTACGCTTTAATTAAAAAGAAACATGGTATGTGCTTTTATTTAATCATTGCTTGATATTCTTGATTTGCCTTAATTTGTATGCTAAAGCTAATTTCTAATATATTCTTCAATACAGTATTTACAGTATTTGCTAGTGCCTGAATATACTAATTTTTCCTTCATGTATTACATCATTGTGACCTTGCTTATAGCAAAAGCCTTTTGCTGTCTTTTTTGCTGATTCACCAATCCAGCTGTTTTCTTACGTGCCTACCAGAGCCATTTTTTCAGTGGTATCGTTCCTCAGCTTCCTAGCCTTGAACACAGGTGTTTTCATTCCTCCTTATCCTGCCCTCGGGTGGTTTCTGTGTGTCATTCTTGTCCTGTTCTATCCTTCCTCTCTTAATACTGGTAATTTTCCTTTTTTACTAGAAAATGCAATATGCCTGATTTTTTAATTAACCATTTGCATGACCTATCTTATTTGCTTAACATTCTAATTTATGCTTAATCTAATGTTTTAGAAGCTTTTAATTACTTTTTATGGCTATTTAGGTTAATATGCTATTTATGCTAATATAGAAATTTTTCTCTTCTGTATGTGTTTATTGTCTGTTGCGTGTACTGCACGACTGTCCCTAGTCAGTGGGTAACAAGCAAGTAAAAATTTCATTGCACAATGCAGCTCTTTTTATTGTATGGATAATTTCAGGCACTTCGAGCGTGAACCATGCAGTAATTATTTTCTTACTCTTTAATTTTCTAAACGCAGCATACTTACTAAACACATGTATAAAACAGGCAAGTGTATATATATTGTGACATGTGAGTCACTGTCTTGCACCCGAGAGAAGAAGCTGAATCTAAAGGCTTCAAGAAAATCAACTTTATTCCAATCAAAACAGGAATAGTCGCCACCGTAAATACCACTTCAATACACAAAGACACAGTATACAAGCAGTAATGGGGCCAGGTCAGAGGCCAGGTTAGAATGTTTCGACATCAACCATCAAGCAACATACACGTTACACAGCAAGGCTCTGAACTTGAACAAACAATGACAGACACATCGGGGAGGGTCTCAAAAAAGCTCACATTATATAGTGTGTACACCTACTTCCATCTCTGCCACAACAACAGCAGCTCCCATGTTTGTTTGTCTTCATTGTTGTTTGCTACTTTAGATTTTTTTTTTATATAACATGGACAACCGAAGTTGTAAGAAAGCACTCACCTACGCCTGTGCCCTTGGTCTCCCAGAGTGCCGGAGCTAATAGCTGGGCTGCCAGCAGAGCTGCTGCGGAAAGAGTACAGGAGCCCGACTCTGCAACAAGAGAAGAAGGTACAGACCATATCTGCCTTTGATTATCATGGGCAATGCAAGATCACTGGCAAGTAAAATGGATACTGATCAGGAGCCAAAAGTCAGACTCATGTGCTTCACTGAGATATGGATAAGAGCTTAAACACCAGACTCTGCAGTTGTATTGGACGGATTTAAAATCATATAGGCAGACAGAAGCAGGAGTGAAAGCAGTAAGAAGAAAGGAGGCGGACATGCTGTTTTTGTAAATGAAAAATGGTGCAGCCCCAGACACGTTACAATTAAAGCACAGGTATGTGTCCCGAATGTTGAATTGCTTCTGGTGGGGCTTGTGATCTTATTATATACCGAGAGAGTTTTCACATGCAATTGTGCCAACAGTTTACATCCCCCTCTCAGCAGATACAGCAATCATAAAAGACACATTATATTCTGTAATAAATAAACTCACTACTACCCATCCCAATGCTTTCATCACAATTGCTAGAAACTTTAGCCATGTTTCACTTTCCTCCAACTTCACCAATTTTTACCAGTTTTTGGACTGCACAACAAAAAACAGAACATTGGACTTGCTATGTGCCAGTGTTAAAGAGACATACAGCTCTGTTGCTTTGCCAACTTTTAGACTGTTCAGACCATAATTTGCTACAGCTCATAGCTGCATAAACATTCACTGTCCAGAGGTTGCCAGCCACCACCAAGACCGTGCAGGAATGGACAACACTGACTGTCATATGGCCTGTTGGCAAGTACATTGAGGGATTGAGCCACTCTATCGCAGACTACATCAAAGACAGTGCGGAGTTTTCCCAACAACAAGCCATAGATCACAAAAGAACTAACTGAAGGCCCTGCTGAATATGAAGAAGAGAGCCTTTAGGTCTGGAGATAAGGATAAAATCAAGCGGGTGCAGTCAGAACAGAAGAAGCGGCTCCAAGAGATGAAAGCCCACTACAGAGACAAACTTGAGCACAAGTTACAATAGAATGTGAAGAAAGTGTGGAACTGGATAAAGGACTATCACTGAGTACAAGGCAGGCTGTAAAACATGCAGAGGAAGGGAACAAAAACAGAGCTAATGAACAGAACCAGTTCTTCAACAGGTTTGACTCATTCTTACCAGCACAGCCTCTGTAGGCAAGTTGAAGAAGTTTTGGAATCCCAAGTGACATCTGCACCCTGCATGACCTTCTCCTATAATGACATCACACCTGTGGTCTCCAGCTCCCTCTCCATATTCTGGGCTGTCTACTGATCAAGTGAGGAGAGAGCTGGGAAAACTCAGCATACACAAGGTTTCTGGACTGGATGGAATCAGCCCCAGGGTGCTAAAAACATGTGCCAACCAGCTCTGTTGGGTCCTTCAGCAACTGTTCTCCCTTTACCTGAATTTGCAGAAGGTTCCCCAGCTGTAGAAATCATTCTGTGTGCTCCAAGAGCCAAAGGACCTTAGACCCGTTTTTCTTACTGCATACATCATGAAGAGTTTTGAGATGCTGGTTCTGAAAGCAGCCATGACCCTTAGTTTCAGAACTTCTGGATCCTCTTCAGTCTGCCTATCAGACACATATAGGTGTGGAGGATGCTCTGATCTCCATGCTCCACAGAGTCTACTCCCACTTGAACAAAGTAGGCAGCACATTCTGGATCATGTTCTTTGGTTCTTCCACTGCTTTTAACACCATTCTGCCCCATCAACTTGGGGTAAAGCCCAAGGCTTTGTATCTTGATGCCCCCGCAGTCTCCTAAACCTGACTACCCGACCAACTGATAGCAGCTTGTGAAGCTCAAGGACTGCATGGGTGGTGTGTAAAACTGGAGCACCCAAGGGAACTTTCTTGTCTCCCTTCCTGTTCACCTTCAACACAATGGCTTTCCAGCACAATAGCAGAGCTTGCCATTTACAGAAATTCTTATCACAGGCTATATTAATAAAGGAGACAAGTGAAAGTACAGGAAAGTTGTGGAAGACTTTGTCTTGTGGTGCAGGGTGAACCACCTGCAGCTCAACATCAGTAAGACAAAAGAGTTGGTGGTGGACTTCTGGTGTACTAAGGAGCCTCTAAGACCAGTCACCATTCAGGAGAGGACATAGAAGTGATGCGGAGATATAAATACCTGGGGGTTCAAATAAACAACAAACTGAACTGGTCTGACAACACAGTGGTGCTGTACAAGAAGACCATAACAAACTGTACTTGTGAAGAAGACTCTGGTCTTTTGATGTATGCAGCAAGCAGCTGGAGATGTTCTACCAGTTCATAATAGCCAGTTTGTTGTTCTACATTGTGGTCTCCTGGGAAGCAACTTGAGCTCCAAAGACACACAGTGCATGAACAAACTTGCTAGGAAAGCCTGCTCTATCACAGGGTGAACCCTGGAAACATTGAAAGCTGTTGTGGCTGCCATCATGAAAAATCCCCTTTTTTGGAGGACTTTTAGCTACCAGCTCATTCTACTACGGTGAGCTAAAAAGCGCTCCTGGGGTATCTTTTCTGCCCGCTGCTATCAGGCAATTAAATGCTTCCTCCTGACATTCTCTTTAAGTTCATTTTGAAATATCTGCACAATATAATTTATTTTTGTTTATTTATCAATTGATTGGCTGTATTATTTGTCATGTAACTCTGCATCCTTATTTATTATGTTTCTGCTGCTTTATGCATTCGATTTTCCCTTTGGGAATAATAAAGTTTATCTAATCTAATCTAAATGACTAAGAACATCTGGATCATTATGTAGAACTACTTTATCCATGCTGTACAAAATTCACTCACAGAAAAACTCTTGCTTTTTAAAAATATGTACACTTTATCTGTCATACGTACGCCCTGGTCCTTCTGTAATGATTTTAATGACTAAAGGGTATCCATTATTATACCTTAAAGTCATCTGCATATCATTTATAGAAATTAATAAAAGTAGCAACTCTTTTACTGACATGTAATTCAGACAAAAACCTATAGTGCTTTCAACCATTATTCTGTGTTCTACCCAGTTTTGCCCCCAAATGCACAATATGTCTGGAATGCAGTTTGATCACTAACCTGTTATGCTGTCCATCCATCCATCCATTATCCAACCTACTATATCCCAACTACATGGTCACAGAGGTCTGCTGGAGCCAATCCCAGCCAACACAGGGCACAAAGCAAGAAACAAACCCCGGGCAGGGTGCCAGCCCACTGCAGCCTGTTATGATGTACACTGTCAAAAACCTTTTTATGAATAAAACGTAGCACTATCATACAATATGTTCTTCTGTAATCAAATGTTTCTATTTATACCGTATGATATCCTTCCCTATTTAAACTCTTAAGGATTGTGCACTAATTATTAAGGAATTGATTGGAGTTTTTTCTGTGGTAGTACAGAACGGGGCTTTGCACTCTCATAGTGACATAATATCCATGTTGATAACGTAAAGGTAAATAAAGTTTATTTTTCTGAGCAACGAGAAAAGTACTGCGTGTACGTGTTGTTTTAGTTCCGCCATCACATTTATAATAAAGTATTATATAAACCAGTTATCCCACCTTTAACATATAATGGAGATGGCAACACTAATCAACCCGAAAATATTTGATATTGTAATGCTGCCCAGCTTTGCCTTTATTAATTATTTGCGTTCATTTTTTTGTGCAACACGTACGTCTAACTAGCTTGCAATAACTGCAGCAGGCCCAGTCACCTTTTTTTAAAAATCGCTGTGTAATGTTTGCTAATTTCCATTTTTAAACATTTTATTAGTATGTAATGATTCACAAATACACACATACATGTTTATTTATATAATAACTATCTTTGTTGACAACCGTGTGGGAAATGTCTAGTATTAAAGATTTGATTTTAGTGGGGCTTTTTTTCTTCTAAATCATCCTAGTTATGCTCTTTCAGTAATTGCTTAGTATTTCATTAAAATTCCTCATAACAACAGAACAGGTGAAGACTTTAAAAAATATGATTTGTGAGGACTGGATAGTTCACGTTATAAATATTTTATGCTTATTTTTACTGTTCATAAAACATTTATCAGCTCCTTGACCATTGTACCATTTACCTTTTTACTTTATGGTGTTTTCAGTATCAGTTTTAGCATCTCTAATATCCTTTCTGTAAGATGCTCTTGTGTGTTCCTATGCCCTGCAGTTAGTACTGGAGCTGTTTGTCTTTTATGTGCTATACAACAGTATTTTCTTCCAAAATCATCTATTTGCCAATGCCTTACTCATCCACTGAAGAGAGGGGGGAAATTAGGAGCAGGTGCTGATACAGCCCATTGCCGCACCCACCACACAACAAACCAACTCAGGATCCAGATTAGGACCCGAGTGCAGCCATGCAACGGGTGACTCCTTGGTGACTCCTCAGCACCACACTAGTTCAGATGGAGTGTGAGGTTTTTTTATGGTGGATGGAGTGCCAATTCTGCCACCAACCCCCAAGTTTTTTCCTGCAGGTTGGGGGGCCTACATGCAGGGATGGATGCAGATTAACGTCATGCCCAGGACGGAGCAATTGCAGGTTAAGGGCCTTGCTCAAGGGCCCAACAGAACAGAGACCCTTTTGGCATTTTATGGGAGTCGAACCGGCAACCTTCTGATTGCCAGTGCAGATCCCTAGCCTCAGAGGCATCCACTGAAGAGATCTATTAAATGTCCAATTGCTTCTAAATGCTGTGGTGTGATCTTCAGAAGTTCTCTACAGCCTTGATGCTTTAAGCAAATATTGACATGACAGGACATAAGGTCTGCTAAACAATATGATGATAGTGGAGAGCACTAAGTCACTTTGTGACCACACTTCATGATGGTGTGATTCAGCAGAGAGGATGTTAATAGGATTGTGAATGACATACGAGAGAGTGATAGGAATGGGTCCTTGTGGCAGGCCTCTGCACCCACATCACACAGCAGCCAAAAAATAAAATAAATAATGGAGCTATTATTAACAAAATAAGTACAGGCAGGGATGAACTCTGGGGCAACACTGAGTAAAATTTCTCCGAGGCTGTGTAAATAAACTATATACACTATTTTGTTAGGAATTGTTTGTAATTCTGGCCCAAAAAATTAATTTTAGTCATTACCAATTCTGCATCTTTCTTGTTCCAGTTGGTTACATAGTAATTTCATAGTAATTTTAGTTATATTTTTATTAATACTGATACCTTAAATGAGTCAGCTATATACTGTACAGTATACTGTATGTATCTGGTCTATTCTAAACACTCAGCTCCTCGCCTGGCAGAGAAGAACTATTGTATCTGAAATGCAACCGCTTCTGGAATTTGAAACCATCAAAGCTGCAATGATGTCTGGTGACTCTTTTCATTAGGAATAAATTCTACTGGAAGGTAGGGTGAACAAATTTGAGGGAAGATTCCTCAAGTACTAATTTTACTGCCCAGAATACCTTTAGGGAAAACTTGGGGGTTGATGACAGGATTGGCACTCCAGCTACCATAAAAACCTCAATCTGTTCCAGTGTGGTGTTGAGGTGTCTCCGGCTGCACTGAGGTCCCAATCCAGGTGGTTCATCATGTGGTGGGTGCAGCAATAAGCTATCAGCACATGTTCCCAACCTCACCTCACAGTTAGTCAAAGTGGGAGACATTGCTGAGAGCTGAGTATTCATAATCAGTCTACTGAATATCCAGTATCTACTGGGAAAGTAAATTAACATCTAGATGGACAGACTTGGCCAAACCAATGTGATATGTCATAACATTCACACTGTCAAAGAAGCTCTTGGCTATCACAGAGCTTATAGGGTTGGCAAAAGAATAATTCAAAGATGTGTGCTGCTGGAATGAATCCATGAGCCTTCCTCCTGAGCATCACCAGTAATTCTCATCCATAAGTCAGATGGAACATTTAGGTTTTGCATTGATAGTGGTGGATGTCAATGTGCAGACTTTGTCTTGTGGTGCAGGGATAACCACCTGCAGCTCAACATCAGCAAGACAAAAGAGTTGGTGGTGGACTTCTGGAGTACCAAGGAGCCTCTAAGACTAGTCATCATTCAGGGGAGGACATAGAAGTGGTGCAGAGATATAAATACCTGGGGGCTCAAATAAACAATAAACTGGACTGGTCTGACAACACAGTGGTGCTTTACAAGAAGGCTAGAGGAAAGACTCAGCCTTCCTCCTGAGCCTCACCAGTAATTCTCATCCATAAGTCAGATGGAACATTTAAGTTTAGGCTGATCCTGATGAGTATCTTTGGCATAGGAGATTCTACAGCCCTTGCATGGAGCAGTGATCTTTTCCTTGTTAGACCTAGAGTTTGGTTGTTGGCATATGTGCATGGAAAAAGAAGGACTGTGATAGTTCAGTTGAATGTCGCCATATATATTTTTTCATGGAACATATCCCCAAGGTGTAGACTGGGAAGATACACTTAATGTATGAAGACAATATCATTGTCTTTTTCCTGTCTGTTGACCATCTTCAGGACCTGAACACATTCTTCAGTGACTCAAGTAAGCTTAACAGTTCCTTAACATCAAGAAGTGAACCTTTGTAAAGTCTCCCTTCTGCTTTTGGCATGTGACGTCAATAACAGGGGCTCTGGAATATGGCAACCAGAAGAACTTTGTGTGCTAATGGGTAAAAAGGGTGGTATTTTGGAATATCCTGCCCCAAATTCATTAAGACTATTCAAAGATATATTGGACTTGGTGCTGAGGGGGTTCCTGAGGCTCATCCCCTGATTTGCTGACATTGCAGACACTCTGCACTGCACCAGTTGTGTCAGACTCAAATCCTGGAAGGCCGAAGTAGCTGCAGGTCTTTGTTCCAGCCTGGAATCATATTTGGCCGGCCAAGCCTAATTTAGGTCGGGGTGTTACCTGGGCATTCAAACAGCTGACCTTAGTTACTCTTATCTGGTGTGAGGTTACGCAGCCAACAACTTTTTGTACACCTGAATGTAAATGACTGCTTAATCATTCTGCACGTAGGGGACAGAATCACATAGGATGGCAGCAGTTTGGAGGAGCTTTTACTTTCATTTTCTTTTTCCTTGAATGCTCTCTTTATGTTTATGATTGATTAAGTTATTGACCTGTAAAGTCTGCATTTTCACTTTCAGTGTATTCGCTGTTTTCATTTTACTTCTCATTTTGGGATTAAATAAAAGAATACACCAGTGGTCCTCAACCTGTGGGGCGGGCGTGAAATAAGAAAACGGGGGGGCGCAAAGATTTGAAAAAAAGAAAACAAGAATCAAAAATATGAAAAACAAAACATCTGTTGGAACCAAAACAAATCAAATTAAGCTACACTCTGATACTAGAACAATAAATATACAGTTAGATAAATGTCAATAAAAGTTAAGTAGGTATAATAAAATATGCATCTACATTTCAAAAACATGTTAGGGGGGGCGCAATTAAAACTGTTATGAAAACTCGGGTCGCAAATACTTAAAGGTTGAGAAACGCTGGAATACACAATTTTTATTGTATTGTTTTCCTCTTCTATGTTTCTGTTTAATCAACAAATACATTTCACAGCGCTGATTCTGAGAAACTGAGCACCAGAGATGTGTTCGGTTCCTGGGACAGTCAAAGATGTGAGGTTTTTTTTGGGGTGTCCTGATTACTATTGAAGATTTACTGGAAACTTTGCAAAGCTGGGGGCCCCACTGTACTCTTTAATAGACATTAAATAGATAGGTCAGGACTCACACAAAAACATGAACTCAATTGAATTGAAGGCCAGTTTCCCTTTCCTTGACAAATTTAACTATTTAACTATTAACAATAAAATGAACCAAGGAGTTGAGACATAGCACTACAGCCTCGTAGGTTCAGTAAAGCAGGGTCTGACATTATGAAACAGTCATAGTGTGAGTAGACTTTGTACATTTGCCATGCCAGTGAGAGTTTTCATTTGCTAGCTCGGTTTCTTTCCTCATTCCTAAACATTTGCATTTTAAATTAAAGGGTACAACTTGATGTTAGTGTGCATTATTGTACTCTGAGATAACTTGACATATCCATCCATCCATCCATTTTCTAACCCGCTGAATCCGAATACAGGGTCACGGGGGTCTGCTGGAGCCAATCCCAGCCAACACAGGGCACAAGGCAGGAACTAATCCTGGGCAGGGTGCCAACCCACCGCAGGACACACACAAACACACCAATTTAGAATCACCAATCCACCTAACCTGCATGTCTTTGGACTGTGGGAGGAAGCCGGAGTGCCTGGAGGAAACCCACGCAGACATGGGGAGAACATGCAAACTCCACGCAGGGAGGACCCGGGAAGCGAACCCGGGTCTCCTAACTGCGAGGCAGCAGCGCTACCACTGCACCACCGCGCCACCCTAACTTGACATATCTTTCATGTTAAATTCCGGCTTTGCTGTAAGGACAGATTCTGCCTTTCATTAGAAAATCAATGGAGTGATCAAATTAACCTACTTTAATTTTGCAAGACAGGTAAGATACATTATCATATATAGTGTACCTTTCAGTACTTGTGTCTGCTGTTTATGTTTTCACTTGGTTATTAGCAGTTTAGTTACACTTTGCAGCTGTCGTCAACATTTTGAAAAGTTTTACTGCTCAATACCTTAAAATGAATGCTCTGGGTACCTTCTATAGAGCATACTTATAAACTAAATGAATCCATCAAGATTGTAAGTTTTGATTGACTGAAATGTGAGGTAACATAATGTAGAAAGGGAGAATATTAAAGGTTTTAAAAGTTTGTCTATATATCATGACTATGACATGTGCAGTAAACGAACTCATTTCTCCTTACTCTCTGTATTTCAAATTCATTTTACTAATACTGATCATACTGAGGATGGCACAGTGGCGCAGTGGATAGCGCTGCTGCCTTGCAGTTAGGAGACCCGGCTTCGCTTCCTGGGTCCTCCTTGCATGGAGTTTGCATGTTCTCCTCATGTCTGCGTGGGTATCCTCCAGGTACTCTAGATTCCTCCCACAGTCCAAAGACATGCAGGTTAGGTGCACTGGCGATCCTAAAATTGTCCATAGTGTGTGCTTGGTGTGTGCGTGCCCTGCGTAGGGCTGGCGCCCTGCCTGGGGTTGTTTCCTGCCTTGAGCCCTATGTTGGCTGGGATTGGCTCCAGCAGACCCCCATGACCCTGTAGTTAGGACATAGTGGGTTGGATAATGGATGGATGGATGATCATACTGATCAATAAACAAAGAATATGTCATATACATTTGTAAAATAATCCTTACAGTAAGTCAAGAAAAAGATGCATATTATTTTGATGTATATTCACGGTGAAACCTGTACCTGTCTCTCTACATTTTCGAAAAATGGTCAACGTGAAGAAAGTAATTATGTTTTAAATACTTAGTTTATTTAAAGCTACAAATCCTGTTCTACCTCTATTTAACCTTGTGCTATAATTAAAATAAAGGATTATGAAAAATTAATTTGCATTTTTAGTTTATCCCAACACAGACTTATAAATCTCATTCATTTAATATTTGTGAATGCAAACATTCTTATGCTTTCTGGTTTCATTTTGTTGCCAGAACATAAACTGTTAAAATTGCTTGTGATTATTTTTAAGGAAATAAAGATGACATTATGTTTACTTCAGCGTGTTTAATATGAAATAGTATTAAGGGAATAAAATATGAATTTGCAAGTAATCAAATCCTGACAATGTAATTTTGCTTGTTTGTGGGACTCCCAGGCCATGTAAAAATATAATTTTATAGCTAGGACCACTTAACCAAATTATGAAATCACAGAATAATCCACATGTCGTAGTTGGCTGTTCCTGACAAGTCTGCAGCTCAGCTAGTTGTACTGGCTGATTGGTGTAAACATCCCCTGGCAAAAAGTATGGAATCACTACTCTGCTGTTTTTGACACAAAACTATTTTATTTAACAGTTGAACATAATGGAATTGTAAAACATACCTCAAAAAATTAAATGAAATTGCTTTAATTAATGGCAGGTTTTTTTGTTCAGACCAAGTAGAGGAATTACAATACACAAACACCTAAAGTGCTGCATATACTATACATAAATTTACACATCTTGTTTGATCTGTTAAGTTTGTTGGATGCAGTAATGTCTCAGTTGTCTAAATACACCAATCAGCCCCAATGTTCAAGCCTCTGTCAGGTGAAGTAAATCACATTGATTATCGCATTACCGAGGCACCTGGCAGGATATATTAGGGAGCAGGTGAACAACCAATTCTTAAAGATGATGTGTTGGAAGCAGGAAAAATGGACAAGTGTAAGGATCTGAGCAACTTTGAAAAATAATAATTTGTGATGGCTACAAGATTGGGTCAGAACATCTCCAAAATGGCAGCTCTTGTGGGGGGTTTCCAGTATGCAGTGGTTAGTACCTACAAAAGTGGTCCAAGGAGGGACAACTGATGTAATTGGCAACAGGGTCATGGGCACCCAAGGCTCACTTATGCAAGTAAGCAAGTGAAGGCCAGACACCTTGGTTCAATCCCACAGAAAAGCTACTGTAGCACAAATTTCAGAAAAATCTAATGCTGGGCACGACAGAAAGGTGTGAGAACACACAATGCATCACAACTTCCCATGTACTGGGGCTGTGTAGCTGCAGACCAGTCAGAGCACTCATGCAGACCCTTGTTCACCACAGAAAGCACCTAGAATAGGCATTTGAGCTTCAGAACCAGATCATGGAAAAATGAAAGAAGGTGGTCTGATGAAATGTATTTTCTTTTAGATCATGTGGACATCCAGCTAGGTGTGAATGCATTGTTTACTTGGGGAAGAGATGGCAACAGGATGCACTATGGGAAGAAGGCAAGCCAGCAGAGGCAGTGTGATGCTCCAGGCAGCAATGTTCATAATGGCACTCAGTTTTGTCTTCACTCTCCTTTTTGCTACTGCGCCAAGTGGCCAAAGAGTATGTCCCATGACCTTCTTTCTTAGCTTGTTGATTTGATGGCCTTCTTCTGCAGACATTCCAATGTGCATGTTATCACAAACAGAACCCTGCTCAATACATCAGGGTGCAACATTTATTCCCCAATTGTATGCATTCTTTTCAAAATAGACGAGATCTGCACAGTCACATCAACAACAACAACAACATTTATTTATATAGCACATTTTCATACAAACAGTAGCTCGAAGTGCTTTACATAATAAAGAATAGAAAAATAAAAGACACAATAAGAAAACAAAATAAATCAACATTAACATCGAATAAGAGTAAGGTTCAATGGCCAGGGGGGACAGAAAAACAAAAACTCCAGACGGCTGGAGAAAAATAAAATCTGTAGGGATTCCAGACCATGAGACCGCCCAGTCCCCTCTGGGCATTCTACCTAACATAAATGAAACAGTCCTCTTTGGATTTAGGGTTCTTACGGAAGGGCTTGATGATGATGATGGTCACGTAGACTTCTGCCTTTTAATCCATCCATCATTGTTGGAGCATCATGAAGCTTTGAGTAGGTGGAGGTGGCGCAGGCCACCACCACAAAGAAACCAGAAATAGAAACAGAAAAGAGAGTAGGGGTCAGTACGGATTTTAGAGCCACCATGAATAGTTATTTTGAGGAAATTGAACATATAGAGTATCAGGATTAAGTTAAATTAAGTTAAATTGAAGTTATAAAAAGGCCATGTTAAAGTAATGTGTTTTCAGCAGTGTTTTAAAGTGATCTACTGTATCAGCCTGGCAAATTCCTATTGGCAGGCTATTCCAGATTTTAGGTGCATAGCAGCAGAAGGCCGCCTCACCACTTCTTTTAAGCTTTGTTCTTGGAATTCTAAGGAGACACTCATTTGAGGATCTGTGACTGTGAGGCTCATGGGGTTGGAGAAGCACTGGTCCTATGGCAATGCCTTATTACCTTACAATATTTGATTTAGCCATGTTTCCATCGTTGAAAAGAGTGCATCATATGAAAAATCCTGTCCTCAGTGAGAGGATGACCAGCCAAACATCTCGAGCCAAGAGAGAATATTTCTAAATATTGCTTTTTACAAATTATTGTGTAGCAGTCAGTGTCAATGTCAGTAATATTATTGACTGGGTTTGATGTTAAATGTTTGAATTTTCTATTAGCAGTATGCATCCAGTAAGGGGGTCTACTTCCTTTTTTTGTTGCCATTGTTGGTATGACGTATGCAACTATTTGTCAAATGTGAACTCATCTGAGAAGTGGTGGATGAACTCCTTCCAGTTCTGTGCAGTTGTTGTATGTGCAAGTAATCTTAATTTAGATAAAAGACATGAGCGTGTCATCTAACACCTGGCACCTAAAAAACCCCACAAAATTATAAGTATTAATTATTAACAGCCACCCAACTGAGCACCAAACCTACCTGCTGTGTGTTGATTGAGGAAGAATCTGGTGTGGCAGACTGCTGGGATGCCCTTCTGAGGAGAGGACATGTCAACAACAGTACCCCCCATGAGACACGAGAGGGCAACCCCCCTGGTTTGTATCAGGGCCACAGACTTGGAGTTTGGAAGCTCTACCCTGCTGGGGCCCGTGGCCACCGACAGGGGGTGCTTGGACAGCTCTGGAGCCTTGGTCTGCAGCCCTTAGGCCACACCCGAAAGTGCTGCAGACCAAGGAAGATGATCGGGAAGCACCTGGAGTACTTCCGGGTGCAGTACAAAAGAGGCTGCCTCACTCCATTCAAGGAGCTGAAGTCGGGAGGCACAGAACAGAGCTTGTGGGAGAGGAGTGGAGGCGGCAGGAGACAGAGAAGAAAGAAAAGAAAAGAGAAAGGACTTAGCATTGTGGGTTGTGTGTGCTGTGATGAAAATACTAAATGTGTGTGATTTTGGACTTCTGTGTGTCCTGCGTCTGTCTGCAGTTGGGCATCTTCCACTCTGGTCACCTGAATTATTCACATTATTTAAGGTGCATGACAATATATTGTAGTTGCCTGCAGCTTTATTATTCTTACTCTTAATGCTGATACCACCTAATAAAGGCTGGAAAATTCTACAAGACTTAAAATTCAACATGTCTATATCCAGGGCTTGAATGAGGCAGCACCTGACAGTTGCAATTTAAATGGAGTCCAGTGGAGGCTAGGTGTTAACTAACTCAAAATTCAAAGTAAAGAAGTTTGTAGAATTATATTTACATAACTGAGGGAGAGTATGTGTCTTAAATGAAAGTTAACGTGTATGAGCTCGACTAGACAGACTGCCTGGATTTCATTATCTCTTGCCGTTTCACGGAGACGTGCAATCACCTTCCATTAAAAAATTGAAGATACTTGCTTACATTTTTATATCTGTGCTTCTAATTTTCAAGCTCCAATCCAATAACATTACAACATTTTTGAGGCAGTTTTACGTTGGCAGTTATGATGGAGAGGTTTTGCTTAAGTGAAATTCTAAGCTGCAAGTGAAATTACCCGAAAAGGAAACAAATGGCAGTAAGCAGCTGGTGAATAGGAATGACAAAAACGTTCCTGCTGGTTCAGTATATTTTCAAAATTGTAATAGTAATGGTAGGACTATTGTCACTTGTACAGAACAAAGTGAAATGTCCATCCAACATGCAACATTTACCAATCTTCAGTGAAAGAATACAGTGAAACACACAGCTCCACTTTATTAAATAAATAACACAAATCAGCTTACCTACATGCTCCCAGTTCTTGAAAACCTTGTGGAAAAAAGAAAAAAAAAAAAACAACTTCAGCACAAGAAACTAGTATGAATTCTGTGTTACACAAATTAGTAATATCTGGTCCATTTAATGTTATTAATGTGCACAAGATTCAGCGACAAAGAAAAGACCATAAAAGAAAATGTTCAGCCATTGGTTTTACTCAAATTGAAAATGGCCTTAAACATAAATACATTTTTGCTGCTTTACAAATTTTTCATTTACAAACATAAAAGATAAAATTTAAATTTAAACAATATATAGGACTAGCTAAAGTACACAGTGTTTCCCAGGTATACTTATATAAATGTTCAAGGCAAGATGGCAAACGTGCTTTTTAAAATGTTGACCCTTTTGTCATTGCTGGCTGCCCCATCTGTTGTCTACACATACTTGTTATCAATTTGCTCCCATGAGTTGAGAATTTGTTCTTTAGTGTATGAATGGATTCCATAATCACTGTAACTCCTTTTTAGTTTGGAATCATGAACAATTACCTCCTTGTATTTCACAAATACTGAAGATGTTTAATCGCATATTACCAAACTGGGTGGCTTAGTTGGTAACTGAATCAATGAACAGAGGAGAGAGAGAGAGAGAGAGAGAGAGAGAGAGAGATACTTTATTAATCCCAAGGGGAAATTCACATAATCCAGCAGCAGTATACTGATTCACATAATCCAGCAGCAGTATACTGATACAAAGAAACAATATTAAATTAAATAGTAATAAAAATGAAAAGAATTAAAATAAAATTAATGTTCGCATTTACTCCCCCGGGTGGAATTGAAGAGTCACATAGTGTGGGGGAGGAACGATCTCCTCAGTCTGTCAGTGGAGCAGGACAGTGACAAAAGTCTGTCACTGAAGCTACTCCTCTGTCTGGAGATGACACTGTTAAGTGGATGCAGTGGATTCTTCATGATTGACAGGAGTTTGCTTAGTGCCCGTCGCTCTGCCACAGATGTTAAACTGTCCAACTTTAATCCTACAATGGAGCCTGCCTTCTTAACAAGTTTGTCCAGGCGTGAGGCGTCTTTCATCTTTATGCTGCCACCCCAGCACACCATCGCGTAGAAGAGGGCACTCGCCACAACCGTCTGGTAGAACATCTGCAGCATCTTACTGCAGATGTTGAAGGATGCCAACCTTCTCAGAAAGTATAGTCTGCTCTGAGCTTTCTTACATAGAGCATCAGTATTGGCAGTCCAGTCCAATTTGTCATCCAGCTGCACTCCCAGATATTTATAGGTCTGCACCCTCTGCACACAGTCACCTCTGATGATCACAGGGTCCATGAGGGGCCTGGGCCTCCTAAAATCCACCACCAGCTCCTTGGTCTTGCTGGTGTTAAGGTGTAAGTGGTTTGAGTCGCACCATTTAACAAAGTCTTTGATTAACTTTCTGTACTCCTCCTCCTGCCCACTCCTGATGCAGCCCACAATAGCAGTGTCATCAGCGAACTTTTGCACGTGGCAGGACTCGAGTCATATTGGAAGTCTGATGTATATAGATTGAACAGGACCGGAGAAAGTACAGTCCCCTCGCGCGCCCTGTATTGCTGCACACAATGTCAGACCTGCAGTTCCCAAGACGCACATATTGAGGTCTGTCTGTAAGATAGTCCACAATCCATGCCACAGGTGTGAATCTACTCCCATCTCAGTCAGCTTATCCCTAAGGAGCAGAGGTTGGATGGTGTTGAAGGCGCTAGAGAAGTCCAAAACATAATTCTTACAGCACCACTGCCTCTGTCCAGGTGGGAGAGGGATCGATGAAGCATATAGATGATGGCATCCTCCGCTCCCACCTTCTCCTGGTATGCGAACTGCAGAGGGTCGAGGGCGTGACGGACCTGTGGCCTCAGGTGGTGAAGCAGCAGCCCTCCATGGCCTTCATCAGATGTGACGTCAGAGCAACAGGCCGGAAGTCATTCAGCTCACTAGGACGTGATACCTTTGGGACAGGAGTGATACAAGATGTTTTCCAAAGCCTTGGGACTCTCCCTGTTCCAGGCTCAGGTTGAAGATGCGGTAGAGGACTCCCCAGTTCCAACGCACAGGCCTTCAGCAATCGTGGCGATACACCATCTGGACCCGCTGCTTTGCTGGCACAAAGTCTTTTCAGCTCTCTGCTCACCTGGGCTGCTGTAATTGTGGGTGGGGATGTCTCACCTATGCTGGTATCAGCAGAAGGATGGTTGGAGGATGCAGTACTCGAGGTGAGAGTGGGTTACTGTGATCAAACCTATTAAAGAAGTTGTTCATTTGGTTTGCTCTCTCCACGTCTGTCTCGATGCGGCACCCGCTTGAGCTGCAGCCAGTGATAATCTTCATCCCATCCCACACTTCCTTCATACTGTTGTTCTGCAACTTCTGCTCCAGCTTTCTCCTGTACTGCTCTTTCGCGCCCTGAGCTGGACTCGGAGTTCCTTCTGCACGCACTTCAGCTCATGCTTATCACCACCTTTAAAAGCCCTTTTCTTCTGGTTCAAAAGGCCCTTGATGTCACTTGTAATCCATGGCTTGTTGTTAGCATAGCAGCATACTGTTCTTACTGGAACTACAATGTCCATACAGAAGTTGATGTAATCAGTTGTGCATTCAACAGCCTCTTCAATGTTCTCACTATGTGACCAGCAATATATCCCAGTCTGTAGTTCCAAAGCAGTCTCTCAGAGCCTGCTCTGCCTCAGGGACCACTTCCTGAATGAGCGTGTGGTTGTAGGTAGCGCCCTCACTCTTGGTTTGTATTGAGGCTGAAGCAGAACCAGGTTATGATCTGCTTTCCCAAGCGCAGGCAGTGGGGTGGCGCTGTATGCGTCTTTAACGTTTGCACATAGTAGGTCAATAGTCCTGTTTCCCGAGTGTTACAATCCACATACTGGGAGAAGGCAGGTAATGTTTTATCCAGCGTTACATGGTTAAAGTCTCCAGCGATTAGCACAAGTGCCTCAGGGTGCTGCGTTTGTAACTTAGCAACTGCGGAATGGATGATGTCACACGCCATCTCGCGTTCGCTTGAGGGGATGTAAACAATAACAGCAATCACGTGTCCAAACTCTCTGGGCAAGTAATAGGGACGCAGACTTACGGCCAACAGTTCGATGTCCCTGCAGCAAGTGGAGATTTTAACGTTTACATGTCCTGAGTTGCACCACTTTGTATTGACATAGAGAGCGAGTCCTCCTCCTTTTTTCTTTCCACAGGTACTTGCTTCTCTGTCCGCTCTAACTGTGCTAAACCGGTAGCTCCACGTTAGCATCTGGGATGATAGGCGTTAGCCACGTTTCACTAAAACACAGCAAGCTGCATTCTCTGTAGGTTCTGACATTTTTCACCAGCACAGCCAGTTCGTCGATCTTATTTGGTAGTGAGTTTACATTTCCCAGGATCACAGAAGGCACCGGCGGTTTATAACGCCATTTTCTCGATTTAATCTTATTTTTATCTTTTGCGCTCGGCTGCCCGATATCGTCTTCTTACCTCGTCAGGTAAATAAGGAACCACACTGGCATAAGCATTTCTTCTCAGTGCTTTAAGCTGACTTCTTGAATAGGCGATTCTCGGAGTGTAACAATCCATGTCAAATAGTAAAATAGTAAAATGTGTAAAAGTGTCCAGGGAGCAATTCCACATAAAAGAAAGTGGTAGAAGTGATCAGTGAAATAGAGAAAAATAGAGATAAAAAGGTAAAAAGATAAAGTCATATACAGAGCTGCTGGAAAGGCTGCCACTCGGATGCGGCGCCGGAAATGAATAATCATCTGCACTAGGGCGACAGGGGGATTGGCATTTACAGACCTCTCTGCAGTTCTCCGTATTATTACAGGAGACAACACCAGTGGAGTTATGCAATAAGGTTATAAAGATGATTCAAAGTTGATTTAAAGTTATACAGTTTATAATACAGTTTTCAAAGCAGGCATCAAAGCCTAAATTAAAAGTAATTCATCACAAATAAATGTGAACAAATGTCTACCATCAAAAAACAGTAAAAGCTACTAATGTCATCTTCTGTCATTCTCTTTCTACCATATTCTGAACTGTGACTCACAATGAGCGTAACAAGTGTTTCATTCTGTTTTATTGGGGCTTATCTCTTTCGCACTTTGTAATAATACGCAGGTGTACAGTAGTGTTGGCATTTTCAAAAGTGTAAGGTTTTGCTTTGATAAAAATGCAGTGTCATCAGTTCATTTCAAATTTATTGTCATGTATACACAGTGCAATGAAATATCATTCTGTATGTTTGGCCAACAAAGGGCAGGCCACCTTTTCCGGCGGCATGAATCTTGCTCCATTGGTCACAAACAATATCCATCCACTTTGTAATCCTGCTTATAACAACACAAAATAAATAGGTAGTGGTGAGCAAAACAGCCGAGTTTCCTTTTGCATATGGTTTAGTGACACTGATTCAAAATGTCATTTTATAACTGTGAAACTCACTAAAAAAAAGATACTTTAGAGTTTTAGAAGTCTTTCAATGGGTCACTCGCTAATGGTTTGCCCACGCTGCATTTGGACCTGTGTATTTGTCGCAAATCTCTCTATTATAATAAAAAAATCCTGGGACGAGACGTGACTTTTTCAGAGAGATACTTTGACGTCTCACGAGATGAGAGATTTAACCACACCAGGGCTTGGAAATAAAAGACAAAGAGAAGATGACAAAGTAGAACATCGTAAAGAATTCAAAAACGTTGATGCAACACACATGCAGAGCAGGTTAGAGATAATGAAAGTATTAGAATTCGAAAGTCTCAAAAAAATTTTAGTAAAGATTGCATTAGTACAAACAAACAGAAATTATTACTCGGTGAAATAACAGAACAGTGAAAAGAGATTGAATATATTATTTGGATTTAAACATAAAGTCGAACACCTGTAATTCGTGTTGCCATTGGGGAAAACTAGTGTTTCTTCCCAATGAAGAGGCGTATCCGCGAGAATTGAAAGATTTGTTGTTTGGTGAGACTGAAATCCACATGTGCAAGCAGCAGTGACGTGTAGTGGCTGGTGCGTAGCGTAGGCAGGGGGGTTGGCGAGTGAAGTGAGCAGAGGGCAAAGTGTATCTAGATGAAAATAAACAGGGAAAAACAAACGTTTGGAAATTCAACACAGTGGAAAATATCATACAGTAAGACAAAAAGACATACTCTCAGACAAAATGTGTAATCTAGTGTGGCAACAAAACTGTTATCCACATTATTTGAGGAAAAAAAGCTTTACCTGCAGTCTTACATGAGACACCGCTTTGGCCAGTATACGTAAGGCTTTGCATGTTATCATAATGGAGTTCTCCCATCAATCTCAACACACTCCTGCTCTTAATAGGAATTGTAGTCCCTGTGTTGCCACTGGTTTTGGTTTATTAAAGTGGACAAAGCTTTTATTAAAGGTTAATCAGCAGCCAGCACCAGGATGGAATCTGTTCAGGACAGGCTGCAGGTTCATCACTGGGTAGGCCCACATACACACTTACAGTTAGTCATAATGATCCAGTTATGATTCACCAATCATCCTATCAGAGAGATCTTATATAAGTAGGAGAATACCTAAGTCCCATTTACACAGATGGTGACAGGGTACAGAAATGCAAAGTAAATGCAATAAGAATTGACAAAACCGGGTTTAGAAAAACTAAATTTATTTAGCGGATAACATTAAAATAACCAGGGTGGCTCCATTGTACAGAGGCTAGCACTGCAGCCTCATAGCTCCAGGTTGCTGTGCTTAAATCGCAATGATTGATCATTACAGGGGACTGGAACCTATCTTGTCAACTCCACATGCTAGGAAGGAGCCATCACCAGACAAAGAAGCTGTCTATCATTGGTCACACACTCACACACACAGCACTCACAGCAGGTCCAATATACAGTTGGCAATCTATCAATCTATCAAGAGTGGAAATGGCAAGAAAATATATGCAGGCCCAGTGAGGACATGGAGAGTAACAAAATCTTAATAGGCCTTCAAGAAATCTAAAGCAAACAACTAAACAAAAAACAAAACCTATGATGAGTTACTTAGAGAAACTTTGTCATTTGACATCACTTTGTTTTCAGAATCTTCACAGGGAAACTTTACATTTAGTTTATGTCTTACAGATTTTTCTAGCTGACCCACCATGTCTGCCCACTTGCATTCTCCATGCAGTGCTGCCATAGACTGCAAGACACTGTGCCATCACAAAAGCACAACATGCATTAAAGCTGACCACAAATTTATTCAACTAAATATAAATTCAGTTTATTTATACAATTCAGCCATTCCTGTGTTTATTTTATATTGACATCATTATGGCTCAGGAAAAAAAACACTTGAGTAAAATAATTTCTGATTCAGACAAGTGATGCTAATAATGTCAGTTTCTGACAGTTGAGAACAGAACTACAGCTTTTACTAACATTTCCACATAGGATTGCTAAGAGAAACTAGAGGCACTGTGAGGCCTGCCATCAACTTTGCACTGCACGATTTATTTAGTATTTAAATGTTCAGAGGTAGCCTATGCCCCCCATCTGTTCACTCATATGGTTAAGCCTGCTTTTTGAGCTGTAGGGCCAGATCTAAAGGGAATAACAATATGCTGTCGGCCTGGAGGCTCACACGTATTGCTAGCCCTGAAAGGAGCCTAAAAATAACAGTGGAGATGTAGCGACCAAAAAGCACTTTCTTTAACAACACTCGGAATTACAATATACCGTACAGTATCCAGCAGTCTACGCCATGCATGCTAGGCTTGGCAAACACTGAACTGGCAGAGCAGTTTTTTAAGTCGGGCAAGCACCATGTGGTTTAAAGCTTATTGGTGTTTAGAATAAGGTTTAGTAAAAGTCAAGTGTTCTGGGTACTTAAAGTAAAAGCAGTTTAAGGAAACCTAGCAGACAAATATGAAAGGATTTATTTCTATTTATATGTAAATTAATATTCTCAAACTGCTACAGACTAAGGACTACTTGAATGTCAATTCAGTGCTCAGAGTCCTGCAGTTAGCACATGGATTTCCAGTGGATAACTGCAAATAACTCTTCAAGCAGAGACTCACTTTGACTGTCCAGAATTAAAAATAAAAATGTCATGCATAGTAGCAGATTAGTCAGTATTTATTTATTTATAAAGCACTTTAAAAACAACATCAAGGCTGACCAAAGTGCTGTACAATAAAAACCCAACATATCAGACACGCAATAACCAAGGGTAAATGAAACAAACACATAAACACATAAGAGATTCATAATAAAAAGTATACAGATAGCCAACATATCATACTGGGTTAAAAGCCAGAGAGTAAAAATGTGTTTTTTTAAATAAGATTTAAAGACAGCAAGTGAAGGAGCCTGCCTAACGTGCAACAGCAAATCGTTCCAGAGTTTTGGGGCTGCAACTGAAAAAGCCCGATTACCTCGGAGTTTGCAT
This sequence comes from Polypterus senegalus, assembly GCF_016835505.1. Taxonomy (NCBI): domain Eukaryota; kingdom Metazoa; phylum Chordata; class Cladistia; order Polypteriformes; family Polypteridae; genus Polypterus; species Polypterus senegalus. The sequence goes on along the minus strand of NC_053160.1, from coordinate 37,201,340 downwards.
TGTGTCTTAGGAACAAGTAAAAGCATCTGGTCTGCTGACCTGAGAAAGCGAGACGGTACATAAGGGTGCAGCAGTTCCGACAAATAAAATGGGGCACAACCATTAAAGGATTTAAAAAACATATACAAGGATCTTAAAATGGATTTGAAAACAAACTGGAAGCCAGTGAAAGGAAGCCAAAATCAGGGTAACGTGCTCATGCTTTCTTGTGCCAGTTAAAAATCAAGCAGCAGCATTTTGCACCAGCCGTAGCTGAGCAATGGAGGCCTGGCTAATTCCAAAAAGATCTGCATTGCAGTAATCTAGACAAGAGGTTATAAAAGCATGTATCACTGTTTCAAGGTTGCGTTTAGACAAAACAGCCTTGATTTTTGACAGTCGCCTCAACTGGAAAAAGCAAGATTTTACCACTGTGTTCACAAGGCTATCAAGTTTTAAAATGGAATCCATTTTCACACCTAAATTTGTGATCATGGATTTCTTAAATTGAGCCACAGTGGAAAGGTCGATGCAGGGGGTCCCGCGGGTGCCTTAGGGTCTAAATGGCATGTCTTCTGTCTTGTTCTCATTAAAATTTAAAAAATGTAATGCCATCCAACTCCTTATGTTAATAAGGCAATCAAGCAGGGGCTGGGCAGAACATGGACCTTCGTGCTTCAGAAGGAAATAAAACTGACAGTCTTCTGCATAAAGATGAAAGGAAATACCGTGTTTCTGAAAAATAGCACCGAGTGGCAGCAGGTACAAGGAGAACAGAAGAGGTCCCAGGATGGAGTCCTGTGGTACCCCCCAGGGGAGGGCAACAGAGGTGGAAGTAAAATCATCAATGCTGACACAAAAACTTCTATCTGAGAGATAAGACCTGAACCATTAGAGAGCTGAATCCGTGATGCCCACCCACTGCTCTATCCTGGAGATGAGGATCTCATGGTCTATCATGTCAAAGGCAGTTGTTAACTCCAGAAGCATAAGTAGTACACAGTCACCAGAGTCCACTGTTAGAAGAATATCATTAAAAACCCTTAATAGAGAGGACTCAGTGCTGTGGTGAGTTTTAAACCCAGACTGGAACACTTCCAGAATTGCATGTTCGTCCAGAAAGGACTTCAGTTGGGTATAGATGACTTTTTCCAATAGTTTGTACAAAAAAGGTAGCTTGGAAATAGGCCTAAAGTTAGACATAACTAACTGAGTGGTCCAGACCTGTTTTTTTCAGCAGAGGTTGCACAACAGCATGTTAAAAATTTTTAGGCACCACACTAGAGGTTAAACTACTATTAAATAATTGTAAGAATAGAACTACTGCATATCAATCACACCACCAAGGGTCCGAGTTTGGTCTGACCTGCTGAGAGGGGTCTGGCTGTGGACCTCTGGTGGCATACCCCTCTGTGTCTGCTTCAATCACAAGAGCCTATAATGTTATTTGAGGCCTGTGAGTGGAGGTATCAACAGAAGAGTCCTGGCACAGGATTTTGTTAAAAATGAACCATTCTTTTGGTCCATGGAATTAAAATATTGGTTTATTGGATTAACTGATTGTGTACATGTAAATATAGATATCGATGGTAAGCATACATTTATAAACTAACAAATGTACAACTTCAATAACAAAAGATATTTTACTATTTCTAAATCATCAAAACTAGTCACTATTGGAAACATTTCATAAAGGAACAAATGAGCATTTAGCACTAGATACAGTGGCTTTTGTGCTGTTCCCTGTCACGGAGAACTAGGATCTCAGATTGTCGTTACTATTGTCGTGCTCTCTCTCTTATATACAACCAAAGATCTGCCTCTATCTTTTTCATGGAGATAATGGAGCTGTTATTAGTTATCTCCTCTGAAAGTCTCCAACCTCATTCTTGAACCTCTCCAGGCTTGTAGAACATACTGTGAACTTTTTTAGAACTTGTGGAATGCAGTGTTCCACGTAACTCTGGGAAAAGGTTGCTATCACTTAAGCACCCAGCACCGCCTAACTTCAGTGTAGTCAGCTGGCTGCTACAATAATATATTTCTGTGAAACAAGCCAGGGGCCTGCTGCTAAAGCAGACATTTATTATCATTACTGAACATGAATCTCTATCCTATTAGTAAAAATGACTTACAAAATGTACCTGTTTAATGAAATAGTCTGTTCCTCCAAACAGCCAATCATGAGGCACACACTCAATATATGCAACCTGCACAAGTGTTTTGGGTGACTTTGAAGATGGTTAGATTATTTATGGCAGATGTGGTGTCTTCACCCTCTCAGAAATTGCTTACCTTCTGGGATTTGCACATTCCACACTCAGTAGTATTTACAAAGAATGATGCTAGACATAATAATAGCCAGTCAGCTGCAATCCTATGGGCACAAAACAACTTTTTAAAGAAATCTTAGAGGAGAACAGTCAGACTAATTCAAAGAAGGCCATAAATAATAACTCTTTACAACAGAGGTATGCAGAAGGATATTTCTGAAGGCACGATGCACATCCTTGAAGTAGTTGGGCTACTACACCAGACAAACATTCCAGACATCAGTCCTGTCAGCTAAGAACGGAACATGAAATTTACTGGGAATGTGATCACCAAAACTGGATGACTGAAATGTCACATGGTCTGCAGATGATGGAGTCAAAGGTTCAGCAAACTGCATGATTCATACTGTCTTATGTCAACAGCATAGATAGGATGGATGGATGGATGGATGGATGGATGGATGGATAGATAGATAGATAGATAGATAGATAGATAGATAGATAGATAGATAGATAGATAGATAGATAGATAGATAGATAGATAGATAGATAGATAGATAGATACGTTGCTGGCCATTTGTATCTTTTTATGGCCACAGTGTACAATTTTTCAAATAGATGCTTCCACAAGGATAAAGTGACATATCATAAAGTACAAAATATTCAATTTAATTCAATTCAGTTTATTTTTGTATAGTGCTCTTAATTGAGTGTGGAATCAGGTAAATGCAATTACAAACTTTACAAAATACTAACTACATAATGAATACTCATAACAATTTGTTTAAACGGAAAGAAAAACACATTTCTAACTGATGAAACATAAATGTCAGTTTCACGAAGATTATCATTGAATTATGGTCAATGTAAAACAGGCAGTGGGGTGTGAGGTAGAAAACAAAAGCTCATCAGTGCCCATGGAGAAAATAAACCTCTAAGAGCCCAATGGTTGTTATAACCAGCAAAGTCAGTCACATTGGCACATCTGGAGACCTCATCCAAATGGAGCCACCATCCTCCTGGACAATCTACAATAGAGTTAGCGGTGGACTGCCTAATATGATGACAGATTATGTCAAGCTGGTTCCACAAGTGTGACAGTGACTTCAGCACCATTTGATACGATTTAACAGCATGAATGTACAGTATGAACAAAAAGACAGCAGGACTTTAAAGATGATATCAGCTCAGCATGGACCAAAACTCCTAAGGAAGCTACCAGCACCTTTTTGAACCAATGCCTTGAATAACTCAGGATGTTCATGTGAAAAAAGAGGCTCTCGCCTGGTACTAGGAGGTGTATCTAATAAAATAACCCCTAAGTGTATTTTGCAATGCTTTCTTCTGTTCTTTTTAAGCAGATGATACTCATGATTAATTATTGCCAAGCAGGACGTAGTTCAACAAATTTTAAATAGGTAAATCACTATTGAATGGAACCGGACAAACTTTCTTACAAAACATATCAAAATATCTCAAAAAAGAAGAAGACTTCATGGCATTTAAAATTAAACAGTATAATAACATTAAAGCCTTATTCAAGTAATGAATATTGTAATAATACATGCTACACAAGTCTTTTCAAAATTTATGAATGGTCCTTATCTAATAGGTTTGTAACAGTTTTGTAATTATGTGCCCGAATATAATGTTTTATTTGTACGTCTTCTGTTTTGTAAGAATTTTATTTTTGGACAACCTGACTGCGGTTTGATCATGAGTGAGCTGTTGAAAATGAACAGCTCTCTAGCATTATTCATTAGTATTGGTGATTATCACCCAAGGACTGAAAGCTTCACAGATATGTTAATTTCTAGCAAGACATTATAAATAAACAAAACAGCAGAAGACTTTCCTTTAACTTAACTATATAACTAGTTCCTAAAATAATCTGAAAATTATTGTGTGAATATCAATATACAGCAACAAGCAATCAAATGTGATTACGTAAGCCAGCAACAAAATTCAATCTTCCAAATATAGATTGGTATAGATCGTCAAGATAGCTGGATATGAGTATTTATGAGTATATCTGAAAAAGTTATTCTAAGTTAGTACAATTGGACTTCCAATACTCCAAACTCGGAGTCCTGCCACGTGCAAACGTTTGTTGACGACACTTTTATCATGGGCTGCATCAGGAGTTGGCAGGAGGAGGAGTATAGGAACCTAATCAAGGACTTTAAATGGTGCGACTCAAACCACCTACAACTGAACACCAGCAAAACCAAGGAGCTGGTGGTGGATTTTAGGAGAACCAGGCCCCTCATGGACCCCGTGATCATCAGAGGTGACTGTGTGCAGAGGGTGCAGACCTATAAATACCTGGGAGTGCAGCTGGATGATAAATTGGACTGGACTGCCAATACTGATGCTCTGCGCAAGAAAGGACAAAGCCGACTATACTTTCTTAGAAGGCTGGCATCCTTCAACATCTGCAATAAGATGCTGCAGATGTTCTACCAGACGATTGTGTCACCCTCTTCTACGCGGTGGTGTGCGGAGGAGGCAGCATAAAGAAGAGGGACGCCTCACGCCTGGACAAACTGGTGAGCAAAGCAGGCTCTATTGTAGGTATGGAGCTGGACAGTTTGACATCTGTGGCAGAGCAACGGGTGCTGAGCAGGCTCCGGTCAATCATGAAGAATCCACTGAACAGTATCATCTCCAAACAGAGGAGTAGCTTTAGCAAGAGCTTCAGCGACAGTCACTGTTCTGCTCCGCTGACAGATTGAGGAGATCGTTCCTCCCCCACACTATGCGACTCTTCAAGTCCACCAGGGGGGTAAACGTTAACATTATACAAAGTTACTGTCTGTTATACCTGCATTTTTATCAGTCTTTAATATATATTTTTTTATCTATGCTGCTGCTGGAGTATGTGAATTTCCCTTTGGGGATTAATAAAGAATCAATCGATCTATCTAGATACATTTCTAAGAATCACCAAAATACAAAATGATCCAGGTCACTAATAAATACACCATGCTTGTAAGTGCTGAGGAACCACACCTGCACCGTAGAGAAAGGTGAAAAACCAGCTCAGGTACTTATACAATATACGAAGGCAGGAGGCACAGAGACTTATCTCTTGGTGTTCAATGCACAGTCACTCACTGCCCCGTCCTCTCCAGGAATGGGCCTCCATCGTCCCTCTGATCCAGATAACGTGCTGCCCACTTGTCAGGATATGAAGGAGCACAATGGAAATGAATATTCAACAACTAAAAAAAAAAAAAAGAAGTCCTTCTGCACTATGAAATGACATCACACATCAAGCCGGACACATGCAAATATGACTACATTAATTAATTAATCTGAAATATTCTCCTTTTAGACACTACTACAATATGTGATTGATTAAAAAAGTAATTTGCTTCCCTAACACCACTACATATTTAAATGATATTTTTGGCATTTTCTGTATTATTTCTTCACAGTGTAAACATTAATCTTCCATGTACCATTTTTTAACAGATGTTTTCCCTTCCACTGCCACCTTCTTCCCTTCCCACACCATCTGCACTCCATCAACAAGTCCTATCACATCCATTGGAGTTGCCAGCGACAGCACTGAGCTTCTTGAACCACCCCCATTTTTAGACCTTCTTTTGTGTTGGAGATTACACCCTAAAGATAAAAGTGTAAACCAATACACTTCTTCAGCAAAAAAGACTACAAGGACTTCAAGTTGAGAATCACATTGCAGCACCACATCAGCTGACACCAGGGGTTCACCTGCATTGGGAGCCGAGTGGTCAACATTATTCCTTTTAACAAAACTTTGAAGAACTGCCAAGATAGGCATGTCAAGTGTCATTTTCTGCAACTTTGACGCAGCAGATCATGAATATAATAATTCTGATATTTGATCTTTTTACCAATGATCCGAACTCTCCAAAAGCCACGAAGGTTAAAATGACACATTTCAAACATAAGCATGTAAGGTATTGTTTTAGCCCTCTATGGGAAATGAAACATTTCTATTACAATCAAAACTTTAAACATAAACTTTTTTTAATATATCAAATATTTGGTGCAGCCATTCTTGTTTCTGACGTACTTTTTCCCTACTTCGGGCAGAGCTGCACAACTCCACGTTCACTCGAGCACTAAACACTTTTCGGAAAACGCAGGGAAAGTCAACACTAACCGTCGGAAACACAAGCAAATAAGGGCAGAGATCGCGGACTCCATACCGTGAGATTTTAAAGACGAGCGCCTGCGTGCAGCGAAACGAAAGTGAAAGTGAAGAAGTGCCGTTTTCCCCGATTCATGCACAGACTGGCGGCTCGCTGCGCGCTCATGGCGGGCCTGCTGTCCTGTGGGCACCACGCGCGCCTTTTTTTGTTTACATTTAAGACTGCTTAGCAACGGCTTTGGATCACTTTGTGCAGTTGAAACCCACGCATCATGACGAACGCAATGAAAGAACCAGAGGTAAGCCGATCAAAGCTGCACATTACCCGAAAAACAAAAACTTTTTCGTTTAGGAATCGAGCGTCTAGTGATAAAATGACACGGGGTCGCCCACTGCCAGCAGCTTTTATCGACACGAGTCCGCAATCGAGGGCCACAGCTGTTGGCGTATTGCGCAAAAAACGTTAGAAATATGAAGTGCCGCTGGTAAAATGAAACGCAAGACCTGTGTTACCGTGTGTTGTACACCCACGGGCAGCGGGCTTCCGCAGAGCTGCTTGCGATGACAGCTAGGCAGGTTTGAATTTACTTTAAACGGTCTACTATAAAATGTCTAACAACAAAAAAGTGGCGTGGCTGTGTATGGCGTCCAGCTGGGGGGTGTAGTGCGGCAAATTTGCGTATTTTGGGTTAGGAGGTTGGGTGTAGCTCGGCTAAAATCGCGTATGTAAGTAACTAGAACTAGCAACTGGGGCAGCACAGTGACGCAGCGCAGTGGTTGGCAATGCCTCCACCCGCTTGTTAACTCTGTGTATTGTGATGTCACCTTGTGTCGACTTGTATCTTCCTCCCACACGCCAAAACTATGCGTGTTCGTGGGTGGATGACGAACTGCATGACGGCCTGGTATAACGGCAGCACCAAGGCTGCTAAAGGAGCCTCGCAACGGGTCGTAAAGACAGCAGAGGTCTTCATCGGCACTGAACTGCAGTCGCTCGACCTCTTGTGTAACACACGCTGTGTGAGAAGGGCCAAAAACATTTTCAAGTATTTTACTCATCCTGTTAGTTCTTTTTGGAACTCCTCCCACCAGGTTGACACTCTAGATCACTCAGCATACCCACACACAGACTAAATAATAGCTTTTTTTTTTCCTGCCATTAACTTTCTGAACTGTGAATCCCCTCAGCTTAAGGATATTTTGAATTGAATATGTACAGTAAGCAATATTGGTAATGTGCAATATACTAATATAACACAATATATAATTTGCAAAATACTATTCATTAGTAGGTCAGTCAGTCAGTTATTTTCCAATCTGCTATAACCTAACACAGGGCCACAGGGGTCTGCTGGAGCCAATCCCAGCCAGCATAGGGCGCAAGGCAGGAACAAATCTCAGGCAGGGTGCCAGCCCACCGCAGGGCACACACACACACACACTCCAAGCACACACTAGGGACAATTTAGGATCGCCAGTGCATGTTTTTGGACTGTGGGAGGAAACTCATTAGTAGGTGCAATAACAATTTATACTACTGTACATTGGCCAATAATAATTTGCTCTGGTTATTTGACATATTTGAAAATATTTGACATACTTTGTATGACTATTCATTTTTCTCCTTTTTTAAACTTTAATTCATTCTGTTTTTACATTCTATTCTTTAAATGCACCTTTGGGGTTGTCATAAAAGTAATTTTGTTGTGTTGTTACACAATGGCAATAAAGTGCTTGATCCTGAATGGTAAACTGGAATAATTTCATCGCCTTTAAACACCACAGTTATATAAAGCTGAGTTAAATATCACAACAGGTTAATTCTGAAGTCATATAGAGAATCATGAAAAAAGTCAGTCTGAAAGTCTTCTAGCTCTAGCAAATATGACTGTCACTAACATCCAATGTAAAATGAATTGTTCAAAACTTGGAAAAGAAATGAAGTGTTCTTACTTTATTTAATATTAAAGAATGACTGTTTTCTGTTTAATTTATGCAAATGATTTGACAGCTCCTCATCACTGATGTACTGCCTCCACAATAAATTATTTTAAACTTTCATACAGTTCTTTTACTTGTGGCATTGATATTAATGGAATTGCTCTGGCCAAAAGTAATATTTTTTGGTTACTTACTTAATATACTGTACTGTGTAGTGGGTCTCAAGAAAATGTTATGTTTTCAGGCAGAATGGAAAGAGTTTGACATAATAGGTGCCAGTAGTGACCATGGCCAGTGTTGTACAACGGTAATACGTGAAACATGTCAGTGGAAAAAAGAGAAAAAAAACTGATATTGCTCATATTGCATAATCTACATGTTCTGAAGCACTTTGAGCTAGAGTGTCTGTATGAAAGTATCCTATAACTAAATGGTGCTGTCAGTTATCCAGTCTTATGCTTTATAAATTCAAAACACATGCTTTTTTTGTTGCAAAATAGGTAAATGGTTACTTACTTCTAGAATACTTGGCACATATCCTAAACAGTAAACTACATCCTCATGGGTGTGTAGCTTTTGAATTGAATGAAGACAGGACTCTTAACCAATAAGAATGGGAGAGAAGAGTTATAGTTCAAAACATAAATCCCATAAGGCTTTAGTTTGAAGTTTACGTGCACTGAATATTCTGGAAGTAAATATTTTACAGTATTTTGGCAAAAAAAGTCTGCGTTTTGCATGTTTTGAGCAATCTGATAAGTGACATGTAGATTATGCAACATGAGATTTTTTTTTCCCATGGATGTTTCTCACATCGTTTGTCACTATACAGCAAATGTCACTACTGGCTTTTATTATGTTATACTTTTTTTTCTGTCCATTCAGCATGAAAACATTTGATTAAAAATGTTTAAAAACTACAACATACATGAGTTAAGTAACATAAAAAAATTTTAATTTTTGTGTAAAGTATTCCTTGAAAGGAGTAAAAGGTGTCGGAGCACATCTTGGTCCTTAATATCCAAAAAACATTAGAAAAAAATCTGACATTTAGCAGTCCTTCATTTTAAAAGGACAGTTTGTTTTTGTGAATTTTGTACTTTTATTCTCTTTTTGTTGCATCTCATCCTCTCAGAATTTACACCATCCGCAGGGGAGAATACTGTCATGTTTGGACTGATGGTTGGAGAGTGGTGCACACAGTGCTTATAGCTAGTATGGTTTAGCTTTAAGAATGCATGTGACTGATCAAGGCAGTCAGTGCTCAGATTAATGTGACAAGCACATCTGAAAGTCAGTCAGTCAGTCATTCTCCAACCCACTACAGTGCGAAAGGCAGGAACAAACCCCAGGCAGGGTGGCAGCCCACCACAGCACATCTTAAGGTGCATCTCAGAATATCTTAGATCCATTGACCTTGCTTTGCTGGACTGACAGTTTTCAACTAACCCAGGGACTCACACTAGTACTAAGGTTCAAGTTCAAATTTATTGTTGTATGTCTTCTGTCCAACTTCAAAATTGTGTTGTCAGTTGCTTAACGCTTTCAATGTCACAACCAAAAGAATTGTATGAAAGTTTAAAATAATTTATTGTGAAGGCAGCACATCAGTGATTAGGAGCTGTCACTGAGGAATGGTAAGGCATTGGACCTTAAAACCCAAGTCCTGCTGATTCATATCCTAGCTCCATCTCACTCTGTGACCTTGTGTATATCATTTAGCAACCTGTGTTCAATTATAAAAGCATGTACGCCATCTAAACAGTTGTGCTCTAATCTAATGTCGTAAGTTGACTTGGATAATGGTGTCTGCCTAATATGCAATAAATCTTTAATAAACAGGTTTTATCTGAATTTTTTTTTTAAAACAGAACGTTTTTTTCTGCACCACAGGTTGGCACTGCATAAGCATACATTTGCCTTCCCCTTTCAGTACTTTAGTTAAAAGTGGAAAGGGAAAATGCTGTTCTTTTTCATCAGGGAGAAAGCAGTCCTTGTCACTGAAAATGAAAGAGGCTATTTAACCAAACATATTAACAAGGAAGTGATGGCCACCTGAACCCATATACAACCCCCCGGGTTGGGAACGTCCAGCATTCCTTGAGGCCCATCAAGCTATGGTTCATTGAATGTCAAATTGTCATTATGAAAGGACTTTTTCTCAACTGGCTGTATTTTAAAAGGGATGTTTTATTCTGTTTAATTGTGATGGTGTTTTTGTCTCTTTCTCTTTTTTTTTTAAAGATATTTCCAAAAGTCACTGTGGTAATTGAATTGAGGAACTTTGAAGACCCCAGCAGAGTTACAAATCTATTAAGTAAATGTTATGACAAAAAAAAATATGATGGTAAAATTGAATGTACAGGATCATTTCAAGACATAGACTATATTTTTTCAGAGCTTAATCGACAAAAAAAACATTCCATTCATATAAAATCTAATACAAAAGTCCAGACTAGTAATCATGTGTGTTCTGAATTTGTAGAAGTTGATAGGACTCTGATGGATTACATTGATAAAAAAATGATGAAAGAATTTGAAAGCATTAAGAGAAATAACTGCATAACAAGAAAAAACATTTCTGAAGGCCAGTTAACACTAATGTTTCAGTGCTCTGGAAAGGGGACTGACTGCACTGATGCAAAGGAAAGATTTGTAACTTTCTACCAGACAATTGCAACTAATTTGAAATTTAAAATAATTGGAACAGACTCACATAATGATTTTCAGAGTGAAAATCTCATTAAAAAATTCCCCAAGGTTATGGTAAATAAACAAAAAGACAGTGTTTTGCTCATGGGAAGTTTTCTTGACCTCAGACTAATGGAAGAGGCTTTACTCAAGAAGAAAATGATTAGACCTTCAAGGCCTAGACGTGTTCCAGTAGAAATGTCCTACAAAGCTGAGAGCTTGTCGGAGCAGTCTACCACAAAGGATTTTACAGTGACCCTTACAGGAAAACCTGACCAACAGAAGATCAAGAAGGAGAAGTGTCCAATTTGTTTAGATGAAATTCAAGAGACAGAACAGGAGACTCTTCCACAGTGCCAGCACATATTCTGCAAAACATGCCTGAAACAGGCCTTTAGTGTTAAACCTGCCTGCCCTGTTTGTGGTTTGGTTTATGGAGAGATGAAAGGAACTCAACCAAAGAATGGTACAATGACATTCAACATTATGAAAACCGGTTTGCCAGGATATGAAGAATATGGCACAATTATGATTTACTATAAAATACTAAGCGGCACCCAAGAGGTAAGTGTAAAACAAATTTTATGTATTTCAGCTGCGATATGCTGTGAGCCACTGGCACTTAAGCAGGCAGCTGCGTTGAACATGAATGAATGAGATTTGTGTTTTTCATGATTTGTCTGGGCTTTTTATTTTAGATTGTACAAATAAAACTTGAATAAATTAATAATGTAAATGAACACTGCAATCTGAATAGCATATTATAATATTAAAAACAAAAAAGTAATTAAAATGTAAAATTCAAAGAACTTTGAATATAGTGTTTATTTTATCTGGTGTTTTAAGGAGGGGCAGTTATTTTGTTTACAGAAATAGCTGGGCATTGTCATTTTTGACAAGGGTTTTCTTAAAGTGTATTATAGTTAAAGTTAATTTCAAGGAAAAGCACAATTCAAATTCCTTGGAGGGATGCTATTGGATTGTATTGAAAAAAGTGTACCCCTTAGTGTTTTACAGTTCATCTTATTCAAATATGAAAAGGTGATCAAAAAGTACCAATAAAACCATTATAATTTTTAACATAATCCCTGTGAACACTAGTAAACCGTTAGAAAATTCATAAAGCTTTTCTCTGTTACTCAAATAAACCATTTTGCCCTGTTTTAGCAGCCCCTTTTTACTAGCTGGCTTGACGCAGTCCACAAAGCTAGCTTTTCAGAAATGGGGACATTTGGTAATCAAATGGGGCCTGGTCTGGAAAGCAGGATAAGTGTTGGCATCTGTTTTAATCCAGTTTGACAGAGCAGCCTGTGAGCTGAAACAGTGTTGTAAGTCTGAAGGGAGAGCAAACAAACAATCATGACTTAGTAATGTGGGCCTTTTGAAAACCAGAGTGTTTGAATTTCAGTGCAGGATTGCACAAATTGTACCTATTATTAAAAAAAAAGTCCAGTGCTCTATCAAAGCAAAAAGGCCCTTGTTATTGCCTTTGATATCATATTAGGAAATTAGCTCAGAAATAAAAAAAACAAATGTCCGATTCATGCATGATATAAGAGTCTGATGAGGATTCCCATAACCTGTTAACTGCAAATGTTTTAACTTAGTGTAATGCATTTGAGTTAGGGAGTTATAGCTGACTTAATAAATCTGCATATATCCTCTGAATGTAATGGACATGGCTGCAGTTGTCAGTTGAACAATAATTCATATTCTTACTGGCTTATCCAGTTCAGGGCGATAGGAGCAAGGGCCTGTCCTGGGTGCTCTAGGCTTCCGGGAGAAAGCAACCGTGGTCACACACATCCACGCTGGTTTAGTTTAGTCTGGTCAGGAGTATTCTTAAAGCAGGCCCAAATCTGGAGGAGCAGTGAATACTCTGTAGCTTTTCCAAATAGTTGAGCTTCTCAGACCACTGCAAAGTTTTAGCTCAGCTATCCTGCGAAGAAAAAACTCATATCTGCCACTTGTATTCGTGTTCCCATTCTTTCTATCATTACCCACAGCTTAAGAGCATAGGTGAGGATGGATGTAGATTGACTAGTAAACCAAGAGCTTTGTCTTTACCATCCTCTCATGCTTCATCACCATAAACCAGTACTGCACCCACAGAAGAGCTGCTACTGCTCCAATCTGCTTGCCGATCTCATGTTCCCTTTTTGTAAACCTCATGAACAAGATCCAGAGATACTTAAACTCCTCCACTTAGGGCAGTTATTCCCTACTCACCTGGGGCCTCATGTATAAATGGTGCATATGCACAGAAATATTGCGTAAGAACATTTTCATGTTCAAATCGTGATGTATAAAACCTAATCTTGGCGTAAAGCCATGCACATTTCCACGGTACCTCATACTCTGTCGTACACAAGTTCTCCGCTTGGTTTTGCAGACTGGCGGCACCCAGCGTCAAAGCAGTGCTACTGCTCCTGTGTGGTTATCCTTTCTTTTCCTGACGCGGCTTTATAAATACACTGAAATTAACCGCATATTGTTTATTAGTTTAATGCATATGATTGTAATTAACCAGTAACAATATAATGGTCTATGGAATGGTCAAACCTATTCCAAATACCATAGCTGCTTTAGCGTTGTTACTCTCACTGCACCTTATTTTACTTCTTTCAGCTGCTCCTGTTAGGGGTTGCCACAGCAGATCATCTTTTTCCATATTACTCTCACTGCACCACTCGGAGCAGCTGATCGGAAAGAGAATTATCGGTATACAAATCAAGCACGTGCTACCTCACCCATGCTTCCTATTTGAACTGTTTCTCACACGGCAAACACTTCATATCTTTCCTGTACGGACCTCATGGTTCATCCCAAGAGCTTTAAACGCACTCAATCAGTTCATCAAGTGCTCCTTGTAGAACTATCTGTACTTCTAAGTAGAATTACTTCACTGTAAACTTGCACTACAGTTATAATATTGCACAACCTGAGCCACTTTATAAAGCGCGTATTTACATTTGATGATGATATCATTTTTAAGATAAAATGCAGCAAAATCGTATGTTTATTATACAGATAAAACTTTAACTTCATTTAAATAATCTATATTGTTAATAATTAAAAGGTTGTTCCTGCCTCGCACTGTATGCTTCACTGGGACTGGCATGAAGGATAGAATAATTAAACATGTACTACGAAGATATTTCAATGTTCCTTAAAAGTTTTGAAGAATCGGCGCTCTAAGCTGACAGATGGCTTATTGTCTATTACAGAGCTGATTGTGTGGCGATCGGTTACTTGGAGAGAGAAAAGGAAGGACAGGAATTGGAGGTTAGTACGTTTGAAAGAGACAGTACTGCAGGGGCGGCCACGCCAATATATATTGAATATAAAACAGAAAGAGAAAACGTCACAGCTAAAAACGCAGCGGCACATTTCGACAAAAGTTAAACGCTTGTGTCATGAGCACGAGGCAGCTATGCAGTGTCCGCAATGGACGTGACCATCCGCCGTGCATAAGATATCATATTGACATTGGCAGGCGAAGGGGCCACCGATTTCTTCCTCTGCCCAGGGCCGCCACGAGCCACCCCCGAGTACTGCTGCAATAATATATTTCTTTGAAGGTCACGCACGATCACTGTGCCACCGTGAAACCCATGTTTAATAACGTGCTTTCACTCCTATCATCATGAAAATTATATCACGTATACATCTCAGTATTTTAGTCATTCAGAGAGCTGTAATATCACGAATGTAATGGATTCTGTGTCCTGTCGGAGGAAGAGAGCCGGTTTAAGAAGCATGTAGTGATTCACACTGATAGAGCACATAGAAGAACATTCAAAACAATGCATTTAACATGCTACTTTAATTACGATGTGATTTGAGAAACCGGTTAATTAAATGATTTTAAGATGAAGTTTATGATGTTTTAATGACAAAATAAACTAAAAAAAAATTTTCGAGATCGAAGTTGACATTTCGTGCTTTTTTCCTACTGTGTGCCTTTTTTTTCTCTCTACGACTCACCTTTTCACGGTGACTTTGATATCTGACAACTTCTTTTTTATTTCAGGCACTGTGCGACTTTGTGAACTTGAGCTTTCAAGTTTCTCCAACATGCTATGTCACTCGATCAACTTCCTTTTGTTGATTATACCACAGTTTAAATCAACAAATAGTATGTTTTTCCTTTGCCTCCACTTGGTATTCGCTGAAATTCTTATATTTTCCCTTGTGCTTTTCCCATTGTCTTTTCACAGAAGGCTGATCTTAAGGGCTATTTATGTTGGTTTGCATATTCAAAGAGACGTAATTGGGGTGGGATAGCAGGCGCGTGCACGTGCGTTACTTTTTACGCTGACCGGGATTTATGTAGCGGAACAACGTGGAAGTTGGAGTACACACAGATTCCTGCATCTGGATTTTTCTGTGCATAAGCACATTTTGGCTTTTATGTCATGTTATTGTGCGAATTCTATGCACGGCATTATGCATGAGGCCCCTGGTGTGAGCAATTGACTTTTTTCCAAGACAGAATCATAACTTCATCCCAGCCGCTTTACAATAGGCAGCAAATCACTCGAGTGCATGCCAAAGGTCACAGTCAGATGAGGCAAAAAAGATGTCATTTACATAAAGCAACATTGCCACCCCTAGCCTCTCCAACTGGATAGGCACACATCCTTGGGTTTGTCCAGATATCCTGTCCATGTAAAGCAGAACCATCACACATAGTGAACAAATTCAACTTAACAAGTATTCAGTTACAACTCTCACTGCATTTATACAGGAAACTAACACCACACAAGAGCTTCCCTGTTAACCCATATTCCTGGAGGACCTCCGAAAACTCATGCCATGGGGCATGGCCATAAGCATTTTCCAGCTTTACACACACATAGACAAGGTTATATCTTACTACCTTACACCCTCTGGCATCTGCGGCGGCTGATTTACAGTTCCACAGCCAGCATGGAATCTACATAGTTCTTTGTGAAGCTTTGGTCCAACTATCAGATGGATTTTTCACTCCAGCACCCTTGCATATTTCTTACCTGGGAGACTGAGGAGTATGATTCTGCTGCAGTTGGAAAACACCATCTTGTCCCCTTTTAAAATATGGAGACCATCACACCAGCCTGCCATTCTAAGGGTGGTTTGCTCACCCTTCATGCAACATTAAAACACACGCTGCCATGGTGTCTCAATAATGTCCAGTGCTTTGAACATCTCCAGTTGGATTTCTTCCACCTCAGCAGCCTTGCCTCCACTGAGGCTATGGACCACCATAGTGACTTTAGCAGAAGTGAGGGTATTCCCCCCAGCTGACGTGTCCAACAGAGGAAGACATATCCACCAGGTTGAAGAGTTCCTCAAAGTGTTCCTTCCACTGCTCTCCATTCCAGCTTAACAGAGAATGGCAAGGTCATGCCTTTCCTTCCTGAGATAGTTTGCCAGAACAACCTTGAGGCCAGTCTTTCTTCATAAATGCAAACATCTCACAACAACAAAATTATAAAACTCTAAAAGTGTCTTGCTGACAAACCTAATTTTAAAAGTTTGCTATGACCAAAGCAGCTTAAAATAGTCTGTGTAAATGAAATTATCATGAATAATCTTGGTGTTCACTAATTCATGTAGCACTGTTATGTTTCCATTTTTAATTTTTTTTAGGCAGCATTGATTTTTCAGTTACTGAACTGAACTTTCAGTAAATCAATTTAGCATTTGTGCTTAGTAAAATAAATTAGGTTATTCTTGATGAAATCACCCATTTGTTGTTACATTGGGATGCACACCCAAATCACTCAACCCCCTTTACACTTTCAGCAGCATAAATAATTTCAGGATTCTGCAGCAGGTTATTTTCTCCATCCATTTACATGTTAGTGTGTTAGGTCAGTTTATGTGACATTTCTGTTGACAACTCCCTCAGCACTGACTTGAGACATTAAGGCCGTAGAACTCTGCATTTTGAAGTCTTCATACTTCCCTCTGTTCATAACTCACATTAATAGTCTTACCGAATCGTATGCTGATTTGCTTTGGCCAACCTGGCAGCCAACAACTTAATTTTTTTTTTCCACTATAGCAAGGGTAGGCCTCAAAATTAACAAAAGCATCTGGACCCAATGAACAGGCCTTATATTGGGCGGCCTAATCCCAAACTCATAAGGTAAGCTTTGAGCCTCTACAACCCCAAACATGGGGCTAAGGCTTTTAAAAGGCAAAAAGTTCAAAAATGTTTAAGGTTGAAAGGGAAAACCACCTGACAATCTCTGGCCCAAAGGACAAACTAAACCAAAGTGTCTTTAAATAAAAATAAAAAAAAAATCACAAATGAGAGCATTGTACCTTTAAACAGAGTACTGTAGGGAGCAAAACTAGGACTTCTACCCAAGAGAGTCACTAACTCAAGCAAAGTCATCTCAGTTTAAATGCCAGCTGGCAATCAGTAGCCCAAGCTGCATGACCGGGTGGCCCCAGCTTCCCAGGCTTTACAGACAGGTGATAAAGCAGATAACAAAAAACACTACATATATTCTTAAGGTATTACATAGTAGCAAATAAATACTAAGTATGTACAAGACAGGCAAAAGAAAACTAAAAATAGAATGCCATTATTTAAGCAATGTACAAAATTATATTTAAATAATGATAAAACATTAAATAGACCAAAAAATTAATTGACCCAAGTATCAACAACCCAGCTTGATTTAGATGTGTTTTCTTTAACAATTTAATTCTGTAAATGATACAAATAATACTTAAAAATGCATGAAGGGTGTTAGTTCTCAATTCTCTAAATGGAAAATGGTGCCACTTTTAATCATTTGTTTGTCCTTTTATTATGATTTGAAATAAATGATAAACAGTGGTAACCACAACATTCACAATTAATAATTAGTAATGGAAAACTGCAGAAACAAGAACAACAGAAATCTTTGGCTTATTGTGCAATACTGAAATTGATTTTATTCTTTAAAGGGCTTATAATTGATTTCCATGCTTTTAAATAATTATTTATCTATAGTACTTTAAGCAAATTACTATATAAAAACTGAATTTATTTTAAAGGTGGTTTTGTTCCTTGTAACCAAATTAAATAATGTTTTCCAGTTACTCTGTGGTATTTGTTTCAGTTGTGTTTTCAGTCATGAAAGTCGAACTAAAGAATTCAGCTCTCAGCTTGACAATTGGCTATTGTAATGTGTGCAGGGGGAAAACACTGAGCAATGATGAAAGGCAATAGAAATTGTTGATTTTTTGTCAAGTGTAAAGGATTGGGGAGGATGACTATGTATAATTTGTAATTTGGGCACATTTAATTTAAAAAAGGGGATTTTTCTTTTTTTACATTTTTGAGAATATACTTTTAAATTACAGGAAGAGCATCCCTCCCCGGGTCAATATTATGAAGGTGTATCACGTACTGCCTATCTTCCAGACTCTCCAGAAGGCAGAAAAGTTTTAAAACTCCTCCAAAGAGCTTTTGATCAACGCCTTATTTTTACAGTTGGCGTCTCTTCAACTACTGGGAGACGTAATGTTGTGACTTGGAATGATATTCACCATAAAACCTCAAGATATGGAGGAGCAACTAAGTGAGTACAAAACCTGAGACCAAAATGGTTTGGTTGTAACTTTAGTTTACTTTCCTTTAGTTTTTATATTCCTAGGAAATAATATTTTTAAACTTATGCTTTCTTTTAGTAAGAATATATGCACGGTTCTGACACAATTGAAAAATAGAGGAAACCTTTTCTTTTAACTATAAAATCAGAATGTTTTGTAGTAATTTTGAGTTGCCTTCTGAACTAAACACAGACTGTTACTTTAACAGCTAAACATACAGTACTAGGAAAGTGCAAGACATTGTTTATCATTCAGTTGGGCTATACAGTATGTTACTGTACATTCTAAACTTTTGCTTTTACTTAGAAATCAATGTATTACATTAACGTTTTACTCACTGATGTTTGCATTTTTTTTTTTTTTTTAATTAGTCTACATCCCAACCAAATTTGCTGGCATACTGAATGGGCACAAGCAATAGCTGCCATAAAACCGCTTCACGTTCTTTGTCTTTTGTTCTTTTTAACACAGATGCACAAATAGTCTCATAATGAAATCCATAAACATTACAATACATTTGAAAGCAATGAGCATTTCTCTGTTACAAGTAGATGAATGGAAAAATTAACAAGAGTTTTGTATTCTATAATGGTGTCTCATGATTTAACATGTTCAGACACTTGTTTTTCACCTGATGCAGCACGCTCAAATTTTGCTTTGTCATTATGTTCTCAACAAAAAGGATGTTTAGATTCATTTGCACCAAAACCTGTTAACATTTGTTGGTTACACCAGATAGTAATGTGAAATGGACTGCACATAAAATCATAAATGTTCTTGTTGAGTTAAATCTCATTATTGCCTTTTATTATCTCACTATGTCTCATTCTTCTTGTGGGCTTAAAATGGCAGCATGGCCTATTCCCACCCAGAACAGGCTATTTTTATTTGTCATAACACCATGCTTATAGCATATTTCTCTATTATCTTGTGAAAATCTTAAAGAAGATAGAGTATCAAGGACAAGAATACACAGTGATCCCTGGTGTAATCTCAAGGTCTGGCATAATATTTTCTTGGGAGATCTATTGGCACTGGTTGGTACAAGTGCTTGTTGTTGTTGTCCAAAATAAGTCAAAGAGAAGATTATCAATCTTGAAAGGGTTAAATAGTTTTTTTATCATCATGTGAAACTGGCAGATAATGAAACACATTCAGTTATCCTTAGTTTACATAATATATTGCAATATTAATTTGACATTGGGTTACAGATTAAAAAAAAAGAAAAATCCTCCCAAAGCGATATTTACAGATGGATTTCAGATTAACCCAGCAGAAAATGATGAATGTATTTCTGTGTTAGCTTTTGACATACTGTATATTACATCTTGATACACAAACAAATGGCGAGGGGCTTGGATTCTCGCAGTTCAGCACAGTGAGAAAGTGTACAAATAATGTAATTTCAGTTATCAGTATAAAATATTTAATAGGCAGCAATGTTATCTTTAGTAGAACAAAAGTAGAGCTGTTAAAAGATTTGATGATTTTTGTTATCTCAGGAATAATTGGCAAAGGATTTTTTTTCAATGGGATTCTAACAGGAATATCCCAAAAAGATGTTCCCATGAAGAAGGTGTCTGAAGGCATCTCTCACGAGATTAGTCTTGCCATTAGTGTTTTTACAGTCTACATGGACAGACAGGGGCATTTATGTGACCTGTACAGTTCAGTTAAATTAAGACCATACTTTTCACATATTATGAAAGAATATCATAGAAATTTCATATTTGTGGATGTCTACTGTTCATTGCCTGAAAAACTAAAAGGCGTTTCCAGTTTTTCTGAAAATTGTGTTGTACTTTAAGACACTTGAGATGTGTGTACAGTACTATGGATGTTTTAATGTATGGTAGAGAAAATCGAGGCAGTTGCAAAGGCAACAGTTCTCTTATTAAAATGTCCAACTTGCATGCAATAGAAGAAATATTTTGATGAAAGGTAGTATTTGAATTGTTTGAGGAATACAAAAATATTAATAATATATCAGAATGAATGTTTTGATACCAAGCATATTTCATACTTGAAATATTGTATACTTCAGAAGTAACTGAAATATTATCTTGTAAGTGTGTGTTTGACTGGAACATCTAACTTTACGTGGCCACTGTATGGGTACCAAAGTCAGAATGAGTTTTGTTGCTACAGATTCTCTCCACAAATTGTGAGCCAGCAATAGAACTGAAAACTGGATAGATTTTACCATCCCTTCTCTTTCAATCATACCTAGTTTTAAAAGAAGAAATGGTTAGTGAAATGCTCATGAAAAGTTACAGTATTTCATTGAAATCATATGGATTATCTTGGTTCATGTGGTCAGTTGGTGAGGTCTCACTTAACATGTTCAATCATGTTATTGAGGAGGACCATTAAGCCATTATATAAAAGGAGAAGAGAAATTATCACATTTAAGTTTTCATAAAAGCATTTTCAGAAAGTAAATAAAATAACACTAGTACTTGATCTTTAATTCTGGAATATTACAGAACTTATCCCATTATATGTAATTTGAGTGAAAGGCCAAATCATCCCATCACAGATAAGACATGAGTAAGGGAAGGTGAGGAATGGAAAGTCAAGCAGCCATTTATTGTTTGCAGAAAATATAAATTCACAGTTTTGTAAATTCCACAAAAAACAGAAGCCGACTATGAATTTCCATTTATTTACACAGCTCATTCTTATTTGGAGGAGAGCTATGGAAAGATACACAATTAAAATTTAGAGACATATGCAAAATTTAATGACGCTTCTTTGGAAGAATGACTTCATCAACTTGAGCCTCACCTTTGTTTTATGGCTGATTTTATTTGTAAGATGCCTTGTAGCATCCTCTGCAGTATTACTGGATGTCCTTGGGCTTTCCTCTTTCACTAGACGGTAACGTTAGCCATGCACCCTGAACTTTCCTGTTTTTAAAATCTCCGGACACTGTGATTGAAAGAGACATCTTCTCTAATATACTGTTCTTTGGACCGCTGTGGAAAGTTTCAGTGCTTCAATTTAAACTTGTACAGAGTGGAACACAACATAATTTATTTAATGGAAAATTCAAGCTGCTGGGATAATATTTAACATTATTACTGTATTTATTAAATTAAGTCAAGTACACATTCATAATTTTTTAAGAAACATTCTAGCATAATGTGCAGCAAATGGCTTTTTTTTTTAAATTGTAAGTAAAGTGAATTTCCTCTAATGAAAAGTATCTCTTTTAAAAATTATGATTCTTATTTGTTTTTTCAGTTACGGATACCCTGATCCTGGTTACCTGACGCGTGTCCAGGAAGAGCTAAAAGCAAAAGGAATTTACTAAGAGAAGAAGATGAAGCCTCTGCTCCAAAATTCTCATGTACAGCAGTCACATAGCAGAACTGAAGTGAAGTAGGTTTAGCTGAAAATTGCATTATTTAAAAAAATAGTAAATTAAAAACACTACTGCACTCTGTTGAATGCATACATGTTGGCACTGGTAAATCATATACTGTACAACACTGCTGTCAAATTTAAGTGTGTACTTCACTTACTGCAGATTTCCAGCTGTGTAAGGCTGTGTCCTGAAAGCCACTATCGATGTGTTAAAGAGCTCCATGGTCATTAAACATCAACCTTGAATTGTACAATCTGTTTATCAGTTGTAATACTAATTTGATTCATATGGTATTTGTAAATATGTACATTTTAATAGCATTGAAGTTTGTAAATTTTGTTTTGTGGAGTTACCCAAGGTTTTATAATTTTAACTGTTAGAGAATAATAATCACCACAGTGTTGCATCTAAATGGCATCATTTATCCCTTAATGGAAAGTAACAATAAATGTAGAAGTGTAATTAAATAAGTTTGTAACATAGTTCATTGATTTTAAAACAATAACTGATCAGCACGTTTTGGGACAAGAATGTTTGTTTTTATAAAAGGTAAAAAATGAAGATTGTAAAAGTTAGCTGTTACACTGAGAAGAACATTGACCCTTATATAAGGAAATCAGGTCCAGAAGGAACGCAGATCATTAAATCTGCATTGCTGTTTTAGTTGATCTTGTCCTCCATAGTTTTATGCAACTTTATAGATCTCATTTACAAGTGGGATATTTAACATATTAGGAAAATAACCTATTGTAACAAACTTTGCTTTCATAACGTACATTCAAAACAAGCTCATTTTGTGTGTGCTTTACACATCTGAATGCTGTTCTGAATCTTTATTTCTTAGTGTTTTTGAAAATTAAAGTGGATCACAAAAATAAAGACGCTTTGCAGCAACATATAAAAATTAGTCTATAATAATGTTGTGTATTTCTTCCAATATTCACATTTTGTTCTACTGTATAATATTCTGAATTTAAAATACTGTAGGTTAAATAAGGATTTTTCCCTCACTAATCTACAAAGTTGTTTTCCATGTTAAATCAAATAAAAAATGTACTGAAATGAGAAGAGAAACTAAACATTTTCTGGAATAACTTTCACAAAAAGTCTTGTTACAACAGTCTCAAAAATAAAACGGCTTGTGTAGCAAGGCGTTGCAGCCGGCCAACCACATTAACTTATCATTAATTGCTCGGGGCACTTTTACCCACAGAGGTCCTGATGGAGCAGTGTCTGATCAGGCCCCCTTTAGAAAGGCTTTTTAAGGCTGAAGTCACAGTAGGACAGAGGCAACATTTAGACAATTACCTGTACATTCCATAATAATATCCTGCAGCATCACCAGAAGTAAGGATTGTGGCAGGCTGCTATGTCATGTGCATGCGCCAGTCTTAAGAAACACTAAGGATTATGCCAATTGCATTTCAGAAGACCACTGTAAGGTGGTCCAGGTACTGCACAGCTGAAACTGCCAGCGGACACAAAGCCTGCATTAGTGCGGGACAGGCTCCATGCTGCTGGCCTTAGAGCAAGGTGACTTGCCAGAGGCCTGCTGTCTGAAACTTCCAACATGACCCAAACTTACAGGAATAAGGAAGGAATAAATGCTGGTGTGTAGATGTTGCCTTCTCTCCTTACCTTAATCCACAGAGCACTTTTGGGATGCCCTGGACTGTAACAAGTAGACGCAAACCTTCAGTAGGATTGGGGTAACATCCACAAGTGCAGATTCATAGGCTCACTGGCTGTGTGGACTTCTGCTATCAAACAATGGTGGCCACAAGAGGCTAAAACAGAAAATACTGAAGAACTGCAAGATGGGTGTTGTTTCTGTTCTTCCTGTTTTGTATTTGTTATTTTGCCAATTAACACTGATGCTTGAATCCAACATTAAGTGTGTATCCTTTTTTCATCAGTATATTAAAACGTTTCAACATTTTACCAGAAGCAGAAGAGCACAAGTCATCACATTAGAAAGCATTCAGTCCTTTTGAACTGACATTCTGTATTTGAATTTTACCTCGGCAAGTCACACGGTCTATTAATGGAAGAGAGTTTAAATTTGAGAAGAAATCTCCCCTGTCCCTGTATGGTCCCAGAATGTGTCAGAGACCTGATAAAGAGGTGTAAGAAGGGTGGGAGATCACAAAACCATTTCAAAGTCATTGAGAGAGTCTTGGAGCACACTGCAGTCCCCGTTCACTTACTCACTGGTTAACAGGAGCATAGACTGCAAGATCAAGTCAGTGGCTGCCATTAAGGCTAATATTCACAAATCTACAAGGTATACCACATGGGGGACCTTTGTAGTTTAAAGGATACGAGGTCTAAGGATTCTTTTCTACAGACTACTTGTAAAATGCCACTTAAAGGATATGTGATGAAAAGTCTCATTGTCTGATAAGGCTAACATAGATGTGTCTAATCTGAATACTTAATAAATGTGGAGGAAGTCAGCCATGGTCACAGCATGTAGAAGGAGGTTTGGTGGTGGCAGCACAGACTAATGGGGATAATAACTCTTTCCAGCAGGAATTGGCAATAGTTGTTATAACTGAGTGAAACACAATTATTTTGTGTTTTGTATTTGTAATTCATTTAGACCAATTTGCAGGGATCTGTTTTAATGTTGATGCTAAGAGACTTTCATAGATCAGTGTCAAAAAAAGCCAAATTAAATCTACTGTGATTCAACAGTAAAATGTGAAAACATTCAAGGGGGTGAGTACTTTATAGGCTCAGTAAATTCAATTGAAATATCAGTGGCAGATCGCAGTTGCACTCCTTGTGCTTTCCCCAGTTACTTTGGCTCAGCTAGAAGTTTTCATCACAGAAGAATGGACAAACCTTGAACCACCACAGCCTACAAACGTAATTACCCAAATGATTTACTAATGTCATTACTGCCAACAAACTGAAACAGGAGAACCTTAAAACAGAAAGATGACTTGAATGTTCTGTTGTTTTATTGTTTTGTTATTCCCTTTGTGTGAGGGGCTGATTTACAAATACAATTTGGGTGCCAATGTAATGCATTTTCAAGATGCTGTATTTTACCAGGGAGCATATAAAGGATAAAAAGTAGGCAGCTGTCTATGGCATTAAAGACGACTGTACTGTGGCAGGCAAGTGTACATTGATGTTGCACAATCACCAGAACCAACAAAACATACAGTATGTTATTTGAGAAACTTGACATAAAAAATCCATCCATTGTCAAAATGAGTGCTGTTGGCATGGTCACCCTTAAGGAGGCCCAGAGTGTCATTATGTCCCACACAGTAAATTCCCAGATTTGTTCAGACTGCATCAGTTATATTACAGTTTACACTTTATAATTCAGCATATACATAAATACATACCTTGTATAATGCTGTGTTCGCATGAAAATGTTAACTGATGAAGGGAGAGTTTTGTTCCTTAACAAACTTCAGTTTATTGAAAGAAAACCTTTACATAAGCTTCTATTTCCATCACTAGTAAAAAGCCAGAAAAAAAACAGATTTGATTGCAAAAGAAAGCAAACAGCTGTAAAAACCGAATACTGAAAATATTTGGCCTCCATTTTTGTGGCAGTATTTACATTATGTACAGTACTTTCATATTTTCCAATACTCTGTTTCTAAGGCACCAAAGGCTAAGTAGCATTTTATTGTTACTATTCTGTGCAAAAGGTACAAAAAAAAAAAACCACACAGTTGACATATTTGTATTGGAATCCAATTTGAAATGAAACCGCTAAAACTACAAAACCAGATGAACGCAGGCACACCAACAAACCACTTCAATCAAAGAGGATCTAAACTTTACTTTAACAATCGTCCTTCATGGACACCACCATCATGACGGTCCAAGCACACAACATGAGAAATCCAGACAAAGAGAGCAATTTGCTCTCTGCTGCTGAAGTCACTTAAACAAGTATCGTGTAATCGAATAATGGACCGCATGTTCTGATTTTCACTCAAATTATGTAGAAGTAAAGGCCAAAAGGCATAAAGTCGTGGGTAAAAATTTTACTTGTGGTAAACACCAAGATAAAATAATAAATAAAAAAACTCTCTCTTCACATTAAGAATTAACGTTATTGCCATTCTTTTGTTTTTTGTCACTTTTTAAATATTAAGCTGTGGCCAAACTCTTGTCATAAACACAAATAAGTAAATCAACACTTTTCATTGTATGTTCATTCCTAAAAAAGTATTTTAGGAGATCCTCTTAAGTTTACTAAAAATGATTATTCTGCCCTGAAGTCTGCTTGCTGTGAGCCTTTCTGAGTGGTGCATCGTGAGGGGAGACACGTGCAATTCATTGAATAGCAGCGACTTCAATATTTATACAGATACAAACTGAATGCAGAGTCACGTACTAGGCTACTTGACTAGTCCTACTGACAAACAAGGCTAGTCATGTGATTTTGGTACGACACATTTTCAGTATAAATAAATTTGCCTTTTGTAAATACTTCCCAGTTAGCTGCAGGTGAGAACACCTCCTTGTTTTTATGCAGAATAAAATCAAATCAAATGAGCATATATAACAAGTATAATGTTTGCACATATAAACAGTGTATGTTTAGAGCATTATTGGGAAAAATAACTTTCAGTCTTTATATTCCAAAAATATGTATAAAAACCTGAAAAGTTGGCTTTGCATTTTCTTGGCTTCAAGTAAGCAATCTAACGCGGAAAACTGCGAAAAGAATATCAGCATGACACAACTCACATTGCTGCAGCTGGCTTGTTGCTTGAACTTTGTGGTAAGTGATTTTGTTTCTAGTTCATGTTACATTTTTATGGCTGTTCCAAAAGTATTAACTTTTATGAAACGGTAAAACAAAAACGAAAGTCACATTATTCACTCTTTATACCCAAATGAGAGATTGAGGCAGGTGTTCAGAAGTGCTAGTGAAATGAAAGTTACATGTAAATATTACAGTGGTGTGTAAGGGCAGGAAATGTGTGCAAAGCTAAATAGAGACAGAGAACGACACAAGAGATGCGAGATACACAAGATGGAGTGCTGCTGCTTATGAGTGGAAGCCGTACACTTGCATGGTTTTTATTTGTAAGTATGGAAAATTCACATTAAAATAACAATTGAAAGTTCAGTGCAGTACTAGCAGTGCACTCACTTTGTATACAAGAGACAGATATGGTATGCATGTGTTGTGTGCAGAAAGCTGTTGCATTCACGACGCCCTGCTCTCAGATTTCTGAACTCTATTATAACCTTATGGAAGCACTTGACATATTGTATATGCGGTTGGACACTGCCCAGATGGGCATTATGCTGCACGCTGCTGTATTCTTAGTTCTGTTCTTATGTAAACTAATGCTGCATTCATGTACTCTCAGATGGTAAATATGAGCTTTCAAATCAGAAATTCCATGTGAGTGCTCCACCAACCTGCAAGTCAGACAATTCAGACAAAACAATTGTCCGAGTTGTGACAGAACACTGACCTATCACCTTAGTTTTTGGTTTAACTGAATTTGGAGTGTAGTGATACACATTTAATACATATTTTTGCTCTTTATTTCCAACCAAAAATGGTGTTCAACTTTAATTTCTGTTTGTTTTCCACAGACCAAATTGCAAGTAGACAGGAACCTTGCGTTTCTCCAAATAGCCCAAATGGAAACCATCATGAATGCAATAAAGTGGCAATGTGAAATGTCACAACGCAGGGCTCCGATTAGTTTACAGCACATGAACACTGCATTACATTAACACAGGGACCTTCACTCACAGTCCTGGAGGGTCGCAGGTTTCAGTTCTAACCGGTTTTCTAATCAGAAGATGGTCCTTGCTGATAACAGTACTTCAACCAAAACAAATTTTCTTTTTATTGTTGATTTTCTCTTTTTCTGAGAACATTATCCATGTTTCCTGGACCAGAACAAATCTACACTTCACGTTCCTCTCTCATTTATTTCTAAACATTTTAATTACGTAGATATGTTACTTCATAATGCACATTCCCAATTGTAAATTGAACCAAGTTAGCTGAATGCTAGAGGTTTGTATTTGCATTTCATAATAAACTGGTGGCTGGTTAAAAAACCTAAATTCATCTGCTTAAAACTAAAATAGGAAATTAAGGGTTCTGAATTGTAACAAGTGAGTTAGATAAAATTAAGCCAGAAAAACAGATTGTTTCAGCAAATAATTGGGTCCGAATGGTTAAAGTGAAAACCTGCAGGTACCATGTGGCCCTCCGAGACCGTGAGTGGTGATCCATGCTGTACAATGTAATTAAAATTTGTAACTTCAGTTTTCAGGTCTGATATGACTAATCAAAAGGTAGAAAAACTTTTTTCAAACTATAATAGCGTATGGAATAGGAATTTTAGTTGCAAAGATGTCACTCAAGGTCCCACAATATGTTTGAAATGGCACTCATCGTTTGTGTGTAAAGTGGGTCAAGTTCAAGTTTCTTCGAGTTGCAGGTTAATCTTGTACTCTGCTCATGACTGTTGCTGACATGATAAGCTACGGATCTTAGTAACTGGGTGAATAATATTTACAAAAAATGCTACTTCAAAATTAGGAATAAAATGGAGCGACTGTATGAGCAGAACTCTGTAAGGCTTTTAAGTATTATACATATTTTACATTTAAAAATAAGCCAGCTGCTTAATGGCTTTAAATCTGTTATCAATAAAACAGCATTAATATGACGTCACAAAGAAGAGAATGAAATATATCAGTATTATCACAATATTAAAAAAGCATTGCTGTTAGTAAGCATATGAAAATAAAGCAGAAGTGAAATCTAGAAAAAACAAAAAAAAAACTAATCTATAATGCAAAACATCTGACATTTTGGGTGAAAGCTCAGCAAAGCCATTAAAAAGCAAATCTGTCTGCCCAGTATGAAGTTGTTTTGGTTCCTATTTTTGTCTTGCAGTTATGCAATTTTTGGTTAATCTTTTGTGTTCTAAAAATCTACCTCCTACTATTCAACTTGCATAACCCTAATATACTGAGATAGACCAGTGAGTTGTTTAGTTCTCTGCACTGTTTAGTGATTGGGGGAACGATTAACAATAAACAAGACCCACTGGCACAACAAAACTTAGGCCCCATCCACACTACTACATTTTTGTTTAAAAATGCAGACATTTGTCTCCGTTTCTGCTTTTCGTTCACACTACACTGCTGTGTTGAGATGAAAAATCTGAGGACCTTTGGAAATGCTCTCCATAGCTGAACAAAATGCAACTTGAGCATTGTAACATGGATATACAAAAATGTAGACTCTAACTGTGCTCTGATTTGTTCAACTTTATTACATGGACATTCCCTAAATTGGATCCTGCTTATTACAAGGTCTCATTCTTTGATTGGTATTCCAACACAGAGGACATAGAAGATTGTTTTCCAATCTGATGTCTGATGTGTTGCTTACCTGTATCAATCTAAATTGTGTTTTATAGAGTTTGAATGTTGCATTATATTCACAAAAGACGAATAAATTTACTGGCTTCTACAGTTTGGTGATAAATCCCATGGCTGGCAGTGTTACCACCCCTTCAAGGATTTTTTTTGCTAATGCACTCGTGCCCAGTGTAGGCAGACTTCTATGTCGTATGTGTTTTTGGTCGTTTTAGTGTGAATGGAGACACGTTCGTAATGATGCTGGTATGGATGGAGATTGCTTTTAAATGAAAATGAAGTAGGGCTGACATAGCCATAGTTTGTACTTGAAGTTGAGCAGATACAACAGCAACCTAAGGAATATTTAAAATGTCCTCAGTCACTATAGTATTACAGCTATACAATGCAGATTACAGAGAGCCACTGCCTACGTTGCCAGCCCTAGGCAGGGTGGCACTCCATCACTGGGGCCACTCAACAACACACCCACATTCACTCAGGGGACCTCAGCATTTTAAGACACAAAGTGGACTGCTCTTTCAACAAGAAATGCAAAATACTCATCAAGGGATTGTGCTAGAGAGGTGCCCATTCCTGCAGGTAACTGTAGACATAAAGACCAAAAAACTTGCATTTTTAGGCTCAGCGCTTAAAAATTAACTTATTATTTAGTTACTTTTCAATAAAGGCGGGAAGAATATCTTTACTTAAATTCAGCCGTCATTAGGCTAGTGAAGAAATTACCATAGTTGTTTTTTTTTCTTGTCTCTTCAACTCAATGTTCACATGACTCTACTGTCTAATAACAAAGTGTTATAATTTAAAATATAACAACATTAAAAGTACTTGGGATAGAAACCTTGTAACCCTTGTGGGATTTCTAAATATATTTAGATACTTAATAGTGTATTGTTTCTTAAAAATTATTAATTTACCAGCTCAAATTCCAGCTCTGAGACTGAAGAAACCTATTTAGGCATCACTAATAATATACCATTTCCTATTTTCCTATTTCTAATCACTCGTATTTTTGCTCATCCAGTAGCAGTCTGATTTCCTATAACTCGGAGTATTTCCTTATGGATGCTGAAATCTTGGGTATTTATGCTTGTATCTCCAACTTGACCATCTTCGTACCTGTTGACAAAGAGAAAAGCACAACTTAAAATAAATGTACTTTTCAGGGAAATATGACTGGCAAATTTACACTTTTAAATTAATAAATAACTATGTTGCTTTTCAAAGAAAAACTCATTTTTTGGCACATTAGTAAGATAACATGAAAAAGACATGATGACAAAACAAACATATTAGTCTTGACTTTATGTTTAGCCACACCATATCATGGAATACTTTACATCTATTCATACGGAAATATACTCAAGTCGATGCTTTCACTGTCAGCTTTTTCCTTGATTACTGCAAATGAAGAATGGGACTAAAAAGTCTGCAAAGACTGCCAGAGTTCACCGTACAATTAAATTATCTTTTCATATTCTGATCTTTCAATCATGAAAGTTTCAAATAACAAAAAGCAAAAAATTACTTACACAAAGAAAAACCTTGTGCAGACATGATCTGTATTGGGAACTACCCATATATCACCATGTTTGTGCAGATCAGGAGAAGTAATAACTGCAATTAAAAAGAAACTAGTGTCAGTCTGACATTCCCCATACAGAAATGACAAGACCATTTTGTCCACAGTCATACCTTCACATAAGGCTATGCACTTCAAATTGCGACTTTGCAAAAATTGTGGTTGGAGTCCTTTTTTCTGCAACTAAACACAAAGGAAATAATTCAGCAAAAAATGTCACATAAACTTTTTATACTTTAAAGCAATTATAATTTTCTTTCATCAAAACTGAGGCAACCTTATACATTCTTCCTTAGAATTAAGACAATGGTTTTAAATGGCAGAAAAAAAAATTACCAAGATGTATATTACTATATAAATCTACTGGCAAAATGTAAAGAGGAAACTTCTGTAATAGGGATGGTTAGAGCATCAGATGCAGAGAGAATAACAATTGCATTCATTTATTCAGCAGCTGAACATCTAGATTTACAGTGCATCCGGAAAATATTCACAGCGCATCACTTTTTCCACATTTTGTTATGTTACAGCCTTATTCCAAAATGGATTAAATTCATTTTTTTCCTCAGAATTCTACACACAACACCCCATAATGACAGCGGCTGTGAATACTTATGTACATGTGATTTCTTAGTTTTTTTAATTTTAACAAATTTGCAAAAACCTCAAGTAAACTTTTTTCACGTTGTCATTATGGGGTGTTGTGTGTTGACTTCTGAGGAAAAAAATGCTATTTCCATTGCAGACCATGGTTACTGGTTTCCACCTGTGATCAATTATAATCAGTTTGATTAGTGAAGTATAAAAGACCACCACCCAATGTCAATATTTTGTTGAACTTTGGCTTTAATGACAGCCTTGAGTCTGTTGGGATACTACTCTATCAGCTTTGCACATATAGATTGAAAAATATTTGCCCACTCTTCTTTACAGAACTGTTCAAGATCGGTCAAATTGGATGGTGAGTGTTGGACTGCTATCTTCAAATCTTTCCACGGATTTTCAGTGGGATTTAGGTCTTACTGGGCCTCAAAAGGACATTAACTTTTTTCTCCTTCAGCCACTGAAATTTGCTGTGTGTTTTCGGTTGTTGTCATGTTGAAAGGTGAACATTCTGCCCATCTCCAACTTTTTGGCAGAGGGTAGCAGGTTTTCCTCAAGAATTTTTCCTTCTACCCTAACCAGAGCCCCAGGCCCTGCGGCAGAGAAACACCTCCACAACAGGATGCTTCCACCTCCATGCTTTACTGTAGGTATGGTGTGCTGGGGATGGTGAGCTGCATTGGATTTCCACCAGGTGTACCGTTTGGTATTGAGGCCAAGCAGTTTGATTTTGGTCTCATCTGACCATAAGACCTTTTTCCACTTGGCATCAGTATCTTCAAAGTGCATTCTGGCAAAGCTCAAACTAGCCTTAATGTAGCCTTTCTTCAGAAGTGGCTTTTTCCATGAGACTCTACCGAAAAAGCCACAATTGTGGAGCACTTGTGATATTGTTGTCACATGCACACAATGACCATTCTTTGCTATGAAATCCTGTAACTCCTTCAAAGTGGCCATTGGCCTCTGGTAGCTTCGCTTACCAGTTTCCTCCTTACTCCTCCATCCAGTTTGGAGGGACGGCCGGATCCAGGGAGGGTCCTAGTAGTACCAAAACACTTGGCACTTCTTTATTATGGACTTTATTGTGTTCCTTGGGATTGATAAAGCACTTGAGATTTTTTTTGTATCCATCTCCTGCCTTATGTCTGTCCACAACTCTATCCCTGAGATCTTTTGAAAGTGGCTTGCCACCCAGAGTCAGTTGTTTGCTGTCAGTTGCACTACCAAGCAAGGGAATGCTCCTGGAACAGCTGTTTTTATACTTCACTAATCACACAAATTATAATTGATCACAGGTGGAAGTCAGTAACCATGGTCTGCAATGGAAATAGCGGTTACTTACACCTGATTGAGTTTACAAATATTGTTTAGGTTGCGATCCTTTATTAATCTCAATATTTCTTGTTTTTTTCTTTTTTAAAATTCTTCTGAACTGTAGCTGTGATATCTTTAACTTGGATGTTATAGATTGCATTGAGTAAATAAAGCTGGAAAAAATATTGGTTTGTATGTTTTCATTTAAGGCTATAAAGCAAAAAAAAGGGAATATTTTGAAGGGGGTAATTCTTTTCTATACCCACAGTACATAGTTATACGCATACACAAAGAAACTCAGCAGTGCTCTATGAATGACAAACACACATCTGGTTAATCTCTAGCACTTTAAACCACACAAGTGCCTTAGGAATAACAAAGCCTGCCACTCTCTCAGCACTTCAAGAGACTTATTATCGGCACAAACAACATACGATGGTAATGATCTCTCAGACCTAATTATTATTATTGGTCTACAAGAATACATTTAAACATACAAAGGTGCAGCATTCTTGACTATAGGCCATTTATCAGCCAAGAATGCCTTACTTTATGTACTTTTCCCCACTATGGGGTGGAGCTCTCACCTGCAGCCTTAATAAACCTCACAGCACAGAGGTAATGGCAAACCTCCTGCTGCACCAGGTGCTCAAAGAAATCTACCTTATTACTTCAATCACTCTAGACATTAAGACAAATCATAGAAAGTTAAAAGCAGCATGGGATTTATTACAGGAATACTAATAATACCAGCAGAACAAAGAATAATAGAAAATAGGACTGATATTAAAGTCTGGATATATATAGTCTTTAGAAAAAGCTTACGAAAAGTTAAAGATGACAAGGATGAATGTTGCAGGTGGCTTGTGATCTAGCACTCGTAGTTATTTATTAGATGCATTTCTGATGATCAGATGGAAATGGCTGCACGTTGACATCACTCTGTTCTCTTGTGACATCTTCGTCCCTTCTTCCTTCCTCTATCACTCCTCAGATGAGGCATATTTATTCTAAAATTCTACCGGGGGGTTTTGCAAGATGTGACTGTTAGATATTCTGATTGGCTGGCTGACAATATGATGAATGAATTCACTGTCAGTTTTCCCAAACAATAAAACTTTTTTGATGTTCTCTGAGGTATTGGCAGGTTTTCCTTTCCCAGGCTGTAAAATAATTAGATGTCTATCCTTTCTCAGGTTATAAAGTAATTGATAGCCTGGGCCACCAGCATGTCTTCCTTTCTTTGTTTGTACAGCTGTTTTAAAAGTGAGGTATAACTGGGAAGAAGACATGCTTTGATTTGTCCTGAATATAGTTCATCTGTTGTCTTGAACAAAATATAATGGAAATATAAATCAAAATGTACAGATTTTGTACCCCAGAACATATACAATTACCATAATAACTCAATGAATCATCCAGAATAAAAGAGCAAATCAGAGGAGCTTGTGTGTCAGAGAGCTACCCAATCAGCTCAGCTCCTGAGCAAGAGAAGTGGCACTGTTGCGAACGGTCTTCTCTTCCTTTTACACAGCTAAGTAGACATGCCCAGGGAGGGCAACCAAGCCAGACAGTAAAGTCAGAAGTCTCACCCCTTCTGGTACTGGGGACATAAACACTGGAACCCCAGGAAGGTGACTTCGTCTTCAGAAGAGCAGAGAGGAGAGAAGACAAGGACCTACATGCCATTTAAGCCATTTAGTTATAATTGTTTTAATCCCTTTGAAGCCTGAGTTAATTTGGTCAGGGCTGTTACCATTTTTTCCTTTCGAGTTAAAAAGTAAACAAATTACAGAGGGTGGTACCTCATATTTTTGCATTGTATAGATGACAAAACTAGTTGCTTTTTTCTTTAAAATATGTTTAGCAACAAATAAAGTGCTTTATTAGTAATATTGTTTATCTTATTACTCGAGACATGTCTTTGGGTGTATAAAGGGAAAGAAAACTACCTCTAGTCGTATACATTTTGAAAAGTATTGTGGCCCGAGTTATTTTGTATTTTCTATAACATACTCAAAGCACATAAATTGAATTGACCCACTTACGTTCCGTCACATTGTTCAAATCATTCCAATGAAACAAAACAAGGTTTATCAGAAGGATATGTTTACTTGGCCTTGCCAAATTATTAACAAAAAAAATAAAATCATATCCAACAACATTCAAAACAGAACACCAATTATGATCTATCTAAACAAGTGCTAGGTGCTCACTGTAAAGGCGGGGCCACAAGGGTAAACTCTTATTTTCTTCCTTGCTCTTTTACCATATTTAATTTAAGACTGGTTCTTAATCTTCTGGAGAACTCCTAGCTTTGCGAACTTTCAATTCTGAAGGGCCTTTAAACCACATACCTAAAGCAAGGTTCAGCACTCTAAGCTGAGTCTACAACCAGAGCTTAGCACCCTTGACCCACTTTCTCTGTAAAATCAGGTCATTTGGTTTTCCTCTTATTTATTGCGGGACTGCCATTATCCTATCCTTGTGATCCCTGTGGACCAAGCTGCTACCATATTATTATTCATGGCAGAACAGGGGGCCAACATGTACCATTTTAAATTGTGGTGGATGATTTAGCCAGTGGAAACAAATCCTTAAAAGAAGGTTTGGTTGAAAAAAGAAATATATTGTGTGGAGAAGTTAGAAAAAAAACAGTGCTTCCACCATTGTTAATCTGTCCAAGATTTTGTAAAGTGGATTGGACATATTGTGGTTGGTACCAGTAGTTGACTAAAAGAAAACACTTAGACATCTCCAAAAGCACATGAGAAACTGACACACACAGGGGGTGTGGATTACAGAATGCAGAATAACACCTGCACCAATGTATTCTGCACTGGTAACAACTGTCATATCACAGACAGTTACCTGCCATTGTGTCAGATTAATATGCAGTGTCACTTTCTGCTTTAGGATCCAAGGTTATGGTCAACTCTGATGGACAAGATTGTATCCACAAAAGGTACAGACAGGATAATGGGTTCTTCAAGAGATGATTTAATGTGGAATATCATGTGTCTCTACACCTGGCATTATGGTTACAGAGCTGCACCATATGACAAAAAAACACATTTCACCAACATTAAGTGCACTATGACCAGTGTCACACACGTGTGATTAGGAAACAACTAAAGGGCCTGAATAATAGTAATTCCATGCCCGACCAGGGGGTGGCAGGGTACACTAATTTTTTCTCTCAATTTCTTACAGACCATTCTTGGAAAATCCCGCCCGGTTCTGGGGCAGCCAATGACGTCACTTCCTGATTTGGTGGTGCTGACGATGTCACTTCCGGTTCCAGCCCTGATGACATCACTTGCTATCCTTTCATTTAAAGGCGCCATTTTAAGGCAGCAAATCAGTTCTCTTTTGGACTCAGTCGTGTGAACATGTCTGTTCTGTTTAATCAATTTTGCAGCCAGGAAATATTATACGGGTGGCTGCACCAAACCTTTTCAATAACTGCTCTCATTTTTGTGACACCAGTTAACAGTAGGTTCACAGGGTGATAAAACCTTCCATGATTCCCTTCATAAGCACCACTAAAAGCAGGGTTTTCTAGCAAGATTATGAATGACCATGTACTGGCACCAACAGTACTGAAGTTCTTGAAACATAAATACTGAGAAGCCCACCAGGTCCTCCAACCTCAGTCTAGCTAGGTATGCATGAACTTTGGGGTTCATGGAAAGGTTCAGCTGACCAGGAACATGAAAACAGACATGAAATGGAATAATATCCTTGAAAACCTTATTGACTATGCATACCATTTGGCTGAAGAACCCCATTCTTATTAATGACTTTTTTAATATAGCATTAAAAATCTATCCCATAAAATAATTTTCTTTGTATTATCAAAGAAACATTTTGCAGAAATTGGGCAAGTGTTTTACCAATATATAATATACACACATTCACTTTACATTTTATATATGTATTAGGTATA
Organism: Polypterus senegalus; assembly: GCF_016835505.1. NCBI lineage: Eukaryota > Metazoa > Chordata > Cladistia > Polypteriformes > Polypteridae > Polypterus > Polypterus senegalus. Next base: position 37,164,500 of record NC_053160.1, on the reverse strand, counting down.
AAAATTGGTCTTTATTTCACTTGTTTTTCCATAGGTAAAGATAATGGTGACATACTAGTTTTCTTAGACAATGCTTTTTCTACCTACAGAAAGGTTCACCAGCTAATTCTGAGAAATTCCAAAGTCATCCAGAGACACGAGCTGTGAGCGGTGCCCAATATGCTGATGCATTTTGCAAATTCTTTCAGTACCATGGAGCTATTCTAGAAAATCTAAACTGTAAGGTTCCTCACCTGTGTAACCCTGGTGCTGCTCAAAGGCAAGTGAATCGCTATTATGAGTTTCCCATACTTAAACAGAGTAGAGAGATACTATTTTTTCTTTTTTTTTCTTTCTTGCTGTCCAGTTCTAGCTCTGTTGACCAGTTTCTACAGGCTCTGCCCAATGATCTGGGTTGAGTGTTCTGTTAGTCTTTCTCCAAAGCTTCACACTGATCTAACTTGGCCAGCTGTTTATGTATGCTTATGCAGGCTGAAGTAATTGGATGTTGCACAGGCAATGGTGCTGCTTTTCAATAGCGTAATTTTTGTTTTACAGGTGACCACACCAACCTCATCCATTATCAAACCATCTTAACTCAAGTCAGGGTCATGGAGCAGGGCTTAAGGAGACTTCACCTTATTCTGGTAACATTAGCTACAAGGAAGAAATCTCTATAATCTCATCCCCTGACTGGGATGCCAGTACATCTCATGGAACACTCATCATGCACACAACTGCATTCATTTACACCAAGCAAATATGGAGTCACCAATTAACCTAACCAACAAGTCTTTGGGATTTTATTGGAAAACTGGGAGGGTGTTTTAGGGTTTTAGGAGATACACTCACACTGTTGGGAAGTAAGTACCAGGACCCTTGAACTGCTAAGGTGTCAGAATAAACTAATTTTATTTACAATTTCATATTTGCTAGTAGGGAGAGGGAGAGAGACAACAAACTTATTTTTATTGTAAATGCAAGCATGAGTCCAGGTGCTGAAGTGTGTTTAAATGTCAGCTTATTTTTTATTTTGAAACTGTGTAGAACAGAGTGCACCATTTCAAAAGGTGTGGGGAACATTTCTCCCTAAAAATTAACACCCTCATTGATGTTCACAGTGAAATGTTTATTTTTACTTATTCACTGTGACTTTCTGTGACTGTTTGTATAAAGCCTTGCTGTGCTCAAGGTCTGTGTCATTGTCTTATTTCATTTGTCTCCCTAGAAGGGATGCTGTTGTTATCCTTTTGTCTGTCTTTAAACTGATGTGTGGTGTCTGCTTTCATATACATAGACATCATCAAACAACTTTTACTGTATATGCAGTAGCACCTTACTGTAGCATACATCTTCACAAGATGTTTTGCATGTTAAAAAAGATTAAAAAAACAGTACAGTGGTTTTCATTTACATTTTCACAATGGAACAAAAGCATTTTGAATGACTGTCAGAGTCACTTGAATCTGTGAACCACTGAAGGATACTAAAAAGGCAACAACTCTTTGCCAATGATCACTTTACAGGAGCTTCAAATTCAAGCTAGTGTTCCAAATGAAGCAGTATACTTTGCTAAAGGCCATAAAATGGGCAAAGAGTCCTACCATACATGTGGTTTGTGGCTTAGTGGTTGGGCAAGAAGCTGGCATAGTCCCTGTTGAAAATTAAGTGGTATTACAGTGATCCCTCGCTATATCGCGCTTCAACTTTCGTGGCTTCACTCCATCGCAGATTTTAAATGTAAGCATATCTAAATATATATCACGGATTTTTTGCTGGTTCGCGGATTTCTGCGGACAATGGGTCTTTAATTTATGGTACATGCTTCCTCAGTTTGTTTGCCCAGTTGATTTCATACAAGGGACGCTATTGGCGGATGGCTGAGAAGCTACCCAATCAGAGCATGTTTTACGTATTAAATAAAACTTCTCAATGATATATGATATGCTTCCCATGCGATGCTTTGCACACTTAAAAGCTCTAACAGCCCGTATTGATTTTTGATTGTTTGCTTTTCTCTGTCTCTCTCTCTCTCTCTCTGACATTCTCTGTTCCTGACGGAGGGGGTGTGAGCAGAGGGGCTGTTTGCACAGAGGCTGTTTGCTTAGAAGATACGGACGCTCCTGTAAAAAATGCTGAAAGAGTACCTTCACATTGATCCCTTCATTGCAGCCGCTTTATCGCGGGTGCTTCGTATACTTAAAAGCCCAACAGCCCTACTGATTTTTGATTGTTTACATTTCTCTCTCTCTCTGACATTCTTTGCTCCTGACGGCACTCCTTTGAAGAGGAAGATATGTTTGCATTCTTTTAACTGTGAGAAAGAACTGTCATCTCTGTCTTGTCATGGAGCACAGTTTAAACTTTTGACTAAAGGGTGTTATTTCATGTCTAGAGGGCTCTAATAATGTTAAAAAACGTATATTTAGAAGGTCGTAAACAGGTTTTCTATGCTCTAACTGCGAAAATATTAGATTTATAAATACAGAATACTACTTCGTGGAAATTCATTTATCTGTCTGGAGCGGATTAACCACGATAAACGTGGGTTTACTGTATAACTGTGCGGAGAATATTTATAAACAGTGTGGGAGAGTTTCTAAGGGCTTAAAATATATAAAAATAACTATACAAACATATGGTTTCTACTTCGCGGATTTTCACCTATCGTGGGGAGTTCTGGAACGCAACTCCCGCGATCAAGGAGGGATTACTGTATATGAAGGCAGAAGGTAGCTCAATTATATAAAACACCCTGGAAAAAGAAGCAAACTTCTAAAAAGTGACAGTGAAATAAATGCAGGAAAAAAAGTGCAGAGAAAAGTTGCTAAAAGGTTCAGACATGGGAAGCACTATTAGAAAATGTACTCTTTAAAAAATCCAAATGGGGTGTTTTAAAGTGGAAACAGTTTGACCTCACAAAATTCAAGAACCCTACACCCACAGTCAGAAGCTGTGAAATGTCAGTATAAAGGTCCTTATATTAATTTATGAGGATTACAGCCATTTCCAAAGGAATCCGAGTAAAATATTAAATGTAAAATATCATTATTACACCAAAATAATGGCTATATGAAAAGATTGGCAAGATGGGGGTCATAAGCACTGTCTCTTTAGGGAAAAGTCCTAAGGCCCGGGAAGACAAAAGGTAATTTTCTGGTCTGAATGCACTTGTTATCCCTATAATGAGGCACATCACTCTGCTCCCACTTTCACTATATCAAGTCTTGATGGCAGAATCAATCAAGGTAAACAAAGCTAGACTCTTGCTATGAATAATACAATAGCGGTCAATGCCTCCATTTTGAACACTGGCTGACCTATTAAAGTTAAACGTTGCTCCTACTCAGAAAACAAAACCTGTGCCTGAGAAGAATCTGTGTGTTATTTGATGAACTCCTGCCATTTCATTTCTAGAGCAAAGGCTAAAGGAATGAATGAACATGGCCTTGTAAGAAGACATACTGAGATGCTAACAAAAGGAGGCAGTTGAACCATAAGTGTACCATTTGTTTATGTCTCACAAAATACTGTTAACAGATGTATTTTTAAAGGTTTGCATATAAAAAGCAACACTGAGATAGCTCTTTTTTCCTGATTTTAAAGTCTAGTCAAATACTAGTGATGTTGAATTATATTTTGATAAATGATGGTTCTACGTTGCTGAACCATGATATTTTTGGTTGAATTCCTTTGGTGGGGGAAATTAAGCCAATGGGTTTGGGACAATCTTTTTTTCTTTCATACTTTGCATTATAACAGTGTACACAAACCCACCTTAACAGCACCAGATCAAGCAAAAAAATGCATAAGCCTTACAAGTCGGTAATAGTTTATAGCTCTAATACTGTGGCTTTAAAGACTATGCAACTATTAAAAAAATATGCACTCACAGATTCCTGACAGATACAGTACTTTGAAGTTCACATTCAGGTTTGTGTGGTTTTATGATCAAGAAAATTAATTTGGACAACACAGTGTCAAAGTGCTATGGAACTCAATCAAGTAAAAACACAGACATGGACAGCAGTGGGACAATATCTGTCCGCAAATAGCTAATATCAAAATAAAGGAAACACTCATGAAATGTGGCATCTAATTATGGTTGTTGTTTGCACATACAGATAACCAAAGATAACAAGTGAAAGTATTCATTCCGTGTCTTGCATCTTTCAAATAATGAAGAAATATGTATACTGCGTTTCTTCCTCAGGTATAATATGCTGTTTTCAACTAGCTTTGGATTTAGCTTTACAATTATCATACATTTACACTGGCTGTTGCAGACTGACTGAAATCAAATGTATGTCTTTATTCTAAAATAGTAAGAATAAGAGCAGTTCACCTCTCAAAACAGAGTCGTGCAGGATCAAACTCATGATCTTTTGATTAACAGTCAGTAGTTGAAACCGTTGCGCCACCGAGGAAGTCGTAGTAAATGTGTGTCAATGTCGCAAGCAAACACGGCTTTTTTTTCTGCAGTTATATTTTTGAATAAAAGCGCACTTGTTCTGTTATATTTTGTACCTTTTGTGAAAGTGTTTCTTTGATATTTGGAGTTCAGGCTTCACACTTTACACACTTCATGTCTACATTGTGTCAATTATTACTAAAACTTGAAAAACGTTTCTTTTTTTAACAATGCGTTTACTGTACATAGATTGTTGTAGACACGGAACACACATGAAATGCATGTGTTTCAAATAATGATATAGTATTTCTAAGAGGTGTCGTTTTGCTTGACTTCTAACTCTATACAACTCCAAGCAACTGACACACAGGTAAACAGACTTGAGCTGACAAAACTGCACGCCGGTGGGGGATGTGACAGCAGACTGCCTGCTGTTTGCTGCTTATCAACACATTTAAAGGACAAAAGACGCTGACGGAGAAGTGAGAAGCAATTTAAGGTGGGACGGAGCTACAAGTTTTTTCTTAGGCTCTGGTAATTCTAGTGTTAAATAGTATAGTGGAATTATTAAAATGGTGCATATAATCATTTTTAAACATCTTTCCCAGAACCAATTACCTATGCTTAGACAATTTGTGTTTTTAATGAATGGCAAACTATGTTATACACAATAAGGTATTAATTTATGTTAAGCTGCTAGTTATGACAGATGTGCTGTGAGATTTCTCAATTAAAGAATAAGTCTAAAGGTTCAGTAGATATAATAACGGTGCCAGAGAGTGGGGACATGTCACATGTTGATTAACACACGCACTCTAAACTTTCATTGTATTCTGTACAAGTGACAATAATAACCCAATAAAGCTATTGCCAAAAGACTGACAAATAATTTTCAATTTTTTAAACAAAGTGGCTGAGCACATTAATTTCGGTCTAGACGGTTCAAGTTTTCTCTGGCTTACCTGCACAGAAGCATTGGTTCTGTTGCTCGAAGTAACTTCATCCTTAGATGCCACTTTTTGCTGCTTTTTGTTCATCCCTGTGACATTTGAAGACACAATTAGAATAAGGCATATACAACAATTAATTTTATGAATCTGGAGCAGTTTCTAATCCGAGTATAACATCAAGTAAATGAAACTTATGGGACATTGATCTGGTCAGTTAAGTAGCAGAGGGGGTTGTTAATCAGTTTCATCTGCTGTGGTGTTAATGAAATTAACAACAAGTGCACTAGAGGGGCAACAATGAAACGACCCCCAAAACAGGAATGGTTTAACAGATGGAGGCCACTGACATTATTCCTTCCTCATCTCTTCTGACTGTTTTTTCATTAGTTTTGCATTTGACTATGGTCAGTATCACTAATGGTAGCATGAGGCGATACCTGGACCCTATAGAGGTAGTCCAACTTCTCCAGGATGGCACATCAATACGTGCCATTGCCAGAAGGTTTGCTGTGTCTCCCAGCACAGTCTCAGGGGCATGCAGGAGATTCCAGGAGACAGGCAATTACTCTAGGAGAGCTGGACAGGGCCGTAGAAGGTCCTTAACCCTTAAGCAGGGCCGGTATCTGCTCCTATAGGCAAGGAGGAACAGAATGAGCACTGTCAGAGCCCTACAAAATGACCTCCAGCAGGACACTGGTGTGAATGTCTCTAACCAAACAATCAGAAACTTTATGAGGGTGGCTTGAGTTTACTATATTTTTGATTTTTTAAAGAGATTAGGTAAAGAACATTATGATTTTTAATTTAACTTTTTAAGTCAACTACAGTGGTGCCTCATAGTTCGAATGATTCTACCTTTGAACATTCCAGAGTTTGAATGCTAAAATCCAAGAGAAATATGTCCCAGTGGTCGAACGATGCTTCTAAGTGTAAGCCGTGAAAAAAATGCAGCAACAGATGGCACTTACACAGCAGGCGTAAATATATTTTGTTGTGTACAGTCTTAGTTATAGTACACCAGCTTTTGTTGACATAAAGGCAAAACTCGATAGCTATATCCGGAATGAGTGAATGAAGCCAGGTCTCTGTAATTAGCAGAAAGCAACTGTCCTTAACAATCTTATCTGCTGTAACCTGTAGCTTCAATTCGCCCATCTTATTTGCAAATAATCTTGCATTGGTGAAAAAAATACTAGGAAGAGGCCGCTTATGTGGCCACCAACATAGACTCTCCAGCACACCAGCCCTGTTGACCTGCTTCTGCCTCCTGTCCTTGAGCAACTTCCATCTCCTACCTGTGGGGATGTTAATCCTTGGGGAACATGGATGCTTGATTATGTCTGCTGGGATGTCGTTGAAGCAGAGAAACTCAGCTGTAACAGTCTGCTTGTTGCATAGTCCTATTTTTAGGAAATCTTGTCAGCTGTAGACATTATTTGCTCAGCAGAATGTCATTATGATGAACAGCAACACATACACAAAAGGACAAATAAAGCGCCAAAAGGAAGAGCATCAAGCCACTGCGTCTATGTGCGCCTCCATATATTTCATTTTATGATAGAGTATTTATGCATTTTATTTATTGTTTTCATGTTTTAGTGTATTATTTAGGGCAGGGATCTCCAACCTTTTCCCCTGAGAGCTACTTTTACAAAATGAAAATGACTGAGAGCTACTCATGTTTTCTAACGTTTATTCTCATAGCTTATTTCAACCCAAACTGAATAAGCTTGTTTTGCCTGAACATTTACAAAATGTTGGTGTCCACAACGCATATTTTGCATTAAAACATCATAAAATATATTTAGTTCACCTGCAAGTGCATTTTCTATGCCTGTATTCATTTTCTAGTGTATCTCACACTATTGAATTAAAACATGAATGCTGTCAAAACAAAACAATGCAATTACAAATACACGAATATTACTTACGGTTAATTTGTCATTTTGTTACATGTCACTGTTTCACTTCACAAGAGTATTCACATGTCCAGTTGCATGTGTGATGTGTTTTTTAGTTAGTTAGATGACTGGCATTGCATAGAGTCAACAAGAGGGACAGGTGTAAGATGGAGTGTAGCCACTTAGGTTCACTATTATGGAGTCATGTAAATGTTCATCTGTCAGTCTTGTTCTGAACTTTGATTACATGACATTCACGTCAGAAAAGGCAGACTCACTGAGGTATGTAGACCCAAACAAAGCAGACATTTTCAGAGCTGCTTGGTTAAGATTTGTATAGTTATCTAGCTCTACTAAGCTCCAGAAATGCTGAGAATGCTGTTGAGACTTTAAGTGCACATTATTTTGAAGGTTTACTAATATATAATATATAAAATCCAATGTCTGTCCGCTGTTCAGGAGAGAACTACTTAACGGATTCAGATGGGGTTTTTTTCTATAATTTGCTTGAACATTTCGGTTAAATTTGCGACCTCTCATTTCGCTATGTATCATAGTTTGCTTGCGGTACCAATTTATTAGCATGAATTCAAGTGAGACACAGCGGGCAGAGGGCGTGTTCCTTACCCCCACTTAGTTAGCGAATGACAGAACAACTGAATTCAACTTTGTTTGATTGGTAAAATAAAGTGTTACTTAGGCCTTGATGAGTTTGAGTCCAGATATTCTCTTAAGTGTATGCCACATTGAAAAGATTGTGGATCGTGATTTTGTGTTAAAAGGATCGTGATATGATGTTTTGGAAATATCACCTACCCCTAATTTGACTAATCAGGTTTTCAAATTTATGCAGGATTCATTACCCATTTGGCGAGCTACTTGGAAAGGGATTGTGAGCAAATGGTAGCTTGCGAGCAACGTGTTGGAGACCCCTGATTTAGGGTATATAAGTGTGCTATTTATACCTTAAATTATGTGTATTTGTTGTTTAAATTTATAAAAATTGGTATTGCTTAGTGTCAGTGAATAGATTCATTCACTTTCCATTGTTTCTAATGGGAAGAACTGATTCAAACTTTAAACAATTTTGTTCGAAGTACAAGGCACCACGGTATAATAAAAAAAACATGCAGTTTCTGCTTAAATTTAAGCAAATCATAAACCCAGAAAAAAGGCTTCAAAAGAAAACTGTAGGAGAGATATCTATATACCTGGCCAGTGTGAACTACTACTACATAAACTGGCTTATCAGTCCAAAACTTGGTTCAGCTACAGATTTTAAAAGACTGGGGGAGCTTAAGGAAGCCACAGACAATGGGTGTTATGAGTGTTATTCTAGAGGGATAGCTTCAGTAGGCCATATAATTCCCAGGAATCCTTAAGGTTGTTGTGAAGAAAAAATTTACAGACAAGGAGAACAGGATGCAAAAACAGAGAGCTCATCAGACTGAATATCTGTCCATCATGCAATTATCAGTCCTCACTTAAACTACTTCAAGGTCACACAACCTGAAACCCATTCCAGTAGCAGTAGACAAAAGCAGGAACCAGTTCTGAGCAGACTGATAGCTCACTGTAGGTCACATAAATCAAACACCTACATTTACAGTACACATACTGTGACAACTGAACATATTTGGGTTTTGGGCATAGAGTTTGAATACCCAGACAGAAACCCACAGACACTGGGAATTTGGGCAAGTAAACACATGGTATCCAGGCTTGCTTAACACTAGAATCCTTGAAGCCTACGAAAAAAGTCGTAATGCAGGGTCGGCATAAATTCCTTCTCCATCATCGTCTGTTTTGCAAATGTGTCAATCAGCACAAGCAGCATGCTATCCCATCCCCCACCTCAAGTCTGTTTATCTGGGTGTGAGGTGCCTGGAGTTGTATAAGGTAAATAATATACAGTATCGCTATTCGGAATACATACATTTCATGTGTGTTCCATGTCTACAATGATCTGGATAAATGTAGGATGACAGGAAATGTGAGACAAGAAATGTTGAACACACAACTAACACAGAAACATTTTCCATGGTATAGTAAAAATTAATAAAATGTTGACGTGAAATGTATAATGTTTGAAGACTGAAGTTCAAATATCAAATACATTCACAAAATGTATAACAAAACAAGTGCACCTTTATTCAAAAATATACCTGAAGAAAAAGATATTATTCAATTTTGCTGCCAATATGTAAAAAACAAAACCCAAATACCAATTACATGGCTGATGTAGAGGTAAGAGTGGCTGCTTTAAACCAAGAGGTTGCGGATTCGATTCTGGATCTTCCCAACATTTTCCATTTTGAGTAATGAGCTTCTTTTATTATTACTATTATATAATAAAAACATACAATTTAAGGCACCTTACACCCAGATAAACAGATTTGAGTGGGAAGAACTACAGCTGCGTCGATTTTGGGGGGGTTAGGCTTAGGGTTAGGGATAGCAGGTTGCTTGCTGCTTGGACTGATTGACACATTTGCAAAACAAAGATACTGATGGAGAGGTGCGAAGGAATTTAAGGTGGCCGGCGTTAGGTTTTTTTTTTCATAGGCTGCAGGGATTCTAATGTTAAGGATCATTGCTATTTTCCTTGAACTCCACCTAACTTTCTGAGAGGACATTCAAGCAAACATATACAAAGTCTTTCTCATACAGGAACCTTTTGAGTATTACCAAGGACAGAGACTCAGTTGCAGGGTTTACACAGTATGGGCAGCATGATAAAGACATGTAACTAGACAGGTACTAAATAAAGCATTGCATCCACTTGCTGGTCATAAAACCGCAGACAAAAGAATTTTCTCATATATAGACTTCGGGTTGGTTTTTACTAATGTGCCACATGATCTCAATCATGTGTTTTGACAAATCTCCAGTGTATTTTCATCTCAAGCTAAACCTAACTGCCATGCAAAAAGTAATCTATACTAATAAAAGGCAAAGCCCTCACTCACTCACTCACTCACTCACTCACTCACTCACTCATCACTAATTCTCCAACTTCCCGTGTAGGTAGAAGGCTGAAATTTGGCAGGCTCATTCCTTACAGCTTACATACAAAAGTTGGGCAGGTTTCTTTTCGAAATTCTACGCGTAATGGTCATAACTGGAACCTATTTTTCTCCATATACTGTAATGGACGTTAGCTTGACGGCCGTGGGGGAGGGAAGTTGCATGTGACATCATCACGCCTCCCACGTAATCACGTGAACAGACTGTGACCGCAGTATATAGAAAAGAAGGTAGAACTCCGAAAGAGCGCTGAAGAAAAACGCCGAATACTTTATTCATGAGATACAAGTTTAATGAGAAGACACGTGGTATAAACGAGACTTTGGATCACTTTGTAACGGAGTTAAAATTGCTGTAGCGAGAAACTTTTAAGTGCCGGGTCTTAGCTAACATTAAATAAAGCCGTGGACATCGCAACACCACACAAGAGAGCAGCTCACGTGAACTGACTGAACGCAGTATGAGTGGTCAATTCCATGCATCAAACCTGTTCAAAAAACGCATTACACAATTGACATGGTAGGAAAAGAATATGCTCCGAGCTGAGCTCCACAGCTAACACGGTCTTGCGGAAGCAACTTCGTCACGCTGCCACCAAATACTCACAGAAAAATCCACAAGTTAATACACACGCTGTCTCTGGAGTTTCACCACACTCAATGTATTCCTCGCATCCCTGTTACACCCTCTGATCTCCCATTTCAATTCAGATGCCTCCAATTTCCAGTAAGGCTCTGCTGCGTGATGACAAGTAAGAAGTCTCAGGGACAGACCCAACAAAAGGTTGCCATTGATTTCAGGCAAGATTGCTTTTCTCCTGGACAACTATACGTTGCATTCTCAAGAGTGAGCTCACGCAGCTTCATCATATTACAACCAGAATGCTGAACTGACAACGTAATATATAAAGAGAACTATAATAATCGTAATAAACGAACAATAAAACAGCGGAGAACCCGTGGATTAAATAAAAAGGCAGCTTCCTTGGCAAAGCAAGGAAAAAGGATGGCTTTATATGTCGTTCGTTTATAAAACAGCGGAGAAGCTGTGTACAGGCTGCTTCACAAAAAACTAGCGGAGCGTCTTATATGAGCAGGCAGTAAGCTAAAAAAGGGAATCAATAAATATCTATAATCGTAATAAACTAACAAAAAATAGCGTTACAGCCACGGATTAAATAAAGGAAATGGGTACCTGAACAGTAAAGTAACTCTCGAATAGCTACACAATAACTATAAGAATCGTAATAAACGAACAATAAAACAGTACAGAACCGCGAAGCAAGGAGAAACGATGGCCTTATATGCTGTTCGTTTATAAAGCAGCGGAGAAGCTGTGTGAAGTCAGCTACACAAAAAAACAGCAGAGCGCCACACTCTGAATGTATTCCTCGCATCACTGTTATACCCTCTGATCTCCCATTTCAATTCAAATGCCTCAAATTTCCAGTAAGGCTCTGCTTCGCGATGACAATTAATAAGTCTCAGGGACACACCCTACAAAAGGTTGCCATTGATTTGAGGCAACATTGCTTTCCTCCTGGACAAAACTATACGTTGCATTCTCAAAAGTAATCTCAGTGCACAGCTTGGTCATATTACAACCGGACTGCTGAACTGACAACATGGTATACAAAGAGATCCTTAACAGATAGTTATTCGTATATTTTCCCTCAGTTTAAAAAGGTTTTCTTTTCTTCTTAATAAAAATGTAAAAGCAGTTATTCATCGCTGCAAAGCGCGGGGATTTTGCTATATACAGTATATATGTAGATATATATGTATGTATGTATATATATATATATATGTAGATATGTGGATATGTATATATATGTGTGTATACAGTGGTGTGAAAAACTATTTGCCCCCTTCCTGATTTCTTATTCTTTTGCATGTTTGTCACACAAAATGTTTCTGATCATCTAACACATTTAACCATTAGTCAAATATAACACAAGTAAACACAAAATGCAGTTTTTAAATGATGGTTTTTATTATTTAGGGAGAAAAAAAAATCCAAACCTACATGGCCCTGTGTGAAAAAGTAATTGCCCCCTTGTTAAAAAATAACGTAACTGTGGTGTATCACACCTGAGTTCAATTTCCGTAGCCACCCCCAGGCCTGATTACTGCCACACCTGTTTCAATCAAGAAATCACTTAAATAGGAGCTGCCTGACAGAGAGAAGTAGACCAAAAGCACCTCAAAAGCTAGACATCATGCCAAGATCCAAAGAAATTCAGGAACAAATGAGAACAGAAGTAATTGAGATCTATCAGTCTGGTAAAGGTTATAAAGCCATTTCTAAAGCTTTGGGACTCCAGCGAACCACAGTGAGAGCCATTATCCACAAATGGCAAAAACATGGAACAGTGGTGAACCTTCTCAGGAGTGGCCAGCAGACCAAAATTACCCCAAGAGCGCAGAGACGACTCATCCGAGAGGTCACAAAAGACCCCAGGACAACGTCTAAAGAACTGCAGGCCTCACTTGCCTCAATTAAGGTCAGTGTTCACGACTCCACCAAAAGAAAGAGACTGGGCAAAAAAGGCCTGCATGGCAGACTTCCAAGACGCAAACGACTGTTAAGCAAAAAGAACATTAGGGCTTGTCTCAATTTTGCTAAGAAACATCTCAATGATTGCCAAGACTTTTGGGAAAATACCTAGTGGACTGATGAGACAAAAGTTGAACTTTTTGGAAGGCAAATGTCCCGTTACATCTGGCGTAAAAGGAACACAGCATTTCAGAAAAAGAACATCATACCAACAGTAAAATATGGTGGCGGTAGTGTGATGGTCTGGGGTTGTTTTGCTGCTTCAGGACTTGGAAGGCTTGCTGTGATAGATGGAACCATGAATTCTACTGTCTACCAAAAAATCCTGAAGGAGAATGTCCGGCCATCTGTTCGTCAACTCAAGCTGAAGCGATCTTGGGTGCTGCAACAGGACAATGACCCAAAACACACCAGCAAATCCACCTTTGAATGGCTGAAGAAAAACAAAATGAAGACTTTGGAGTGGCCTAGTCCTGACCTGAATCCAATTAAGATGGTATGGCATGACATTAAAAAGGCGGTTCATGCTAGAAAACCCTCAAATAAAGCTGAATTACAACAATTCTGCAAAGATAAGTGGGCCAAATTCCTCCAGAGCGCTGTAAAAGACTCATTGCAAGTTATCGCAAACGCTTGATTGCAGTTATTGCTGCTAAGGGTGGCCCAACCAGTTATTAGGGTTAGGGGGCAATTACTTTTTCACACAGGGCCATGTAGGTTTGGATTTTTTTCTCCCTAAATAATAAAAACCATCATTTAAAACTGCATTTTGTGTTTACTTGTGTTATATTTGACTAATGGCTAAATGTGTTTGATGATCAGAAACATTTTGTGTGACAAACATGCAAAAGAATAAGAAATCAGGAAGTGGGCAAATAGTTTTTCACACCCCTGTATATGTAGATATGTATATAAACTGCTCAAAAAAATTAAAGGAACACTTTGAAAACACATCAGATCTCAATGGGAAAAAGAAATCCTCCTGGATATCTATACTGATATAGACTGGGTAATGCGTTAGGAACGAAAGGATGCCACATCGTTTGATGGAAATGAAAATGATCAATCTACAGAGCCCTGAATTCAAAGACGCCCCAAAAATCAGAGTGAAAAAATTATGTGGCAGGCTAGTCCATTTTGCCAAAATTTAATTGCAGCAACTCAAAATTGTACGCAGCACTTTGTATGGCCCCTGTGTTCTTGTATACATGCCTGACAACATCGGTGCATGCTTCTAATGAGATGACAGATGGTGTTGTGGGGGATCTCCTCCCAGATCTGGACCAGGGCATCACTGAGCTCCTGGACAGTCTGAGGTGCATTGGATGGACCAAAACATAATGTCCCAGAGGTGTTCTATTGGATTTAGGTCAGGAAAGTGTGGTGGCCAGTCAATGGTATCAATTCCTTCATCCTCCAGGAACTGCCTGCATACTCTCACCACATGAGGCCAGGAATTGTCGTGCACCAGGAGCCACTGTATCAGCATAGGGTCTGACAATGGGTCCAAGGATTTCATCCTGATACCTAATGGCAGCCAAGGTGCCTTTGTCAAGCCTGTAGCGGTCTGTGTGACCCTCCATGGATATGCCTCCCCAGACAATCATTAACCCACCACCAAACTGCTCATGCTGAATGATGTTACAGGCAGCATAATGTTCTCCATGGCTTCTCCAGACCCTTTCACTTCTGTCACGTGCTAAGGGTGAACCTGCTCTCATCTGTAAAAAGCACAGGGCACCAGTGGTGCATCTGCCAATTCTGGTATTCTATGGCGAATGCCAATCGAGCTGCATGCTGCTGGGCAGTGAGCTCAGGGCTCATTAGAGGACATGGGGCCCTTGGGTCACCCTCACAAAGTCTTTCTGGTTGTTTGGTCAGAGACATTCACACCAGTGGCCTGCTGGAGGTCATTTTGTAGGGCTCTGGCAGTGCTCATCCTGTTCCTCTTTGCCCAAAGGAGCAGATACTGGTCCTGCCGATGGGTTATGGACCTTCTATGGCCCTCTCCAGCTCTCCTAGAGTAAATGCTTGTCTCCTAGAATCTCCTCCATGCCCTGGAGACTGTGCAGGGAGACACAGCAAACCTTCTGGCAATGACACGTATTGATGTGCCATCCTGGAGAAGTTGGACTACCTGTGCAACCTCTGTAGGGTCCAGGTATCGCCTCATGCTACCAGTAGTGACACTGACTGTAGCCAAATGCAAAACTAGTGAAGAAACAGTCAGAAAAGATGAGGAGGGAAAAATGTCAGTGGCCTCCACCTGTTAAACCATTCCTGTTTTGGGGGTCATCTCATTGTTGCCCCTCTAGTGCATCTGTTGTTAATTTCATTAACACCACAGTAGCTGAAACTGATTAACAACCCCCTCTGCTACTTAACTGACCAGATTAATATCCCATAAGTTTCATTGACTTTATGCTATACTCTGATTAAAAAGTGTTCCTTTAATTCTTTTGAGCAGTATATATTTACTGTATATATGTGTCTGTGTGTGTATGTGTGTATGTATGTATTATATATATATATATATATATATATATATATATATATATATATATATATATATATATATGCATATATATGTATATGTATATATATATATAGATATATATATATATATTATATAGATATATATATAGATATGTGTATGTGTAGATGTGTGTGTATAGATATGTGTAGATATGTGTATATTTATATACTGTATGTATATGTTTATATATGTGTGTGTGTGTGTGTATATTATATATATATATATATATATATATATATATATATATATATATATATATATATATATAAATGACAGCAACACTCATAACAGTGAAAAAACAATTACATTGACAATCATGTTATGTTATTTTTAAAATGTTTCCTTTTCTTTTTCATAACTTCTTTAACACACTACTTCTCCGCTGCAAAGCGCGGGTATTTTGTTAGTAATGTAATAAAAGCACAATATTCTTACAAATTGCCTTAGACAATGGGGAGGTAATCTCTGATAGTATCTTAAACTGGACTCTAATTAGACATTCAGAAAATTGTCAGTTGTAGTAATTTTACCTTCTGCATCAATGATATTGTATACAGTATAACATAAGGATTTATTCTGTGCTCACTGTTATTTTCAATCTGCATGTTCCATTAGGACAGATTCTATTAAAACACAAGATGAACTACCACAGTTATTGATGACACACAGCTTTACTTATCTATAGCACCTGATGACCTTGATTATCTGACCTCTCTGATCCAATGACTTACTTATATCTAAATATATAAGTAGTACTTTTCTCAAGCTAAATTAGGAAAAAACAGAAATCTTATTAGCTGACAAAAATGGAAATAGTGAAAGTCTTAGAAATAAATGTGATCCTTTTGCATTAAAAGTGAAAGCGAAAGTAAAGAATTTTGGTGTAATCATGGCCTCTGGCCTAAACTTTAAATTACAGATTAATCATACTACTAGGACTGCATTTTTCCATTTGACGAACAATGAAAAAGTTAGACTTTTTATAACACTGCAAGATGCAGAGAAATTAATTCAACCTTTTGTCTGTAGTCACATTAGATTATTGTAATGCATCCCTAACAGGACTACCTAAGAAATTAATCAGTTGCAATTAGTTCAGAATACAGCATCAAGAAAATTTTAGAAACCTTTCACTAGTTTTAGCATTATTACCCTGACTGCCTGTGTCACTTAGAATTGACGTTAAAATACCACTAATGGTATATACAGTAAAGCTTTAAATAATCTTGCTCCTTCCTATATTTTGGAATGCATTGCCCCTTCCATTCCAAGTGGTAACATCAGATTTTCAAATAGTGGTCTGTTTAATATTCCAGGAGCTATGCATAAAATAAGTTGTATAATGGACTTCACATTCCCACGACCGTTTCTCAGAATCTCTGGCGACCCAACAAGGCCAGCATCCTTGTCTCATTGCCATTCCTGAGCAACCGTGCCATTTCAAAAGAGAAATCGACTACTTCTACTCCTATTCATTGTTCATTTCCAGTGTAATCGGAGACTTTTGTGTGCTTACTGCTTTTTAGCAAGTCAATTATTAAGAAAAGAAATAGGAGTATCAAAAGGGACAAAAATGTAATTGTGAGTTACATTAATGATATAAAGTATGCGATATGGCCAAAAGAAAGAGGACACCCTTCCAGATTTTTAGGTTTGGGTGTTTCAACCACTCTCAATCTTAACAGGTGCAAAAAAAAAAAACAAAATTAGGTACACAGGCAAGCAATCTCCATTAACAAATGCTGGCAGTAGAATGGGTTGTACTAAAGAGCCCAGTGACTTTAAAACATGGTGCTTTCACAAGATGCCAATTTTTCCACAAGTCAGTATATGAAAGTTACTCTCTGCTGCCACAGTCAACTGTAAGGGTTATTACTGTGAAGTGGAATTATCTAGGAGAAACAACAGCTCAGCCACATTCATAGAGCAGGGTCCCCAAGTGTTGAAGCACACAGTGCGTACAAATCACCTATACTCTGCTGCATCACTTGTTAGCTGAAGAGGTGACATAATGTTGATGTGTTTAACTTAACAAGACAGAGGATAACAGTTTTTTAAATTGTTAATTTAACAAATATTTGCTATATACTGTAGAAACTAATTAATCACTAGAAACTAAAAAAATAAAATGTAAAGAAAGCAAAGAGAGTTTCAGATTATATGACCATGACTAGAGTTATAATACAAATGTAAAGAATAAAAGTGTTGTTTTACAAACCTGAGTAACCAAAGGAAATACTGGACAAAGGGCTTAGATATATTCCATTTCCATAAATGGCACCATGGAGCTAAAAGAAAAAAATAGTATAATTAAATATACTGATATTGTAGAAGGGTTATAGGAGGTAAAAACACTAAGGAAGAAACGGAGGAGAAGAGAGAGAGAGAGAGAAATGTACCTGGGGTGTGATCCAGAAAGAACCATAGGTCCTGATTTATTTTAACAGAGAAAGCAAAGAAGACTGACAGGAGGCCAGAGATGTGCCTTCTTAATGGCCACAAATAACTGAAGGGTGCAACAGTCTCTGTGGCCACTATAAATTACACTGGCTTGAGAGTCCCAAGATTTTATGGGAGTGTTGCTAATTTCACAGGTGGTTTTACGAGAGGCAGAAAGTGACCTTATGAGTAAGTTTATTACTTCTTCAGGCCAATGGCCCTCTGAATGTAAAGCTGAAAGGAGGTTTGAGGGAATGATAAAGAAAAAGGTAAAGTGTGAGAATTAGTGTACAATAAGTGGGAGAAGAGAGAGGTTTATAGTATGTTCCAAATGAGTAAGCCACTTTATATTTTTGTACTAATTTCATTACTGTTAACACATTCCCAACTAGTTTAATACCAGTTAAAGACCCACAGTGGCAGCACTGTTTTATTTATCTTTTGATATTTCAGAAAAGAGTTTTGAACATTTTGTTTATGTTTCTCCTTTCCTTTGTGTGTGCTAATTCTGTACCAATTCTGATAAAGCTAAGTTTGAATTTTTTTTTTACCTTATTCCTATTACATCTACATGTGTAAAGTGTTCAGGGACAATTAATGTTGACAAACTAGGAGTCCACCGAGGGCATGAGGTTCATATCATGGACAGTATGTCTTTCAATTACATGATTAAGTAGGATGATCCAGACTCTAACAATAAATGAAATAAAGTATTTTATGTTTCCTGGTTACTGATTTGAATGCACTCTGATAAATGGAAGGAAACCACTCAGTCAACAAAGTTCAGATAACAAATAGCAAGGGTGTCAAAAATAAAGTCTATCATCCATTTACAAACCGGATTCCAAAAAAGTTGGGACACTATACAAATCGTGAATAAAAACTGAATGCAATGATGTGGAGGTGCCAACTTCTAATATTTTATTCAGAATAGAACATAAATCACGGAACAAAAGTTTAAACTGAGAAAATGTATCATTTTAAGGGAAAAATATGTTGATTTTGAGAAAAATATGTTGATTCAGAATTTCATGGTGTCAACAAATCCCAAAAAAGTTGGGACAAGGCCATTTTCACCACTGTGTGGCATCTCCCCTTCTTCTTACAACACTCAACAGACGTCTGGGGACCGAGGAGACCAGTTTCTCAAGTTTAGAAATAGGAATGCTCTCCCATTCTTGTCTAATACAGGCCTCTAACTGTTCAATCGTCTTGGGCCTTCTTTGTCGCACCTTCCTCTTTATGATGCGCCAAATGTTCTCTATAGGTGAAAGATCTGGACTGCAGACTGGCCATTTCAGTACCCAGATCCTTCTCCTACGCAGCCATGATGTTGTGATTGATGCAGAATGTGGTCTGGCATTATCTTGTTGAAAAATGAAGGGTCTTCCCTGAAAGAGATGACGTCTGGATGGGAGCATATGTTGTTGTAGAACCTGAATATATTTTTCTGCATTGATGGTGCCTTTCCAGACATGCAAGCTGCCCATGCCACACGCACTCATGCAACCCCATACCATCAGAGATGCAGGCTTCTGAACTGAGCGTTGATAACAACTTGGGTTGTCCTTGTCCTCTTTGGTCCGGATGACATGGCGTCCCAGATTTCCAAAAGAACTTGAATCGTGACTCGTCTGACCACAGAACAGTCTTCCATTTTGCCACACTCCATTATAAATGATCCCTGGCCCAGTGAAACGCCTGAGCTTGTGGATCTTGCTTAGAAATGGCTTCTTCTTTGCACTGTAGAGTTTCAGCTGGCAACGCGGATGGCACGGTGGATTGTGTTCACTGACAATGGTTTCTGGAAGTATTCCTGAGCCCATTCTGTGATTTCCTTTACAGTAGCATTCCTGTTTGTGGTGCAGTGTCGTTTAAGGGCCCAAAGATCACGGGCATCCAGTATGGTTTTACGGCCTTGACCCTTACGCACAGAGATTGTTCCAGATTCTCTGAATCTTCGGATGATGTTATGCACAGTTGATGATGATAGATGCAAAGTCTTTGCAATTTTTTTGCTGGGTAACACCTTTCTGATATTGCTCCACTATCTTTCTGCAACATTGTGGGAATTGGTGATCCTCTACCCATCTTGGCTTCTGAGAGACACTGCCACTCTGAGAAGCTCTTTTTATACCCAATCATGTTGCCAATTGACCTAATTAGTGTTAATTGGTCTTCCAGCTCTTCGTTATGCTCAAATTTACTTTTTCCAGCCTCTTATTGCTACTTGTCCCAACTTTTTTGGGATTTGTTGACACCGTGAAATTTTGAATCAACATATTTTTCCTTTAAAATGATACATTTACTCGGATTAAACGTTTGATCTGTCATCTACGTTCTATTACAAATAAAATATTGACATTTGCCATCTCCACATCATTGCATTCAGTTTTTATTCACAATTTGTTTAGTGTCCCAACTTTTTTGGAATCCGGTTTGTACTTTTTTTTAAAAAAAGTAGTCATGAAGATTTCTGCCTCAGCTACACAAATTGGTAGTTTGCTTGATTACCAGAGCCATTTCCGTGATGAACAGTTTCCCAGCATCCATCCTGAATGCATAACAACCCGCATTCTCAAACCTGCTCAATTTGATTTAATCAGCAATTTTGGGTGCACTTTACCCAACACTCTACCAGTGTCCTCAAATAAATTATTTACTATTTCATTAAAACTATTTCATTTTTGATATTAATATAATTGTGGCACTCTTAAAATTATTTTTATAACTCCATTCTTCTTTGAATAAATGTCTCCTAAATAAAAAAAAACATTTTCATAAATCACTGTCATAAATAAAAAAATGCTTATTCAATATGATACAAGGCTAGTATGTGTAGTGAGGAGAACAAAAGCCTGAGTACATTGGGAGTACCAAACCTCTGTTCTAAAACAATACAAGGTAAATATCTTTGCAGTTGAGTTATGATGCAGCAGGCTGCTGAAGATTTGTGTAGTACCTTATATTAAAAAAGAGAGGACTTTATACCTGAAGTCTGGTGTTAGATGCTACAACTAAACCATTCCTCAATATAGAATGCCAGTTTTCGATATGTGAACCACTGCAAAAACAAAAAATGATATTTTGAGAAATAATTAACCAATAGCACTAAGGAAAACCAGTTAATAGTATGCAAACATTACTTCAGCTGTAAATAAACCTACTGAAAAGCAAATGTACTTCCAAAGAGTTTTTTGGCAGCTCTAAAGTTGGATTCTTTGGCAGGTGGACTGCTTAGCAGAAGAAATTGATGAGGGGTGTGCATGAACTTCAGTTGCTGTCAAAGAAAATGCAAAGCATTACAACATCAAATTAAAATCTGTTTTACCATTAATATAATAAAAATGTATCTCAAATCACTAGAACTTTATATTTAACACTTAAAAACATATGTTTAACTGAAACTCAAGGGAATATTATTCCACATAAAAATACATCAGCAAAGTTGGCAATAAACAATTAATTAATTGTTTATTAATTATCAATTAATTTATGACTAAGAAAGTGTCTGTAGCAGACATCTACAACTGTTGTCTCTACACATTGGTCTTGAACCTTCAACTGTTTGATTGAGCGTTCAACACACTAACCACTTGACTAATGCTGCTTAACTATCATATTGAAGTAATTTGACAAAACTTCAATATGAAAATGATTTCTACATTGGTCTTGAAACTTCAACTGTTTGATCGAAAATCCAACACGCTTCCCGGGTCCTGTGTGGAGTTTGCATGTTCTCCCCGTGTCTGTGTGCTCCGGTTTCCTCCCAAAGTCCAAAGACATGCAGGTTAGGTGCATTGGCGATTCCAAATTGTCCTTATTATGTACTTGGTGTGTGTGTGCCCTGCAGTGAGCTGCCGGCCTGCCTCGCAGTAAGGAGACCTGGGTTTGCTTTCCAGGTCCTCCCTGCTGGAGTTTGCATGTTCTCCCCATGTCTGCGTGGGTTTCCTCCCACAGTCCAAAGGCATGCATGTTAGGTACATTGGCGATCCTAAATTGTCCCTAACCCTAACCCTAGTGTGTGTGTGTGTGCGCTTGGTACGGTGGACTGGCGCCCTGCCCGGGGTTTGTTTCCTGCCTTGCACACTGTGTTGGCTGGGATTGGCTCCAGCAGACCCCCCGTGACCCTGTAGTTAGGGTATAACTGGTTGGATAATATATGTATGTGTGTGTGTGTGTGTGTTTGTGCAATCGCCAAAAGTATAAAGTTAAATTCAAATTTGACATAATTAATGTACAGATCCTGGGTCAAAACTGATGGAATATTGCAGTGTCACCAGAGATCAGCATGCATTGATCAACTGATTGCAAAATTTGACCCAGACAAATGGAGAGGACAAGCTGAATAAAATCATGTCATAATTTGTGATTTTGGAAAAAGAAAAAAAAATTACCCTCTATGGTAAATTATCAGTAATGCCATCTTAAAAACAGAAACAAAGAATGGGATACATGTGTTTTCTCATCAGTGCTCACCCTAGAAATTCATTAATTTGAAAATCAAGACCTGAAGAATCACACATTTACAATTCTTTTTTTTTTTAAATATACTTAATCTTGCTCCAACCAAAATCTTTTCAAAAGGGAAAGTTTTTTTTTTTTGAGTATTTAATTAAAAAAGGTATACTTTTGCGAAAACAACTACTCACTCTGTTTACTGGTAACTTTACAATGTGTGACCGGTTACTTGAAATGATCCTAAACAGAAACAGAAAAGTTGATGAATGACCATATATGATGCAGTATGTCAGGTATAATGAAAAAGTAGAGTATACAGTATAGGACAGAATTTCATGTCAATGTGCAAAAAGAAGAACAAAGCAGGTAGAATAACTTTTGGGTCAAAAATATTTTAATTAATTACATTTCAGCAATATAAATACGTGAGGGAGTACCAGAGAAACAGTTTCATGCCAGTACGCTTGTAATAATGGTTGAAAAGGAAAGCAGAAGTGAGATATTAAAATGGACAGCTGGAATGAAAGCAAAATGTCTGATTGCAAATGTAAGAAAGAGAGAAGCTAAGGGCTTTGATGAGTCAGGTGCATTTCTGTGCAAATTGTATCAAATGTGCTGGACTGCTGCATATGTATCCTTAAAATATATAATGGACCAAGGGTTAAATAGCAGTAGTATGGTTAAGTTTAAATGTTGCTGTTTTGGTAACATGTTTAATAAAGATGGATTGTCAGACACAACAGTTGTAGCAAGATGAGTTACAACTAGAAAGGTACAGAAGCTATCATCAATTTTACCTTGTGATATAGTCTCCCTGGAATCATTAATGCATGCTGTGTAATGAGCTGTATTTTTTACAATATGAAGTGAAACACAGGCACAGAAGTAATATTACGTTGATCAGAAGAATTACTGGGTGAATGTGCAGAGTTTTGCTAAAATAACAAACAAAGAAGAAGGGTTTATGAAAAAGGGATTGCTGTAAAAGAGGCAATTCAGGTACTGAGGATAAACAGATTAACACATGGCTTGGCAATGTGGCTGAAAAGACAAAATGAGTAGTTGGAGAGGGTGTAGTGTCATGATGCTGCAAGTGTAGGAGGTAAAGTTAAATGAGAAGCCATACATGGAACTGGCAAGTGAATGAAAGTGAAAGAGGAAAAAAAGAAGAAAGATATCTGGGAAGTAAGTGGTCAACCTGAGTAAACGCAGATCACTATGGTTACTTTATTTCAGATTTCAGCTACTAAGTGTTGCTTTCATATTGGGGTTAAATCAGTTTCATATGAAACAAGATATCTTATTAAGTTTTGGTTTATTGTTGATCTTTTAGTTACAGACTTTACTTTATGTAAGATACAATATTCTAAAATTATTATATTTACAAAAAAATAATTACCACTGTAAAAGTGGATGAGCCAATGAATCAATTTTATCCATCTGTTTTTTGATTTCCAAATAAGGTGCCTATATAAATGTAAAGAAAGCAAAACACATTACTTCTCCCATTCAAGACTGTCAGCCTTAGTACATATTACACATTTTAAAAAAGATAAAAATGAAATCATAACGATGTTAAAGTTATGCACATTTAAATGTATGGGTTACAACTTAAAGAAATGATTTTCTTAATTCAGGTATTTTAAAGTTAAAAGTCTACAGTATACACAAAAATTATAGTAGTCTGCTCCATTAAGGGTTAAAGGAGGCACGATATGTTATTATAAACTGTTATTAGTAAAAGTAACCATTACCATAATCTTACCTGGGTCATTTCTCTAATGGATGTAAGGCTGTCCAGGGCTCTCATTACTCTGTCATAGTCCTTTTTCTTAAATAGAAAAGTATGCAACAAAAAATATTTTACCAAAAGAAGGTAATGAAATATTAGGAAATAATTCTCTTAGACACTCAAACATAATTTCTTCATGGCAATACACCATATGATGGTACTTACCCTTGGATTAAAGGCAAGAGTCTGTGAATCATTAGGATCAACCACTGAAGGATATGGCTCAAAAATAACAACTTTCCTTGGAGACTCTAGTGCTGACCTACACATGGAAACTAATAAATCTACAACCTGAAAATAGAAAAAAAAAAGCTTAGCAGACTCTTTTTTTTTTGAAAGACTGGAAAAATGTATCCACTCTATGGCCCATAGGTATTTTCATACTGTGGAGGCAGCAAAGCATACTAATGTAGAGAACTTCTTCCTAGTTGTTAATACTGCCGTTAATATGTTGCACACGATTTTGTTTTACTTTCTGCCCAAATGAAAGTTTAATAATATTTGGAATAAAATATATTTAACATTGTTCTTTCTTTGTACATGTACTAATATAGACTTGGCTGAAAATTCGGATTGAACAATAAGAAGAAATTCCAACTATAGCTTATCAAGTGTATTACTTAAGTAAGCTAGCTTACTAAAATCTTGTTTACACTCTTCCAGCCAGACATGATTTTATACTGAAATTTAGTACCATTTCAAATATATTATTTTAATAAATGTGCATAAAAATGCAAAATGTACTGCTATAACTTATTAGGTCTTGATTTGAACAACATTTGTATTTCTACATGTAGTACACCACAGCTGTCCTTATCACTTCCTAAAATGTCATTTAGCGAAATTACATTTTGGTATAATGTGATTTAACAAATAAGAAAAACATCAACATGCACAAAAATACAATTACTGCAAGAAATATGTGTCTTCTTTGTCTTTCTCTTTGATTGGATACTACAAGGAAGAAGATAACCTAGACTTGAGGTGGCAAACTCATTTGGGGTTTCACACAGTGCAAAAGCACCCTGTAGTTAGGATGTAGCGGGTTGGATAATGGATGGATGGATGACTATGTACAATTTAATTATAATATATATATTTATAATATTTATATGTTTATTCTATTGATTATAATATTGAATTTTTAGTCATCGTTGTTGCATCATCAACTTTTTGTTCTGATGCACCTAAAATTTGGAATAATTTACCAGTAGAAATATGCCAAGCTAAATCTGTGGAACATTTCAAAAAACATCTAAAAACCCTGTTTTTAAATCTGGCTTTCCAGTAATTACATCATAATATAGTGATCTGAATATATGTTTAGCTCTTTGATGTGTTAATAAGAACCCAGGACTAATCCATTGCTTTTTTATGTATTTTTGTCTCCATCCCATGTCCTCCTCAAAGTGCTCTATTCTGCAGTCACCTGGGGTACTGCAAGAAACGAGGACTTAGAAACCTTATTATCAACTGTGCTAACTGTATTAACTGTGCCCATTAGAGGGTGGGGTGACCAGCTGGCGTGGGTCATTCTCAGTTTCATGATGCAGAAACCGATGCCCATCATACCTACTATTTGATTTGCTCCTTTCTGTCTTCCAACTGTGGCCCTCCAGAGGTTTATTTTTCTCCTATGGCCCATCGCAGGAGTTTTTTTCTTTTCCTCTCCTCCGTATCAGCTGGTCAAAGAATCATATTCAGGAATCAAGAACTTCATCTACATTCTAAATCAACTGAAATCACTATGGACTGTTTTATTTGCTTTTCTATCTTTTCATTAACTTTAATAATATCAAATTGTTATCATACATAAATAGGTAAAATGTAGATATACAGTATACTGTATATATTTATTTTTATATATATTAATCAGAGCTGGTTGTTCTATTGCCAGCCTTAATGTATACATATTTTCATTAGAAAACCTTTTTCTTGTAAGAGTGAAGGTTTGTTTTGTGCTTTACTGGTAAAATTTTGCTTACCAATTTCCCCTTGGAATTAATAAAGTATCTGTCTATCTGGTTGATTTTGTATTTAGTATACTTACATTTAATAGAAATTATCAAAGTATTAATTAATGATAATAATCCAAGTAAATGTGGTATCTGTTGTTGTTGTTGATTAATCGGTGGAAAGCACCAGGAGTTGCATGTAAATGTATGATAAGGTGCTACATAAATTAACTTATTAATATTATTGATATAATAATAAAATCACTTTGTATTGTTAAAGATTATTTCTCTAAACACCTCAGGCAGAACTTCGACCATGTCCCAAGGGAGGTGGGGGACGTTGAGTCCGAATGGGCCATGTTCCGTGCCTCTATTGTTGAGGCGGCTGACCGGAGCTGTGGTCGTAAGGTGGTTGGTGCCTGTCGTGACAGCAATCCCCGAACCCATTGGTGGACACCGGCAGTGAGGGATGCCATCAAGCTGAAGAAGGAGTCCTACCGGACCCTTCTGTCCTGTGGGACTCTGGAGGCAGTTAATAGGTACCGGCAGGCCACGCAGAATGCGGCTTTAGTGGATGCTAAGGCCATGGAGAATGACTTCAAGGAGATTCTGATCCACAGTCTGGTGTCTCAGGAGGGGGAAGCAGTGCGGTGTCAACACTGTATATGGTGGAGTGGGTGCGCTGCTGACCTCGACTCGGGATGTTGTGGGTTGGTGGGGGTAGAACTTTGAAGACCTCCTCAATCCCACTAACATGCCTTCCAATGAAGAAGCAGAGCCTAGGGACTCAGAGGTGGGCTCCCTCATCTCTGGGACTGAGGTCACCGAGGTGGTCAAAAAACTACCTTGGTGGCAGGGCCCCAGGGGTGGATGAAATATGCCCGGAGTTCCTCAAGGCTCTGGATATTGTAGGACTGTCTTAGTTGAGTTCCTCAAGGCTCTGGATATTTCTCTAAACATTGTGCAAATACACATATTGCTAAAATCCCCAGTGGCTGCCCTTGCCATTAATAGAGAACTCAGTGAGTAACAATTTTTCAGGCTAGTGCACATTCACAGCTAGTGAGAAAAAAGGGTTCACTTCAGTAAAAAACAAATAAATTACCAGTTCTTAGAACTCCATGATACCTGGACTCCTGGTTTTAAACAGCACATCAAAATGTAGAGTGAGGCTCTGACCAACAGAAACTTTTCTGATGTCATTCAAGTGCCTGGGTCAGAAAACACCTGCTGACAAATGTAGCTGCTTTTAAACATGCACAAAAATCACTGATGTAAAAAGCTATCGATTTTTCGATATTGTGGGACAAGATAATAATAGAATAGAATAATAATAGAATCTGTCCAAGTATACATTGGTGATTTTTGTCCTTCAACACAGAATTGCACTGTAATTTAGTCATTTAAATATACAGGTCTTCTGTCATGACAGATAGGTTAATTATGAATGCCAGGGTAAACACACTAATATTTGGCTCAGGTTGGTTCAGGACTTGAAAACTTTGTTGAAACTGTCTTTAGTTGTGTTATTTCAATTTGGAATTAATCCCTGCCTTCACTACTGTTAATCTTCAAAATTTTCACTGCTTTCTACACTTCAGACACTGTGATCTCATCCACGTCCACTTGGTGTTCTTGAATGGAAGGTATTGCATCAAAGTCCTGTGCTGCCAGGGGTGGTAGTTAGGTCAGTGTTTCCTTGAAATGTTCAACACAAAGGGCATCTTGGGCTTCCTTGCTGAGTGAGATTAGGCTGCCAGCACTGCCTCCACTTCCAGTGAGGTTGTGGACATCTTGCTATTGTTCCTGGCTGCAGCTTCCGTTACTTTCTTCTCCAGCTAATCTGGTCAGTCCGTGCGACAGCTGCATTGGACAAGTCAATCCAGAGCTTGGTCATTTTACTAGTTCCTTCTCAACTTTTCCAGTCCTTTTCTGATCTCTCTGCACCTAGGCGCCTGGACAAGATCAAATCACAGCGAAGATGCTCTAATATGCCTGGAGAAAGCCTTATTGTGGCTGTGCAATGACTCTTGACATTAATTAATGGTACCTGTTGATTGCCAATGACGTGTAAGAGTCAAACTACCAAAGAAAGGTGATGGCAAAGATTATAAAAATTGGCAAGGCATAACACTACTGTCTGTCCCTGGAAAGGTCTTTTGCCTATTCTTATAATGCCTACGTGAAGAGGTCGGTCTCACACCATGAGATGAGAAGGAAGGCTTCCAAAAGGGGCGATTGCACAGTGAACAGATCTTCACACTGCAAAACATTATCGAGCAGAGTATCAAATTTCAGAAGCCGGTACTGTTCAGTTTTTTTCGATTTCAAGAAGGCATTTGATAGCATGCACTAGGACTCGCTATGGGAGATATTATGCGGCACTACGGCATTCAACAGTGGTTCTTCGCAATCTTCCAAAACCTGTACCTGAACTCCAGACCGACAAAGGATTTACGAACAGTTTTGCCATTGAGACTGCCATATGACTGTCATCTTTTAAAACTGCTCCAATAACCCCCAATACTGAAAAAAACCTGGTGCCGATCCTACTAACTTCAATCATTTTCGCCCTATTTCTAATTTGACCTTCATTTTCAAAATTCTTGAAAAAATAGTAGCTGTCCAACTTCACTCCCATTTCCAACCATCCATCCATTATCCAACCCGCTGTATCCTACAGGGTCACGGGGGTCTGCTGGAGGCAATCCCATCCAACACATGGCACAAGGCAGGAAATAAACCCCTGGCAGTAATTTATATGAAGATTTCCAGTCTGGTTTTCGCCCCCTCCATAGTACAGAAACGGCACTTGTTAAAATTACTAACCTCCTTATGGCTGCTGACTGTTTTAATTACTATTCTCATCCTCCTTGATCTGAGGCTGGCCTTAGATACTATTTGTCATACCACTCTCCTTAATAGATTATCTTTGATTGGAATGACCCACACTCCACTAGACTAGTTCAGATCCTACCTCTCAGGCCGCATTCAGTTCATTCAGCTTAAAACTTTCACATCCCAAACCACTGCTGTTACTTCTTTTTATTATTTACCTTCTTCCCCTTGGCAATATCTTTCGTAAATATAACATTAATTTTCACTGTTATGCTGATGACACCCAACTCTACCTTGCTAGTAAAACCACCTCTTCTTTTCCACCATTTTCTCTTATGGACTGCACTGCTAAAATTAAATCATGGTTTTCTTCAAATTTTCTTAAATTAAACAGTGACAAAACTGAGGTTCTCCTCAATGGTACAAAATCATCATTATCCAAAGCCGATAATCTTTTACTTGTTATTGATAACTCCCTTTGTATCCCCTTCACCTCAGGTCAAGACTCTGTCTTTCCAATCTCACATTAATAACATCACCCGGTCTGCTTACTTCCACCTACGTAATATTAAATCGCATCCGCCCCTCCCTCACTCCCCATACCACTGCCATTCTTGCTCACAGTCTTGTTACTTCTCATCTGGACTATTGCAATTCGCTCCTCTTTGGTTTCTCTAATAAGTCTCTCCATAAGCTTCAGCTAGTCCAGAATTCTGTTACTCGCATCATTATTCGAACCCCTTCTAGTCACCATATTACTCTAGTCTTGCAGCAGCTTCATTGGCTCCCGATTAAGTTTCAAATTGATTTTAAAATTCTGCTATTAACATTTAAGGCCATTCATAACCTCGCCACTCCATATCTGTCCGACCTTCTTCATGTTGCCATTCCCTTCCGTAACCTTAGATCCTCTTCCTCCATCCATCTGACCGTCCCTCTTGCCCGTCTAACTACCATGGGGAGCACAGCATTCAGCCGTTCTGCTTCCAAGCTCAGGAATTCACTACCTACTGAGGTTAGAAATATCGAATCATTTTCAACCTTCAAATGTAAACATAAAACCCATCTGTTTAAAATGGGTTTTTCTTTATGATTACAGTGGCTTTTTTTGCTTTAATTTTTATTTGTCCTGTATTTTCTGATGTTTTAAGTTTTGTTTATAATGCGTTTTTTATTTATTGTTTGTTCGGTGTCCTTGAGTGCTTAGAAAGGTGCCTTGTATAAATAAAAAATGTGTTATTATGACATGGATACATCCTATCACCCTTCCTCTTCATCCTCCCAATGGATTTCATCATGAAAAGGGTGGCAGTGGGTATACTTGCAGGTATCCAATGGAAAGACCAAAAAAGGCTCACTGATCTGGACTGTGCAGACCATGTGGTGCTACCCGTAGAGACCCAAACAGCCCTACAAGATGTTACCATGTGGCTTGAACATAAAGCAGGATGGGTTGGCTTATGGATCAATGTGGATAAGACAAAAGTCATGGGAATTGGCTGAAGTAGAAAGCTACACGACAGTCTTTTGCAAAAACCAGAGGGTGAAGTGAAAGGATTCACCTATTTAAGTAGCATTATCGTAAGGGACGGTGGCATGGACAGAGATATCAGGTACAGAATTGGAAAGGCAGCATAAGTCTTCCAACAAATGCACAAGATTTGGTCAATAAAATCCAACAACAAAGCCATGAAAATGCACCCTCTATAACAGCATCATGGTCCCAACCGCCGTATACGCCAGCGAGACTTGGAGAATGATGAGTGGCATAGCCCAGAAGCTCAATGTCTTCCATCAGCGGTGCATACGACTGATCTTGGTTATTACCTACCATGATAAAACCGCAAACGAGGAAGTGCTGCAGCAAAGCAGGTTACAGAAACTGTTAGATGTCCTCATTGGTTGCCAAATGTGCCTATCACGCAATGTGTTATGTCTGCCCGATCACCAAATTCCAATGACAGCAATAGATTGGAAACCAAGAAATGCAAATGGAAGCAAGGGCACCCGTTCAAGACCTGGCCGGTGACTTTTCAAGAAAATCTAGAAGCCCTCGACATAATATGGAATGATGCTATAGCCATGGCTAGGGACCGGATCCGATGGAAAACACTCGTTGCCCAAAGCACTGCATGACACGGGAGGCACCAAGTCTAAGTAAGCAACTCTTCGCTACTGATGTCTCTCAGAAAGGGGCAATGTGCAGGACTGATCTCCACAAATTGCGCCTACCACTGATTTAATTTCCGTGGAAGCATATAAATGCTAACATAATATTCTGTTACAAGTTTTTTGTGACCTTGCATGGATGTGTTTAGAAAATGTAAGTAATAAATGATATCTACCATAAATGTAAGATTATGAATACATTTGGGATCTCTCAATTCCATCACTATTTCCCTCTTTTGATTGATGCAAAGTCCGATTTCCATACACATCTCATAAAAAGTTCAAGAACAACTCCTCAGTTTAACCACCCTACCACTGTATGGTAAGGAGGCTATGGCTAACATTATGCTTACTAAGCAAACTGACAGTGGTTGAATCCTTTCATGTGAATGGAATTTTGATAACAACACTCATGACACAGTCCGTTTTATGCACTTTGCTGAATAATGACTCTTAATGTAAAATACAGCAAAATGTGCACAAATCTTTACCTCCACTTCATTTGACTTTTTTCCCTGAAATTTGGCAACAACTCCTGATTCACAACCCCCCACCACATTGATGGTGCACCATTAGTGGCTAGACTAACAGTGTGAGCCAATTCCATACCATGGATCCAACCAAAGAACTGAAAATGTCTCTGTCACAAGTTGTGTCCATTACAGGAAGCAGTTCAACAAACTCTTGTGAAAAATTTTGATGGTGTCAATTTCTCTTGGAACATTCAACATTCTAAATTCACCTTGCATTTCTTCGATAAACAATTAGATTTTTTCTAGTATGTTCAAATAAAAATGCCATTGTAACTCATCCTAATGTTGTTACTATGGGATACTAATAAAACGAGTCAAGGAAAGCTAGAAAGGACATCTACATAAAACTGAAACTGAACCTTACAGGTTTTTTTTTTCACCCATATTTGACCAAACCATCATTCAGGCCATATGTTTTGCACCCCAGCCTAGACAATTATGGAAATACATTTTTTAACACTTCAAAATACTTTCATAGCCTGGTACCTCATGATGGATCCCAATCACCCTTGACACATACTTTTTTTGTCTGCTTTCCTTGGAATATCTGCACTTTGTACTTTATTAATGTTGAATTGTTACTATTGTAATTTAATGCTACCATGTTGGCAATATGTAACATTTTATTACTATAAGCTATTTAATGCAGAAGTTCATATTCATATTATTAAAATGAGACAAAAGGGAAATCTAGAGATTGAAAGGGGAGCCGCACTGAAACGATAACTTAAAGCCACCTTCTTCCATAGTTAAGCGGGCTCTTATAAAACAACTCTTAATCAATCAGAAAACATTTAAATAAATAAAAAAAAAATCTTCAAATTTTTTTTTGAGCTTACAGAAAAGTCATTCAATTCAGAATAAGACTTATTTATTTATTAAGTAAACATTTACATTACTGTGCTTGCAATGCAGATACTAACACAAATACAGGCAAAATCAGAATAATCTGCACAGTTATAAGAAGCTCTTCATGGTTACTTTCTGTGTCAAGTAGTATTTCGTGCTTACTACAGTATAAGGTTAGTAGGCAACATTTGCTCATAAA
Source organism: Polypterus senegalus (assembly GCF_016835505.1). Classification (NCBI taxonomy): domain Eukaryota; kingdom Metazoa; phylum Chordata; class Cladistia; order Polypteriformes; family Polypteridae; genus Polypterus; species Polypterus senegalus. The sequence goes on along the minus strand of NC_053160.1, from coordinate 37,131,905 downwards.
TTATTTATGTCATGTATTAAACCTCAGTTCAGCAGTGCTAATCTATGAAGATTTACCTTTTAAACCAAAGAATGTAAAAGATATCATGAAAAAAAAAGATCCTAAAATATATCCAGAACAACTGAATATCCAATAAAAATGAAATCTGAATTTCCATTCCTGGTCATTTCTGAGAATTGTACCATGCTAGACCAAAATCCTATTTTTAAAATATATAAGCTGGATCACTCTATAGAAAAACAAATGATCTTTGTATGATCAGTATTTAAATCAGACAATTTTTTAGACTTTAAAAGAGTGCTAAAAAGGCACACTCAAGTAATTAATATTACGTTTCAAAAATTAATTCATTAATTACAAATTTTTACTGGTTGAATCATTTTATTTTTGTAAGCCATTAAGTACCTGGGCTCCTGTAGCAATTTCATCAGCAGCTTCATTCATTACACCCAATGTCTGAAATGCGAAGACACACAGCTCACGTTCACAAACTGTAGGCTAAAAAAATACACACAAATAAAATTAAACAGGAATTTACAAAGATAATATCGGCATTTAATATAAAATAGATAACAATGTAAGAATAAACAATTGTAAACTACATAAGAAGATGAACCTGAAGTTACAGTCACAGGTGCACATCCAACTACTGTCTCACTAAGCATGTTACTCAGCCTGTATACATTCCTCTTCTAAAACAAATTAGAGGAAAATATTTTGAGGTGCTGTAGGTTGTTGTAGATACTATAGAAAATAAAGACTGACCAAAAAATATCCTTAAAAAAGGTAAAATCTTGATGATGTTAATGGAGAGCAGTAGCAATAGCAATAGAATCCCTAGCAAAATTTGGTAAAAATAGGAGAATTAATTTTCATTTAAAACTGCAAAGAGATTTGGGGAAAAATACTCACTGTATGTTCCTTGTCTAAAGTACTTTAAATGGCATGTATATTGTTAAAGGTTTATTTTGACTCTGTACTAATTACTTGTTACCCGGAGGACCTTTATTTCTTAAAGGTTGCAGCAAGAAGCAGTTCTGATTAACTTGGTTGGTAGGCAATGGCACTGAGCTACATATCATTTAGCCTAAACTGTTGGTACAAGATGACAAGAAGTGCACAGTGAGGAAGTGATTATTTTATGGCACTCCTGATTGTGTTTACTTCAAAAAAAAAAAAACACAAAACATTTATTTTTCCTCAACGTTGACTCTGGAAGAAGTCAGACTTTTATTGCTTTCAATTCAATTCAATGTTTTATTACTAAATCTTTAAAAAAAATCTTCCAAAAAAAATCTTAAAAGACCTTATGAATTGAATCTAGACAGTAATCTTTGAATACTGTGTGAATGTGGAGTGTACAGTCTCTCAGTGTGCCTAGGAAGCATTACAGAAGAGGAACAGGTTTTTAAAAGTACCCCAAAAATCAAAGCAAAAACAAATAGATCCACCAGACACTGAACAAATAAACTCTGCTATCGCTGCACAAGCAGTTGATGCAGTAAGTAAACTAACACACTTAAGCTAATGGTCGTACAACTGCTGGACAACAATTAAGTGCCACAGTGACTTAGTTAAAGTATATATTAAAAACTGCTATTCAGTACATGGAACACGATGGCTCACTGTCATCGAACCCAATAACTGATACAATGCGGTTTTCGGTTGTAAGTTTTCAGGTTTGTGCATCCACTGGATTCTCCTATGTATGGGACCTATTGTTATGTTATAAATTTGGTTAGTATGTGGTTTACTTTGGAAGATGCAACATAAAACATATTGCAAAGACAAACAGAGCTAATTTTATCTTGACTGAAAATACTGAATGTTGCTTATGGGACACAACATACCAGAAAAACAAATATGATAGATGTACATTTTCTTCAAAAGCTCAAGATGCATGTTTTTCTTCAAAAAGTATGCAACAAAGAGAACATCTAAATCATTTCTCAACTATCGAAATACAAACAAAATTCAACTTAGTACAACTTTTATTACTCTTCCAAGCAAGCATTCATAACATTATTGTATTGTATGCTATACTTATTATTACCTTTTATACCTTATAAAATTAAAGAATGCCAACATTCCCGTCTAGGCCACATGAGATCAAGGTAGAAAATTACTCTGGCTGTGATACCAGTCAATTACTGGCATATCTGTGGGTCAACAGACAAGCTCCAAAATACACAAGAAGTATCCTTTGGTATGGGCAGATAACCCCAAAACCCCTTGAGAAAATGTTCAAATTCCACACAAATCAGGCAGAGAATAAAATCTAGGTACAGTACCTGGAATAGCAAGGCAGAAGCACCAAATATCATGTGTACATTCATTACTTTTTTATTCTGCTTTTCAGCAAATAAATATGCAAAATTCACCTCTCAGTAACAGTATGGTGAAATATCCAGGATGTATTCCTGCCTTGCTCTCAGTGTTAGCAGGACTAAATTAAGTAGTAAGGCAATGAATGAATACAACATTTATTTCACACAAAAAAGGTTATTAATGGCTAAATATTTTAACACTATCTGAATTAATCCAACATGCTTTTCTCAGAAATCAGAATATGCAAAATGGTTGGAATGCAAAATAACCTTGGAATAAAATCTACATTATCATTTTGTTCATAGAACAGCTGCCACATAACAGTATGTACAAGCTGTAAACTTAAACAAATTTAATTTCACACTTCAGCTAATAGCATGCAATACAGGCCATGTAACTGGCACTTATGAAATATCAAAATGTGCCGTCTTTACACTTCATATCCTAATATGTAGTTTTTTAATATTAATAAACAAATATATATTTAAAAATATAAAGCTTAGCAGTTTTCACTGTGCAACATAAATGGAAGAAAATAAGATTAAATGCTACAACCTAAAAGCTTTGAATTGCTCACATTGTAAATTCTATCCATTGTTACTGATAAGGTACAATAGACTGGCAGTTACTATACTGTATATGGAAGCAAATTTCTTGTTTGAGCCAGAAAAAGGATATGATTTATAAAATGACTCTTTTAAAAATGTTAATAAAACTGGAGTAATTCATTAAAAGGAAAATATAACCTAAACATCTTCACAAGTTAGATATGTATGCATATCTTTAATTCTTCAAATTATGATGAAATGAAAGCATTGCTGCTATCTCAAGAAAATAATTTATGAAAACACAGGCTACTTTTGCCCTCTCAGTAGTGGATGTATATAACACAGCAAGATTTTAGAAAGGCTGTCAACAATGATAGATTTGTGAACTCTTAAGGGATTACACCATCCGAAAATGGTATTTTGTTATGTTACTTACCCCATGTAGCTTGTATTAATGACTAAGAAATATTTTAACGTTTTGTTTTCATGCAGAATGGAGGTAAATGAGCTTATGATATAACACAAGTCAATAGTAACCGACACTGTACAACAATTGATGTGACAAATATACATGGAAAAACGAGGTCATGTCATTCATGTCACATAATGCACATGTCAGTTATCTAGACATATATGCTCAAAACCTGCAAAACACATGCATTTTTTGCTAAAATATTGTAAAATAGATACTTATGGAAAAATTGGTGCACATTATAAACAGGAAATGTAAGTCACATGGAATGGAGTATTTGAATTGAGGAGAGGACTTTAACAATGAAGAAAAAAAGGTTCTTACCATTATAATAGCAATACAAGTATACTGTAAAATATTGTACAAATAATGTTTTTTGCAAAACTGAAAATTACATTATTTTTTAGTAACCTAAACTTTTTTTTTAACCTTTGACAGTTTTCCACTTTCCATTACACCTTTTTAGGTTATTCACAAGACTTCCTTAAATTTCAATATAAATTGGAAAAATTAGTGTATGTTCTAAAACCATTGACTGATGGCGTATGTGGAATATGGTAAAAGAGAACACCCTGACGGCATCAAAACATGAAATTGAGATTCAGGCAATAGCATGATTGCACATATACAAGGTGATACAATGTGGTTTACTCAATACAAAGAGTGTCACTGTTACAGCATATTCACATTAATATCAGAGGTAACCCCCTGTATAAAATAGAGGCATGCAAACAATCATACAGATGACAAATGCCTACCTGGGGTATGAAAGTCTATGCCTTTTCGACCAGGAAGTACATCTAGTAGAGAGAGGTTCATTGCCACTGGCTAAGAATAGGAGACATTCTGTGCAATCCAGTTCTATATACGCTTGATTAAGGAGGTGTCCAATAACAACCTCTAGAAACTCTGAACTGAACAGGCAGAATGTAGGAAGGAATTCTCTTCAGGGATCAGGATTGTCTGGAGATGTCCCTGACATAGATAGCACTGGTCAAAGTTACCCCACAAACTCCAGATGCAAAAAGGCACAGCAGGTGATAGTGGCTCACAGTGCTCTGCATTAGGGACAAACAAAGGCTGATGCAAAGATAGGAATTTTCCATCAATAGATGCTCCTTGCAATGAATTTCAGGAAGCAAACACAGTCAGAATTTAACAGTGGCACCTGTAGGGCTACATCTCTTAAGTAAAGATCAACCATACATCCATCCATCAATTATCCAACCTGCTATATCCTAACTACAGGGTCACGGGGGTCTGCTGGAGCCCATCCCAGCCAACACAGAGTGCAAGGCAGGAAACAACCCCAGGCAGGGCGCCAGCCCACCGCAGGGAACACACACATGCACACACACCCCCACACACTAAGCACATACTATCCACCATACATGAATACAAAAATACAAGAAAGAATCATGATCTTAACTATAAAAAAATGAATTTCAATACAAATATAAAAGACAAGCGATATCATGTTACCAACATACTGTATTCTTCAAGCATATACAGTAATTGTTAAGATCTGATACTTTCTTCAATTCTGCACTGCTGTAGGAAGATTCGGTAGGGTACCCGATTAGCTAAAGCAAACTCACTACTGCTAATGATGGAAAGGTTTACATACGCACCCCTGGAAACTGTCTTCCTGCCCCAATTTAGCCAAAGTTCATGTGTCAGATATTACAAAATTAAAAAACTTAAAAAATAACTGGTCTTTGTAATATCTAATAAACATATCCAACTATCTCTAACAATATAACAGAGCTTCCATTCCCTAAGATACATTTTCAGACTTTTTTTTTTATTTTTTAGTGTAGCATATCAATCAAAATGTGATTCCAGATTATAATACCTTCAAGCAAGTACAATGACTAACAAGCATAGTAAGGTCAATACATCACTCTTCCTTAATGGCTTTATATTGCTCTTCCTATCTAATGCTTCATTTATTTGCATTATATCCCAATGATAAAATTGTAAAATAAACAGATCAACAATCACTAACTTGTTATTAATGTATGAAGCCTGGCAGAAAGCCAATACTACTACTGTATCATCCTTTTCTCTGATAAACAAATTCATGTTTACTATCTTTTGCTTTGGAAGCATAGTTTATCAGCTGTCTAAAGAAATTATCCCACAAAAACATTTTTAATCCATCTTTTAAATAAACTAAACAAACACAAACCAGGTGCTGGGATAATTACTACCTGGATTCTATATAATATGTGAATTCCTTTACTGTACCAATGCAAACAAAAGTTGCCCTTGTTACATTCCTGCCATCTCTGTGGAAGTAGACAAACCTACTGGGGACACTAACGTAATCTACTCTAGTGTGTGTATACTACCCTAGTGTGTGTATACTACCCAAAGAAGCCACTGCAGTCCTCATGATGCTCTCTTTTATTTAAACAGTCATATAAGTTCAACTAAAGCTGAAAGAAAGACAGGTTTACTCACCTGTAAAAAAATTCTTGCAGCTTGATTTAACTACGCACCAACCTTACCACATACCTGTCCCACTCACAATCAGTTTTGCCAATTGTAAAATCGTCTAAAACGAAGGAGTAATATATAAAAAGCGGACCAGACCATATAATGCAAAAAAGAATTCTAAGTACGGGATCATATTCTCCATCTTGTTATATGACTCAAGTCAAGTTGGGGAGCAAGCACTGGTACTTGCCGCACCCACTACATGACAAAACTCCTCGGGATCCCGGTTGGCAACCCCCTAGGCAGACACACGGTCCAGTCTCACCATCCGGAAATGACCCTCTATCTGCCGCAGCCAGGTGTTACGTGGTCAACCCCTTGGCCTGGTCCAGCCACTCGGGTCCCCAACAATGAGGATCTTACGAGCCGGATCACCCTCGGGGAAACGTGTCACATGGCCATAGTGCCGTAACTGACGCTCCCTCAAAATGTAGGTAATCTGCCTCATTTGGGACTCCGTTAGCAACCGCTCATTCGGCACACAATCAAACCAACGGTACCCAAGGATTCTCCGAAGGGACACTGTACAGAAGGAGTCCAGTCTTTGTCTCAGGTCACTGAATAGCATCCATGTCTTGCAACCATGTAACAAGACTGGAAACACCATGACTCTAAAGACTTGGACCTTCGTCCTTTAGCAGAGATATTGAGAGCGCCACACACCCCTTACCAGTGACCTCATGAACCCTATACTCTCCCCATCTGTCTACTGACTTCATAGGAAGAGTCACCAGTGACATGAATGTCACTGCCAAGGTAAGTAAACCTCTCGACAAAGTTGATACTCTCTCCGCAGACACACGCTGCTGATGGCTGTGCCTAAGAGGTAATTATTAAAGGCCTGGATCTTGTTTTTTATCCAGGACACTCGCAAGCCCATACACTCAGACTCCTTGCTCAGGCAAGTCAAGATCAGTGAATCTTTCTTCACCAACAAATGCCCCACAGCCACTGGACCCCACGACCTTCCCCAATGTCCAGTCCATGCCTGCATTGAACAGAGTAGGAGCAAGAACACACCCCTGACAAACCCCACAAAATGCAGAGGTTCTGCCTTCACTATGCACAGAACTCACAGTATCGATGTACGGGCCAGCCAAGATATCCAGCACCCTTGAGGGTAGAATCACATAGAGAAGCAATGGGAATGAAAAAAGAAGTTTCAGAGAAAAATTACAGGTATGTTTTATGAGGCTGCACTCTGGATCCTGAGTTGGTTTGTCGTGTGGTGGGTGCGGCAATGCACTGTATCAGCGCGTGCTCCTAACCGTATGAGGGAAGAGAAAAAGGAGTAAAGAACTGTTGACAGTTGCTACAGTTCTGCAGGAGTTGGCGAGAGTTCTGCCAAAAAGTCTTAACAAGGAATTTCACCATTAGATGCTAAGTGCATGTCAAGAACTAATAAAGACTATATGAGCTGCTGAAATCCTAAAGAAGTTATTTTGCAAAGGCTTCTTATCAAATGAAAAAGTTGCAGGAATGGTGCACCATACATGAAACTTCAATTCCTAGTCTGAAGCCAAGTCAACCTGAAATGCATAAAGAATAAATGACTCATGTGGGCGGAAATAGCAACATGTGGGGCATGCATAACACCAAGTACCCACTGTATACAAAGCAGGTCACTGAAGGAGTGGTATATATTCACAGTTTGTATATGTGTACATACTGTAGTATTATTTAACGTTTAGAACTGAATGCTGCTCTCAATTATTCTGCTTGAAATAGTAGAATGCTTGTAGCGATAGGGTGAAAATCAATATTATCAGAAGAGGTGGATTTTGTGAAGAATGTCGGATGAAAGAAAGGGCCCACAAAACAGGAGAACATCAAGTACAAGTTCTGCCTAGGCAAGAGTTTGCTTTTTTTTTTTGGTTTCTTTTGGCAGAGCTAAACAAGTCAATGAGCAAGTGGTTTTTTTTTTGTTTATAGATCACAATGAACCACAGCATAAACCGAGGCCTGCATTTTTTATTGTTGTTAACACATTTTGGGTATATATTTCAAGGATGGATAATAAAAAATAAACAGTACTGTGAGTTTTTGTTTCTTTTAGAATTGTTCTGATGCATATTTTTTTTCCAATTCAGTACAAATGGTAGTGGTTACAGCAACAAAGTGTATTGGTTGTGTAAACTGTACTGTATATGAATATTGTTAAGACCATATTTCACACAATCTGTAATTCACTCATGAGAATGAAGTTGAAGTGAAGTTTGTAGTTGTACTTGATGATTATACCCTAAAACCAAACAAACTACAGTGAATATTCAATACATTGGTAAATTTCATTTTCTTATATTTCAAATTTAGAATACAGTGGGAATATATAGACCTGTTTGAGGTTTCATTAGATCACAATTAAAATTACAATTGGACACAACCTAGACTTTGACATTAAGAACCTGCAAAGCTCAAAATGAAAAGCATTCAATTAAATTTTTCATAACCACATTATATGGGGAGACAGACCATTTCATTGCTTATCCTTCTACAGAGCCACATTGCTTCAATTTTGATTTTTAAAATTAATGTATCCAAAATGAAGTTGGACCCTGCATTAAAGAAGGGAATGTCTAGATAAGGGGAGTGAGTGCACATTCCATTAGACAGCAATGCTAACCATAATCTCAGTGTACTGCAGTGCAGCCTGGTGGCTTAGACAATGGACCATAAATCACATTGTCTCAGTACAGATATCATACAAAGTAAATAACAAAGTCTACCCACCATACAATTTCCAAAAATATTTTTCCTAACCACACTCAGCCTTTACTGTTATTTGTGCAGTTCTAATTGATGAGTATGTTCTTCTCAATTCCTCATCTCATAAAGAGTGAGAGAGAGGTTGGGAGCATGCACTGATACAGCGCGGTGCACATGACGACCCACCTTAGGATCCCAGATTAGGACCCAAGTGCAGTTGTGCAGTAAGTGACACGTCAGAACCACACTAGCTTGAATGGAATAGAACAGAACAGTGAAAGGTTCTTTTTTTTTCTGGGGCTTCAATGTCAATTCTGCCACTAACCCCCAGGTTTTCCCTACAAGTTGGAGGACCTGCTTGCCAGGCTGGATGCAGGCTAACATAATACCCAGGACAGACCAACTACAGGTTAAGGCCCTTGCTCAAGGGCCCAACAGAGTAAAGTCATTTCTAGCATTTAACGGGACTTGAACCGGCAACCTTCTGATTGCTAGCACAGACCCCTAGCCTTCCCTTCATCCCAAATAAATCTTTCGCTTTTTACTAAATATTTCTCATCTCATAAAAAACATCTTGCATTCCTTTACTGCTTAAAACACTAATATACCACAAGTACAAAAGGTAGTTTTTTGTGCCTATTAATTATTATTCTGGGATACAGGAAGCTAGACTTCATCTCTACACCATCAGGGAAAGGGAAGAATCAACCAAGTACATGCAGGTGGCTATTAAGCTAAAACAGTCAAATGATGCAAACCAAAAAGGCTTCTATTTCAAGCAAATCTCATTTTGCTTGACTTTTCACTACATTCATAATGGCTAACACAGTACAACACCCTAGTACTACAAGCAAATCTAATTAACTTGAGGTATAAAATGAAAATTCTTCTTTGAAGTCCCTTTCTTATAATGTATTTAATTTAAGGGTCCAGTGTTATCCAGCACACTTTACATTATTAAGCACCAATTATTTTTATTTTTCATGTGTAAAAAATCAAATATACTTTAAATACAATCCTTACATTTTGCTGCTGTAAACTAACTAGGTGGTGCACTGTACCCTTGTTTTGTGTCTGAAATTTTCTTTAAAATGCTGTTTCAGACTTGACTGTGATGCAACTTTTTATCTTCATTTCTACATTTTGTTGTCAGAAAGTGCTTGTTATCACAAACCTTTACAGTGTTAATGTCAGCAAAGCTGAATACAAATTCCAGCTACTATTTGTTTTTTTTTTCCCCTTCTAAAACTAATATCCAAAGGTCCATCATTAGCTAAAGCATACATGAATGAAAAATTAGATCAGCAGTTGTCCTGTTTTTATACATGCTGATTCATAAAATTAGCATGTTATGCTGTTTTCTATACAAAAGACAAAGTATGCCTGGTTTTGTTTATAGTGATTAGTCTGGAAAATGTACAAATATTTCTGGAGAGTAGTACAATAAATGAGATTTAGAAATTGACTTTTTTAAACAATTCAGGTATGAACAGTATAAAGAAATCATGAAACTATAAACAGTTCAAGCAAACTACTGAGTAAACAGATTTTGCAGTGTCTGGGCTGGGTTAGCATTGCTCCCTCACAACCTGGGCTCATTTTCAACCTTACATCTGAATTTTCTACAAGGGTTTTCTCTAGGTACTCTAGATTCTGCTTATTTATATAAAGACACAATAAGTCATTTGGTAATCCTGAATCAGGTGTGGGTACGGAGTGGTGTATGTGCTTATTTTGAGAATGAATGTGCCCTGCAAGGACAAGTTTCCATCTCCAGCTAGATCCTGCCTTAAACCCAGTTTTGCTAGGATTGCATCTGTCTGAAACAGTAAATGAGGGTAAAAAAATAAATGGATGGGTTTTAGTCACTGCCTAAAAGTGAAATAGAATTTCTAGACTGCAAACATATCAACTTACTCTTAGCATTGGTCCATTCTGGAACACATGGGGCTCATCACAAACGACGCAGTACTCATTAAGAATAGGGATTCTCTGCTCTGCATACTGAACAGTCTAAAAGAAAAATATTGGACAGTTAAGTTGGTATGGAAAAGAACAGAATACAAAACATATAGAATTAACCCACAGTCTTCCCTATTTAATCGAGCATCTGGAAAATAAAAATGAAATACTGTATACATGACTGCCAGGCAGAAATACCTTCCATGGTACTAACCCAAGAGAAAGAGTTGGACCTTTCCTGTATGGTTAGGGTCAGGTGGACTAAAGGCTTGTTTTTTTTTTTTTTTCCTGTTACTCTTCTTGTTTAACATTCCTTTGTTTTTGTGTTGACCCATGGCTTGACAATGCCTTTTTTTCTCAAATAACAACTAGTCCAGCCCTTATCGATCCAAAAGCATCACAGATTTCAGGCAAATGTGGAATGATGTTCTAGATAGACACATTGTTGAGCAGGTTTAAAGAGGACTATGGAATCATGCATGCTGCAGCTGCTTGTCTCCAAAGATCCAACACTGCTGGCCCAAAACAGTTGCTGAAATTCAGATGCCAACTAAATGTAATATCTATCCAGGGCACAGAAGTCACTGTGTTTAAAAAGGCAAATAAACCTTAAAAGTGGAACAAGACAGACAATGTTCCCTTCTCTTTTTTGGAAGTGCTTGACAGCCACGTAGTACATATTTGACTTAATGTTAATGCTCACACTTTGAAGTATATCATGCATTGTTAATGTGATTTAACACTTTAAAAAGTCTCTGCAATCCTCAATATCAATGTTGTTTGAACAATTTGTCAAAACTATAATTTGAAGAGGAACTTGCCAATTCTAGGTAGTGTTGAGATTTTCACTATATTCAATTCTAAGCCATAGAAGGCCAAATGAGTGAGAGAGACAGCTATTCTGGTCTTGCATTATAATCCATGACCACTAGATTGAAAATTCTTGGAGAGGTGCCCTTATGTTGGCAGCACAGTCAATTAGTGCAGAAGCCATCCACTTTAAAACAGAATCATCTAAAAATCATCTCCTGTCTATATGAGATTATCTGGATCTGCCACAAAGATATTTCGGTTGACTTTAGTAACCCTCTACTTCTAAACATATGCCATATTAGGAGCCAACATTTGTTCTGCTGATTCCAGTTACATTTTCTTATTTGTTATGTTTATGTAACACAGTAAAACAATTGTTGATCCAATCTGAGTTTGTATGTTGAAGATATTCTAGTACTGAACAAACACTTTATCATAAAACCATTTAACCATAAAATCTGTACATTAGGCAATTGCATAAGCTGAATATACTTATAGGAGATGATTGCACATTTGTGAAAGATTCTGGCCAATGTCCCCTTGTTCAATGCCACACCAGTTTTTATTGATTTGTGGTATGCTTTACCTAGGGGCCAATATAAGTTTTCTGTGAATATAACCTGATCCAAAATAAATAAATAAAAGATGATGCAGCTGTAACTTTGTGTCAATTAAATAAAAAAAGTGATGCATCCCTCATCTATTATTAAGAACATCACTAACATACACAAGAGTTATTAGCTGAAGGAGTTGTAATTTTTTTTCCCCTTTTGTTTGTTTACATCAGCACTGAGACAGAAAAATTGAGGAAAACATTGCTGTATATATTGTTTTGGTTTCTGTAACTCTTTTACTAAAACACATTATTTTTCAGATGGTTTATAGTATTATAGTGGCAAAAGCTTATTATATATTATTTCTACTATATATTATTATAGTAGCAAAAAGTATTATAGTTAAAAAAAAAAGTGCAGCTGAAATTGTCTGGTTTCCAAAAATTCTGCAGCTTCTGCTTTCTCATGGTGTTCAGGCAATGAGTGTGACTCATAGACACGTATGTGTGCAAACTAATTTCACAGTTCAAGTGTATTTGTTTTAAAAGTTTTAGTAAAAATTCAATGCAAAACAATTTACACAAAAATAAAGAAAAAAAATTGATAATACAAAAGAAAAGATCTTTCTGTTCAAGGTTTCTATATTTTATTATGTTTCTTTGAGTTTTTCTTTTAAGTTCTCTATATAAAATACATTATTCCATTCATACCTCAAGCATGAAGACATGAAACTTAAACATATGTTTAAATACTGATAGATATAAACTGTATCATCAATAATTTACAAATGCTTATTAACAATTACCTGAACAAGAAAACCATGCTCACTTGCTGGAACTGACTTGGAAGTGTCATTTTGCTGCCCAAAGAATAAAAAGTATATTATCATTATTATTAACAGTTAATTAAATCATATATTTTACATTACATAGTACATTAGTTATTAAAAATCTAGAGTAAGCTTTAAACAATGCTTCAACACAGGAGTGTAACTTAATGCCACTTTTTTTTTTTTTTTTTATAACTTTAAATGATATTAAAACCTACAACTAAATTCAAGTCTCCAGAAGGTTTTCCTGGTTGTTGCCGTTCATGATAAAATGGCTTCCAGTCAGGCATTATTTTGGCCAGCTTCAACCAAATCATTGTTAAATCTTAGCTCCTGCCAGAAGATCCAGATATTACCTTAACATAAAGATGTTTCATGCCTTTAGTACAGAAGCTTTCAACCCCACTCTGGCCATTCTATCCAGTGCCCTAACTAGAAGCCAAACTCTGCTGTTCCCCAATTTTGCCCTGTAATCAGATGTAATCAATTAAATGCAAGCACTGGATACTCTGCAGCTTACTTTCCGATTTCTGTATTTCAGTACACTTATTCTGTTTATGTTCATTCAAGGAGCTCTGTTATTTTTGATTAACAGCAAATGTGAATTTAAATTTCCAACCAAATGCAAAGAGTATGGCAACTAGTAGTACCAATAGTAGTAGAATTAGTAGTATCATCACATGCAGATTTTCACTACAGTTTTTACTTACATGCTTAAGCATATTTGTTAATATTCAGTGTACAGAATCATCTTCCATAAATATCTTTTTGCTCAGGTAAATTCTATATGTATAAATTTACATTAGAGTTAAAAAACGACTTTATCCTGGATAAATGAAAATGTATATAGACAGTTTGTAAGGTTAACTATTGCAGTTCTTCTCTATACACATAAACTACATTAGTTTAAATTATCTGCAAAAATGCAAGTTACCTGTCTTGTCAGAAGCCATATGTTCAATTTTGCATAAAGGTTACTGTTCTTCTCAGCAACAATGTATGTGATATATGTGAAAGTAAATCTTTTCCACTACAAAAATTTACTGGCTAAATTTGTAAAACCTACTTAATTCCCAGCACAGAAGCTTATTTTTATTACATATTGTTCCACACTTGGCTGGTCAGTACCAACAATAAAATTCTGAACTGATATTTTATTTATTTATTTATTTATTTAAATAAGCAGGATCCATACTTGAATGAATAATCAGTTATAATTAATTTGTGTAATACCGTGCATACATTTTCTTTAGAGGGACATAGGTTTATAGAGACGTTATTGTTGTATGTAGATTGACATTCTTACTTCTGTCAACAAATATTTTCTCCTTACTTTCTTTTTCACTCCAAAAAAAATATCAGATTTGCAACTTATTCTTTTTATATGCATTGTCTTGCATTATAGTAAAATAAAATAAGACAATCTTACTGACTTTATTTTATATTATCTATTAAGAGAGATCTTAAAACTAGTTAAAAATAACTTTAAAGATACTTACAACAGGCTGGTAGGATATAGAAGGTGTAAGGATGCCAATAAGCCCTGAGGTAAGAGAGAGTCGCCTGCCCTCAGAATCATGCTCCTTGAAGGGCTCAGCTTTCCCCACTTTGGTATTGCTCGAGTAGGACCGACTTAACAATTTATGATGCTTCAAGCCATCAAGCTCCTCTGTGCGTATAGTGCTAGAACAAGACCTGCTCAAAAGCTTGTGGGGCTTCAGGGTGCTATTGTTATTGTGCTCGCATCTAGGGTCACCAGAACATGACCTGGATAACAGTTTATGGGGCTTTAAAGAGGCACAATCATCCTGCTTTACAGAAGCAGAACAGGTCCGGTTCAAGAGTTTATGGGGTTTCAAAGCCAATGTCTGTTCAGCCCTTGGGTCACTGGATAAAGAACGTCCAAGTGGTTTATGAGACTTGTTCATGCACCCATCCTCTGTCTTGACTGCACTAGAACAAGTTCTCCGTAAGAGTTTGTGGGATTTTGTCATTCCATCTTGGTCAGGTTTAAGTTTTGTTTTGCTCTTTCCACTGCCAGGTGGGGGATAACTAGGAGATCTGGATCATAAAAAAATATGATGTTGTAAAAATATTTATATTGCACCACAAATTAAATTAATATAATACATCACAACATATATTTTAAGATAATAAAAGTTTTTTGTTTTTTTTGAGGGACAGTAGTGGGATACTGGATACTTAACATAGTCAAATGTACACTTCCTTACTCAAAAAATACTGCTTAATTCTGTATTCATACCAGCTTTGCTAAAAGTTAGACAAAACCAGGTGTAATTACCTGCGCAATGTAGAAAAGATATGCAGGGGGGATTTGACCTTCTTCTCCGGAAGTTTTTTGCTATATGGGCAGACTAATTTTTCTTTACTCTGATTTTTCCATTGCTGAGTAACAAATGTTTGCATTATCCTTAAAAAAAAAAAAGAAAAAAAATTAAATGCCATTTTGAAAATATCTACAGTTGAAGAAGTCAGAATTTGAAGGCACACAGACAAAACTGGTGCATTTGATATACTATTCAGACACAAAAGAGACAACATATTTCACCACACCCTAATATCCCCATCAAAATTAAGCATCTGAAACTCAGGGATATTTTTTAACACACTCCATTGCAATGGTGTCATCTTGCTTTGCACTGACAGCACTAGAACTCAGGTCATTAGATGCTATACTGTATCCTTGACAATGTTACATGAGATGTGAGTTGTGATATTCCTTTTCCAGTAAAACTGTTGTATACATTATTGTTCATCACTGACTGTAGCCCACATTTTTCTCTTTACTGCGAGTGGCAGGGGCCCTTTTCATCAGTCTGAATGACTGACTGCCATTGAGCAGTTTGTTTCTTGTGTGAAGGACATTCTTTTATCCTAGTGATAAGGCCAACAATTGAAATATCAGCAAAGCTGCTCTGTATATGCTGATACATCTGGCACCTGCTATGTTGCAATGATAAAAGTCACTTAAATCTTCAAAAGGTACTGCGCAGAACAGACAGACTGGTATGAAAACTGCACCACTGCAGACCAGAAAACCCTGCAATGGACAGTTAAAACAGCCGAGTTCATCACATGTGCCATGTTCAAATCCACTCAAGAAATTCATAACAAAACATGTCTCAACAAAGCTGGACACCAAAGTAACAGATTGTATTGCTCTTGTCTGCCTAGCAAGTGATACCATGGCAGTTCATGCCTGAAGCAAAAGACTCGTAAACAATGTTTACCGGCAGTTCATTAAATAAAATACTGTCATCTGTTTGACCTTTGACCAAGATTTACATTGTATTTACATGTATTTGCTTAAAAGAGGCTTCTGTCTAAAGCAACTTACAAAGGAGATCAACAGAAAACATGTAACATCAGTCTAGGGACTGCTTAAGCATTTATACAATTCAAGTTTCCAGTGCCAAGTAATATTACTTACTATTCTGTATCTCAAAACAAATAATAGCCAGACAATACAAGTAACTTATACATTATACAGTTATCTCTCACATTTATTTTCTTTCTAAATGTAATACTCTTGGATATTTATTTACATATATTTGTTTATTGACACTGTTTTGAATTTACATATGCCACAGCAGACACAGATTATGATGTACTGTGTGCTGTTTTGTTGAAGCATTTCATATTTCTGCAATACTTATTTTTAAACAAAATGATTAGATAAAGTGAACCAGGGTAAACATAATACCATTTCAATATATTTACTTAATAAATATAAATAATAAAGTTATCTAGCACCTGAATTGCTCACATGATAAAGTAACTGCCACCTTAGTTACTCACTCAAACCGCTGACCAAAGTTAACTGATAATTAGACACATCTGACTGAACACAGCCAGACCTGAATGCAGCAAGCCCTGTTGAATTTAAACCCTACCATATACTGACCCTTACCATAATATTGTAGTAATCACAACAAGGTTTCAAAAGAACACTATGTCTCAATCAACGAAAATTCCAGAAGAGATGAATTAAAAGTTTGTTGAAACTTCTAGGTGAAGAAAGAGTTACAAACCTATTTCTCTGGCCCTGGAACTCCACCGCACCATATTGAAAAGTCATTATGTACAAAAAGAGAACATTTCAAATAATGGTGAATTTTCCCAGAAACGTCTAGACAGCAAAATTACCCTGAGAGCACAGCAATGTCTCACTCAGTAAGTCATAGATGATCCAATAAGAGTGTCAAAGGAACTGTGGGCCTCTCTAGCCTCAGGTGAGTTCAGAGTTTATTACTCCACAATAAGAAAAAGACTAAATAAAAACAGAATTTATGGGAGAGTGACAAACAGAAAACTCTGATATCCAAGTGTAATACAACTGTTTGTCATGAATTTGCAAACAAATGCCTGGATGATCATGAAGCCTTTAGAATAATGTTTTATGGACAAATAAGTAAAACTTTTTGAATGACACAGGTCACACTATGTATGGTGCAAAGAAAGCTAAAACCGCTTTCAACAGTAAGAATATCACAGCTATAATAAAACAAGAGGTAGTGTGATGGTACGGAACACTTGCCTTACTGAAGGAGCAATGAATTCTGTACCTTACCAGAATATACAGTCATCTGTCCATTACCATAAGAACAATAACCCAAAATACAAAAGCATGCATAAAACCTGACAGCTCAGAAGAAACAAAATTTAAGTTCTGAAGGGCCCTAATCAAAGTCCCAACTCAAACCTAATAAATATGCTGTAGTAGGATATGAAACATGCAAACCTACCAATGTATCTGAACAAAAGCAGTTCTAAGGAGACTGGACTAACATTTCTCAACAGGGACGTGACTGATATAAACTTATTGGAAGCATTTTGTTTAGATTATTACTGCTAGAAGTGTTGCAACCAAGTATTGAAACTATCCATCCATCCATTATCCAACCCGCTATATCCTAACTACAGGGTCACAGGGGTCTACTGGAGCCAATCCCAGCCAACACAGGGCGCAATGCAGGAAACAAATCCTGGGAAGGGCGCCAGCCCACCGCAGGGCACACACACACACACACCAAGCACACACTAGGGACAATTTAGGATTGCCAATGCACCTAACCTGCAACGTCTTTGGGCTGTGGGAGGAAACCACAGTACCCAGAGGAAACCCACGCAGACAAGGGGAGAATATGCAAACTCCACGCAGGGAGGACGCAGTATTGAAACTATGAGAGGACAAATATTTTTTCACATTGGTAATAAGGGTATGGGATAACTTTGTTCCCTGAGTAAAGAAAGTAATAATTTAAAAACTGTATTGTGTACTCACTTAGTTTCCTTTTCTCCAATATTACATGGTTGTCTAAAAGTCTGAGTCTATTCATTGTATAAATTTTGCAGAAACAGGGGATATTAGGAAGGGGGCAAATACTTTTCACAGCACTGTATGCTGATGTCTCACTTAAAAGGAACAAAAGGATTGGAGGGAAATTAATCAGGATGGATTCAAGTCTACAGTCAATAAACCAGCATTTCTTACCTTCAAGGACTGAAATTGCATTAGGACAGCATGCAAAGTACTGTGTGGGTTCCCTTTTACTGTTTACGAGGTGTAATGCTCATTTTAGTTCTTATCCAAACTACAAGAATATGAGTACTGTGACTGTTTAGTTCTTTGACAGTACTTCATCTTGTCCAAAAAATTGGGGAAGGGGCCATGTAGCAAAAAGCATTAGTTGGTACATTATAAGTAAAGAAGACCCTACTGGCATATCAGCTTCAGGACAGAGTAATGATCACCACTATAAAATGCTGTATACCTTTCCTCAACATGCCCTGTCCAGCCTTAAAAGTACTGATTACTCTGAGCCAAGCAAGTAGTGCCACATCTTAGAGTTAAGGCTTCCAAGCAGTTGCCAATTATGAGATATTTACAAAGACAAACGTTGGCACAGAATACTGTAATTAGCTAGACATTTCCTTAAAGTAAGTGAATGGGGAAAAAAACTGTTCTGAAAAACCTATAGCTGAGAAATTAGAAAAAGGGCAGAACATACAGTACATACTGAATTATTCATTAAGAACATACACCACAGAAGGAGAAAGCAAGCCCACACCACATCAGAAAATTCAATGAAATATGGCAATGGCCCACCTGTAAGTTGTTTGAGAGCTAAGCATTACAATGAATGAAAAGTTTATTCCAAGCCAATAAAAACACAACACTCAATAATATTTAAAAAATGAATTGTTGGTTTTTAGGAAAACTAGGAGGAAAAAATATTTTCTTAATTAAACTGTTAGCTCATGCGTTTTATCAGGCTAACTGAAATAACAATTTATCCATCCATCCTCTTCCGCTTAAATTAGATCGGGTTGCGGGGGCAGCAGTTTGAGCAGAGATGCCCAGACTTCCTTCTCCCCGGCCACTTCTTCTAGCACTTCCGGGGGAATCCCGAGGTGTTCCCAGGCCAGCCGGGAGACATAGTCCCTCCAGCGTGTCCTGGGTCTTCCCCAGGGCCGTCTCCCGGTTAGACATGCCCGGAACACCTCACCAGGCAGGCGTCCAGGAGGCATTCTGATCAGATGCCCAAGCCACCTCATCTGACTCCTCTCGATGTGTAGGAGCAGCGGCTCTGCTTTGAGCCCCTCCCGGATGACTGAGCTTCTCACCCTATCTTTAAGGGAAAGCCGAAATAACGATTTATATAACTGTTAAATAGAATAATGTACCATAGCAGTGAAAGAACATAACCCAGCCACAGGGGATCCACAAACCAGTGTGTTTCTTCATGCTGGTCCCAAGCCCAGATAAATGGGGAGGGTTACGTCAGAAAGGGCATCTGGTGCAAAATTTTGCCAAATCAATATGCAGACAATACAAATTTCCATACCGGATCAGTCAAGCCCCAGGTAAACAATGAAAGCCACCGGTACGGTTAGCCAACAGGGTGCTTGCAGAAATTGGGCTACAGTTGGCCGAAGAAGAAGGAGAAGAAGAGGGGGGAGACGTGTCCGGAGGCAGGAGGGGAGGCAGGAGGAGAGGAGGAAAGTAAAGAGAGTGGAACTGAGGGTAGGAACTTTGAATGTTGGCAGTATGACTGGTAAGGGGAGAGAGTTAGCAGATATGATGGAGAGGAGGAAGGTTGATATATTGTGCATGCAAGAGACTAAATGGAAGGGGAGTAAGGCCAGGTGGATCAGAGGTGGATTCAAATTGTTCTATCATGGTGTGGATGGGAGGAAAAATGGGGTAGGAGTTATTCTGAAGGAACAGTATGTCAAGAGTGTTTTGAAGGTTAAAAGAGTGTCAGACAGAGTAATGATTATGAAGCTGGAAACACAGATATTTAAGAATAAAGGTGGAAGTGCAGGACTGCAGTAACTACAGGGGAATAAAATTGATAAGCCACAGCATGAAGTTATGGGAAAGAGTAGTGGAAGCTAAGTTAAGAAGTGAGGTGATGATTAGTGAGTAGCAGTATGGTTTCATGCCAAGAAAGAGCACCACAGATGCGATGTTTGCTCTGAGGATGTTGATGGAGAGGTTTAGAGAAGGCCAGAAGGAGTTGCATTGCGTCTTTGTGGACCTGGAGAAAGCATATGACAGGGTGCCTCAAGAGGAGCTGTGGTATTGTATGAGGAAGTCGGGAATGGCAGAGAAGTATGACAGAGTTGTACAGGATATATACGAAGGAAGTATGACAGTGGTGAGGTCTGCAGTAGGAGCGACAGATGCATTCAGAGGTGGGATTACATCAGGGATCAGCTCCGAGACCTTTCTTATTTGAAATGGTGATGGACAGGTTGACAGACGAGATTAGACAGGAGTCCCCGTGGACTATGATGTTTGCTGATGACATTGTGATCTGTAGCGATAGTAGGGAGCAAGTTGAGGAGACCCTGGAGAGGTGGAGATATGCCCTAGAGAGGAGAGTAATGAAGGTCAGTCACCAAAACAGAATACATGTGTGTAAATGACAGGGAGGTCAGTGGAATGGTGAGGATGCAGGGAGTAAAGTTGGCAAAGGTGGATGAGTTTAAATACTTGGGATCAACAGTACAGAGTAATGAGGATTGTGGAAGAGAGGTGAAGAAGAGTGTGCTGGCAGGGTGGAATAAGTGGAGAAGAGTGTCAGGAGTAATTTGTGACAAATGGGCATCAGCAAGAGTGAAAGGGAAGGTCTACAGGACAGTAGTGAAACCAGCTATGTTATATGGGTTGGAGATGGTGGCACTGACCAGAAAGCAGGAGACACAGCTGGAGGTAGCAGAGTTAAAGGTGCTAAGATTTGCACTGGGTGTGATGAGGATGGATAGGATTAGAAATGAGTACATTAGAGGGTCAGCTCAAGTTGGATGGTTGGGAGACAAAGTCAGAAAGGCGAGATTGCGTTGGTTTGGACATGTGCAGAGGAGAGATGCTGGGCATATTGCATGAAGGTTGCTAAGGATAGAGCTGCCATGGAAGTGGAAAAAAGGAAGGCCTAAGCGAAGGTTTATGGATGTGGTGAAAGAGGACATGCAGGTGATGGGTGTAACAGAACAAGATGCACAGGACAGAAAGATATGGAAGAAGATGATCCGCTGTGGCAACCCCTAACGGGAGCAGCTGAAAGAAGAACAGCAGTGAAAGAACATATTGGTATGGATAAAACTGCTCTATGTAAATAATGCCTCTGAATACTTGAAAAGCTTTATACAACAAATGTTAATTCTAAAATAACATAGGCATGTACTCACGCACAATTTAGATCTGTTAGAACATTAGAACAATCTAGACGAGAACTGGCCATTCAGCCCAACAAAGCTCACCAGTCCTATCCACTTAATTCTTCCAAAAAAACATCAAGTCGAGTTTTGAAAGTTCCTAAAGTCTTACTGTCTACCACACTACTTGGTAGTTTATTCCGAGTGTCTACCGTTCTCTGTGTAAAGAAAAACTTCCTAATGTTTGTGTGAAATTTACCCTTAACAAGTTTCCAACTGTGTCCACATGTTCTTGATGAGCTCATTTTAAAATAACAGTCTCAATCCACTGTACTAATTCCCTTCAAAATTTTAAACACTTCAATCATGTCAACTTCTTCAATCTTCAACAACTTCAATCTTCTTTTGCTTAAACTGTATAGGTTCAGCTCTTTTAATCTTTCCTCATAATTCAACCCCTGAAGCCAAGGAATCGGTCTAGTCGCTCTTCTCTGGACCTTTTGTAGTGCTTCTATCTCCTTTCTGTAGCCTGGAGACCAAAACTGCACACAGTACTCCAGATGAGGCTTCACCAGTGCATTGTAAAGCTTGAGCATAACCTCCTAGAACTTGTACTCCACACATCATGTTATATAACCTAAGATTCTGTATATATATATTAAAAATAGCAGCGGCCCTAGCACTGACCCCTGGAACACCACTCTTAACATCAGCCAATTCTGATAAGGTTCCTCACACCATCACCCTCTGCTTCTTGTGTCTGAGCCAATTCTGCACCCATCTAAATAATCACCCTGAACTCCCACTTCTTTTAGTTTGATGCCCAACCTCTCATGTGGCACCTTAACAAATACTATCTGAAAGTCAAGATAAATAATATCATATGCTCCACTTTGATCATATCCTTTTGTTACCTCCTCATAGAATTCCAGCATATTAGTAAAACACGACCTCCCTCTTCTGAACCCATGCTGACTGTTCAGAAAAACTCCTGTCCTCGCCATGTGTTGCTCAATCTTATCCTTAATCATTCCTTCCATTAATTTTCCTGTGATGCATGTTAAGCTTACTGGCCTATAATTGCTTGGATCTGCCCTGTCACCCTTTTTATATAATGGGATGATATATGCAATTTTCCAGTCCTTCGGAATCTCTCCAGTGCACAGTGACTTCCTAAAAATATATGTCAAGGGTTTATATATGTATTCTCTAGCACCCTTAAGAACTCGAGAGTAAATATTATCTAATCCTGGTGATTTGTTTGATTTCAGCCTATTTAATCTGAGCAGTACTTCTCCCTCTAAAATTTCCAAATCCCTCAGTACCTCCTTAGTAGTCCCTGTTACCTCTGGGAGGTTATCCACTTGCTCACTTGTAAACACCTCAGAAAAATGTAAGTTTAGGGCATCTGCTATTTCATTGTCTGTATCTTTAAATTCCCATTTACTATTTCTGATGCACATGACCTCCTAACTTAACTGTTCTTTTATTACTAAAATACTGAAAGATGACTGTTCTTTTACTACTAAAATACTGAAAGAATTTTTTAACTGTAGAAGCTCTCTTACTTTTTTAACTGATGTCCAAGGCCAAATCTGTCCTTTGTAGAAACCTGGAACACATCAACTGTAGGAACTGCAAAAGAATGGTGATCCATAAATGCTTACTGCAGGACAATAATCCAAAAATCTGGTATTTGTCATATAACACCAATACTAACTAATGAGAGTTAGTTATCAGTACTGTATGCTAGCCAGCAGTGTATTTTCTGAACAGATACAGTCATATGAAAAAGTTTGGGAACCCCTCTCAGCCTGCATAATAATTTACTCTGATTTCAACAAAAAAAAGATAACAGTGGTATGTCTTTAATTTCCTGGGAACATCTGAGTACTGGTGCATTTTCCAAACAAAGATTTTTAGTGAAAAACAGTATTTAGTTATATGCAATTTAATTGAATGTGAAAAACTGGCTGTGCAAAAATTTGGGTCCTCTTGTAATTTTTCTGATTTGAAAGCATTTAACTGGTCAATACTGATTACTTGCAACACCAAATTGGTTGGATTCACTCGTTAAGCCTTGAACTTCATAGACAGGTGTGTTCAATCATGAGAATAGGTATTTAAGGTGGTCAATTGCAAGTTGTGCTTCCCTTTGGCTCTCCTCTGAAGAGTGACAGCATGGGATCCTCAAAGCAACCCTCAAAAGATCTGAAAACAAAGATTGTTCAGTCAACATGGTTTAGGGGAAGGCTACTAAAAGCTATCTCAGAGGTTTAAACTGTCAGTTTCAACTGTAAGGAATGTGATCAGGAAATGGAAGGCCACAGGCACAGTTGCTGTTAAACCCAGGTCTGGCAGGCCAAGAAAAATACAGGAGCGGCATATGCACAGGATTGTGAGAATGGTTACAGACAACCCACAGATCACCTCCAAAGACCTGCAAGAACATCTTGCTGCAGATGGTGTATCTGTACATCGTTCTACAATTCAGCGCAATTTGCACAAAGAACATCTGTATGGCAGGGTGATGAGAAAGAAGCCCTTTCTGCACTCAAGCCACAAACAGAGTCGCTTGTTGTATGCAAATGCTCATTTAGAGAAGCCAGATTCATTTTGGAGCAAAGTGCTTTGGACAGATGAGACAAAAATGGAGTTATTTGGTCATAAAAAAAGCGATTTGCATGGCGGAAGAAGAACACCGCATTCCAAGAAAAACACCTGCTACCTACTGTCAAATTTGGTGGAGGTTCCATCATGCTGTGGGGCTGTGTGGCTAGTTCAGGGACTGGGGCCCTTGTTAAAGTCGAGGGTCTGATGAATTCAACCCAATATCAATAAATTCTTCAGGATAATGTTCAAGCATCAGTCACAAAGTTGAAGTTACACAGGGGTTGGATATTCCAACAAGACAATGACCCAAAACACAGTTCGAAATCTACAAAGGCATTCATGCAGAGGGAGAAGTACAATGTTCTGGAATAGCCGTCACAGACCTTTGACTTGAATATCATCTAAAATCTATGGGATGATTTGAAGCAGGCTGTCCATGCTCGCCAGCCATCAAATTTAACTGGAGAGATTTTGTATGGAAGAATGGTCAAAAATACCTCCATCCAGAATCCAGATACTCATCAAAGGCTATAGGAGGCATCTAGAGGCTGTTGTATTTGCAAAAGGAGGCTCAACTAAGTATTGATGTAATATCTCTGTTGGGGGGCCCAAATTTATGCACCTGTCTAATTTTGTTATAATGCATATTACATATTTTCTGTTAATCCAATAAACTTAATGTCACTACTGAAATGCTACTGTTTCCATAAGGCATGTCATATATTAAAAGGAAGTTGCTACTTTGAAAGCTCAGCCAATGATAAACAAAAATCCAAAGAATTAAAAGGGGTTCTCAAACTTTTTCATGACTGTAGAAGATTATTTAGTACTATGTATGCTAACTTGACTAATCATCTTCACACTACTATAGTACATCAACTCTGAAAATAAAAAATAAATGTAAAATGCAAAATGTTAATAAATATTTACAGTTAAAGTTTTCCATTATATACAGTATGTTGGGTAAAATGTCAGCATACATAAATGAAAAATTCCACAGTATATGACTATATAATTGAGTGCATTATTAAATGTATTTTGACATTTGTATAATTCCATATTCCAAAAGAGGATTATTACAGTATTTTTAAATAAATATAAATGCATAAAACTGAGATTAAGATTAATGGGGTTCTCACCGGGTCCATTTAAATATTGTGTAAGAGAACAATGCAGCCTCACAATTACAGGTTCCTTACGAATAACATCCCATGCAACAGCAATTTCTTCCTGTTTAAAAATAATATTTAATTATAGTTCTCCCTGGAAATTTATGCTGAATGCTGAATAATTTTTACATTCTGAAAAAAATGTGCTTTTTGTTTTTTAAGCTAAACAATAAATAAACATCCATGTCTTTACTATTAAATGATTATTTGATATTACACAAACCTAAACTAAAAAAACCTAAAATATGAAGGAATGTCACAAATTCAATAATGCTGCTACTTTTAAGTGTTTTAATTTAAAACATGTTTATCAATTACTGAGTTACTAAACATTCTTAAACCCGGAATTTCCATACAGGTGTAGTTCTTCAATTAATTAACTAACTAATGTGCTAGTGCACTCCAGATGCATACATAAAAACGCTAGCTGTGCTTACTGCTAGCTAGGATAGAAAATGAAACCTCAGTGACTTGGAATGAGGCATGACTGTGGGAGCATGTTTGTCAGGAGCTTCAGTGATGAGACAGCTCACCTTGCTGATGTTTCACAAGGAACAGTGTATCTAAGGTGATGGCTGCCTGGAACTTGGGTTGGAGATCATCAGCAAAGGGCAACTGTGGACGGAAGTGCATACTCCTGGATTGTTACGTCCATGCATTAGTTGGAGGTGCAAGGCTAAACAGGCAAGCAACTCTTAATTAACCAATATAAAATTTCAGTTTAAGATATGTGCAGGAAATTTCATCAAAAAAGGTCTGTTGAGAACCCAAGACATTGTTTCTTATCTGTCAGGTTAAAGTGCTAAACGACTTCCTAATTGTACTTGTTAAGAACAGTGGTGCAAAAAGCAAAGGCAATGTACCATCAAGGTGAGATGCAATATAGACAGGTGATGCTCCGATCAATTGTCCACCAATCTAAAATCGGCCAATTTTGGTGGGGCAAAGTAGGATTGAAAAAAAAAAAAACTTCAGGATATGCTTTTCCAAGCCTTACAATAATTTAGTTGTGGTGCTACTTAATAATGGGTTTTACAGTAGTTGAGTTCTTTAAGAGTGCTGGTGTTAAGTACAGCAGCTCATATAAATAAAGATAAAGATGATTTTGAATGCTTAACAGCAAAATTTGTCTATTTTACTTGTATACTTGTTAAGCATGTTATCCTTTTATCTTAATGATAAACATTTTATGAACATTTCATAGTTTTGCAGCTTTATTAAAAGTTTATACTATGTTTCTTATTTGCATGTGTCATACAGCATAGGTTTTGATAAGAAACAAGTACTGCATAATTAAAATGGTAATCCATATTTATATTTACACCTCAAGAATTAGGAATGTCTTGTTGGCACAATGGAAAAAAATGGATAAATATAGTAAATGTATACACGGGTGGGCAAAATTAGGTTTACAGTTGTTCATATGGAAAAATACATTATGATTATTACAATACATTTCTTAACTTTATTAACTGAAAACAATGTTCCAATGGCACAGTGCACTTAGGTACAATCTCAAAAGTGCTCAAATTGCCGGCGTTCATTATGTACTCATTCTTGCAATCTACTTGCTACACTCAGGCACACAGAATTTCATTTTGTTAATAAACAATGAACAGGTAATACCTGTGGTCTGTAATTTAACTAAAAAAATACTAAAGTTAACACCTTAATATAGAGCATAAGGTTTCTTCACATCTGGTTTAGCAGGATCTTAGTGAAAAAGTTTTTAAAGAGATAAAGAACAAAAAATAAATCATACTTTGATGATTCAGTAATATGATCAGTACTCTGGTGACTGGTATAAACCCTAAAAAAACCCTGATCGGAGCATCTCTAACTTTCTGCACAAATGGATAAATACATGCATGTCACACCATAAGAAGCCAACAGATCTAAGTGCTTAGTCCAAACATTATTGTTTTGGAGTGCAATTTTTCTGCCATGGACCAAGTACTTATTCAGTTACAAGGAAAATGATGCTAATCACCAATTATTTTTCTCAAGTTAACATCTTCATGCTAAGTATACTGTATTTAATTTCCATTATGTGTCTCCAAACATTTAACAATGCCCCTCTGGACACAGTGTGCTCATTCACAGATGTGGCAATTACGTTAATAGTATGCAACCTAACTTTTCAATCAACAGATCAGAATATTATTATAATGCCCATGACAGGCAGAAAGAGATTGCCTTTCCTTTAGAAAAGCACTGCCACAATTCTTCCAAATGTGGTATATTAAAGAATTTAATTTTATGGCTAAACAGTAAAGTTAAAGACTTCTTATTGGTGTTTCCACTTTTTTGGGTCATATCACTATACATGCAGAAAAGTAAATAAAACCATGAATTAACTAATGTTACAAGACATAGACATTTATAAAATGTGTATACTTTTTTGAAATATTTTATAGTACATGCAAGAAACAGTCATATGTAAACCTAAGTTTGTATACTGTGTGAGAAATATGATCAATGTGACATTATGTATAATGGGGGAAAAAAGCAAAAAAAAAAAAAAAACAGAAAAGAATATGTAGCAAACACAAGCAACAAAAAGAATGACAATATTCAATCATATCAGTCATTATTGGTCAACAAATATCTGAAAATACATGAGACATAGCCTCCTTAATCCCTTAAATCAGTTTTTGAAAATAAAATGTACAGCTGTTTTCAAATGAGTAATACAAACATTGAAAAAAGCATATTACTTCTGAAAGAGATTAGTTTGAGGGTGTTGTTAATTAAACACGTTTATATAAAAGTGAAAATATTTGTGTTGTAAGACTTATTTACTTTGGACTATACCTTGTACTGTATTTGATAAACAAACAAAAACACTATTACTATGTGATTTAAAAGATAAATAATTGTATACTATGTTTTCATTTAAAGACAGTGATGAAAATTAAAATAAAAAATAAATACTTACATCGAGAAAGCTAACATCGATGTGTAAATCGATATCTACATCATCAATTGCACCATATTCCCTGGAATGGGAAAGATACATTTTACTGAACACATAAGGCATATGCTTAAAGAAATAATATTCAGAATACCATATTACTCTATGTTTGTGTTGTTTTATTATTTTTTGTTTTCAAGCACTCTACATACATATAACAGCATTTAGGTAGACAATATAATCTGTTAAGTAGATTTAACACCAATTATTTTAAAGCAAGTAACTTCAGGTGCAAGGCAGTAACCAATCCTAGATGGGATTAGCATATATGAGGTTGAAACATGAGAGGAAACTGGAGTAACAATAAAGCTTCAGGAGACAAGACAGAAAATATAATAATATGGAAACAAAGAGTGAATGTTAAGCAAGAAGTTACAGTATGTTGAACCGAATAATCTTTCATTAGATAATTTCTTTTGTTTTAAAGTATTTTAGTTTTAATATAGCATATGGGTGCACTTTAAATATCTATTATTTTCCATTGTTGAGCAGGGTAGCCAGTAATCATACTATTTCTTATTCATTTTGTTACATGACAAAGATTTTATGGGTTTAACACAGCTGCAATTCTAGGGGTGTAAACTGTAAAAAAAAATGCGTGGAGATTTAGTGCTTTTATTTTTGGATGAGGCACAAGACTGCTGTTCAGTTCCTACTTCTGCCTCACTGCATGACGTTAAACAAGTCGACCTGTTTTTACTTCAAAAAAACAGTGTAAATAGCTATGCTGTATCCTTATCTTCTAATACAGTTTGGACAGAAGTATCTGTTGAAAATGCAATAATAATAATAATAATAATAATATGTACTTCCAAATTTGATAGATCATTGCCATTTTAATTACTTACATAAATGTTACTAATTGAACTGGTGGAACACTTTTCATATCTATATACCATAAGGCAGATTTTTTGTTTTGGCTAGGGGATTTTGGAATGGACATACAGCTAATGCAAAAAAAGAAAAATAATGGAATCATCCATAAATACAAAAAAATGATAGCAGTGTTAATATGAAGAAAAACTGTCTACTGAAGGGCTTATTTGGTAGGTACTGTACATACAGTACCATAAATAACTTTGAGGAATGTTTTTGTTCATGGTTGTGTATAAGGAAAGATTCAACCCTAGGTCACTTTTTCATTTTAGGGAGCAGAAAATCAATATTATAATCATTATGGCTCTCCTTTATTTATGATTTTGAGGAAATGAAAGATCATATAATTTAAAGACCTTGGAAAAGCACCAAGTAAAATTGTCAGCTACTGACAATTAAAATGGTGAATGTACCAAAATGACTTCATTATATAATCTAATTGCAGTTCTGCTCCCATCTTCAAAAGCAGCATAATAAAATTTCCCTGTCTATTTGCAATTACCCACAGTATATCCCAATAGAATCTTATTAAGCATTTCTCTTGTTTATAATACTTGAGTTGTTAATCAAGATCCTCTATGATTATACAAACGAAGAAAAACAAAACAAGGTTTTCAGAAAAACAGAAGTCCTTTACTTTTCTTCAATCACCAAAATTGCTAAACCTATTGATTAAATCAGGAAATGCAGCCCCAAATGCCCATTATCTTGTGAACACTATTTGGCCAGATGATATGGAAATGTATGCGTGCATGAGTAGATAAGCCGCTCTCTGTCAATTTGATTTCTAAATTTGGCAGGAAAGCTAAACCACAGATTAAATTCACTTTTGTTGCAGGTGAGTACAAAATAATCTTTCTAGGGGAGAAAACAGTCATCTGCAGTTATGCTGTAGTTTCAGTATTAAGGTACTGTATTATTTCAGTATAAAGGTGATAAAACTGTAAAGATTCGGTTGAACTGAATCCAAGTTCAGATTATTCCTGTGCATCATGCAGTTTCACAGGTAAACATTTATTTAAGATTCTTTATTTTATTATAAAGGATTTAAACGGCTGCCATGGGCTTGCGCCCTACCCAGGGTTTGTTTCCTGCCTTGCTCCCTGTGTTGGCTGGGATTGGATCCAGCAGACCCCCATGACCCTGTAGTTAGGATATAGCGGGTTGGATAATGGATGGATGGATTTAAATGGATAAGCACCCATTCCAGGATTTCTTTTTCTTCTTTGCTTCCTGATGTTAATACAGCCTCCATCACCTTTAAAAGGTAAATAAATGTACCAAATTGGACAGCAGCAGGGGTTGTGTGGAGTAGGTTATATTCAAGGTTATATTCAGTTCCAGTGAATGCCTATGTACATTCTGCAGATTCTTTCCATCTCTGAATGAGAGTTTGATTGTGTCTAACATTCTGTTCAGTTTACTGTATAACACAACTTGTATTAGTGCAATTTTTGACATAACAATTCGTACCAGAATTTTCCTGTATGGGTACAGATTTCTTTTATGTAGACATTAAATTAAGTGACTAATAATATCAGTTCCACTTTTGCTAATAACTAGACAGACATAAAAATTCACACACCTTTCACATCACCAAAAAAAAAACTGTCTCAGCTGGCATCATTATCATCTGACACAAAATATAGAAAAATAGATTTAGATGCTATTATAAAAAAGAGAGAGAGAGAGAGAGACCCTCGCAACTATACACTGCTCATGAAAGCCTGTTCTCCATGAACTTCCTACACTGAAACAGCAACCCCGAAAGGGTTAGAATTGAACAGCCTTGATGTAAAAATCGATAAGCCCATTGCTTTTTATTATTTATTTTTGCCCATTGTGTAAGAATATATATCATTGTGGTCTGTGATTTCATTACTATGTAGATTACAGAGTTATATACATACACATTAAGCCTACCTTTGATTTCTCACAAAAATGAGTGCATTGGTCACATTAATTCTTAGTGTGCCACAGCTATTTAAAACTTAATGGAGACAAAACAGAACATACTTTCATAAGACTCTTCTTAAAATCTGTTAGCAACTTTAACATTGATAAAATAGTTGCGCATTCTCTTCTTCTTTGGAAGTCTGGAATTTGGGTGTTGCTTTTGATTTCAAGTTGTTATTTGAACCTTAAATTAAGAATGTTTCCAGATGCTTAAAGCAGTGTTACATCTCTTTATTAGATCTTCTTTTACTGATCAGGCAGCTCAAGCACTTATTTATGTTTTTGGCACCTCATTGGCGCACCAACCATTGTGGGGAAAAAAAAAACACCTCACACTGTTCCTTCCATTCCATTCAAACTAGTGTGGTGCTGAGGTGTTCACCTGTTGCATGGCTGTACTCCGGTCCTAATCTGGGAAATTATGCAGCCACATATTTAAAACATGCTTAACACTGAGAACATATAACTGCTTTGCTTTTTCTTTTACACTGGCTGCCTGTTATCATATATCTTCTAAACCTCTTTTTGAAATATTTGAAGCTCTTAATGGCAATGGTCCAATCTATATTTCGAGCATGTACAAACTCTGCTGCAATTTGAGGTCATCCAATGTAGAATTACTTGCTGTCCCGCATATACTAAATGTAAGGCACTGGGTGACTGAGTTTTTAGCACTGCCACTCTCTGGTTACAGAGCTCCCTACCTCTTTAAATTCCACACAGTCTCCTACATCTGCTGGTTTTAAA
The DNA here is from genome assembly GCF_016835505.1 of Polypterus senegalus. Classification (NCBI taxonomy): domain Eukaryota; kingdom Metazoa; phylum Chordata; class Cladistia; order Polypteriformes; family Polypteridae; genus Polypterus; species Polypterus senegalus. Next base: position 37,100,171 of record NC_053160.1, on the reverse strand, counting down.
ACTAATTTAAAAAGACATACCTTTTTAAACAAATTGTTATGTGCTCATTTTTTAATGTAATTTTGACTTTTACTTTCTGTTTTTAATTTTGATGGTCTTATGTATAGGTTTATTTTTCTATTTTTATTTTAATCTTTGTTAGCACAGTAGGATTGCGAAAAGCTGGTGTGAATATCGAATTCAAAATTTTAGTACAGATGGAACACTAATGTACAGGCCCTTGAGTGTTTGTGAAAGGTAACTAAAAATATAACGTATTTTTAACAAGTAAACTACACACACTGCACAGCTCAGACTGCACACTGTACATTTGACAGCACCACAAACTACCACGTGTTCTGGTGTTTCATGGTCAGTGCAAGGCCAACAAACAAGTAAAAAAGCACCTTCTGCAAACATACCTGTTCTTTTTGTGCCAGGACTCTGTGCTTCTTTGAAACACAAAGTGGAAGAAGAACACACAGGTTTTTGCAAATATAATGTAGTCCTCCTTAGCAGCGGCCAAAAATCAAGATGTCATAAATTCTTGACAACAATGCATTCCTGATATTGATTGCCTCTCGCTTTTTTACTTTACTTTTAGTACCTCATTGCTGGCTTGTGTTGTATGGTAGGGATTAAGATTAAATTACTTAGGGAAGCTTATTATTTATTTTGTAGACCATCTGTGCCCCATTGGCCCTTAAGACTGAAACACCATCTCACCTGATGCAGGTGGCATGTGGCAACCCATAAACCTGACATTAAATGTAAATGAAATTACCCTGTATGGTAAACTACAGTATCACTAAATATTTTAGAAAATACTAAAATTACAGTGAATGAGTAAGTAAATGTAATGCATCTATAATGCACAACATACATACACAAAAGGGAAGCATATAACTAAAACAAGCAAAATAAATATTCACTGCTTTTGAATATCAGAAGGCAACACAGAAGACATACTATACTAAAATAGTTTTTCTTAACTTTTAACATCTGAAGCAGACATTAAGACCACTACAGGAATTATAAATCAGGAGAAGACATCATCAGTTTTAAAAATGCAGTCTTAATGGAAGATTTTGAAACATAATGAAACAAGCCTCACCAAATATTCAAACTCTTCTACTGGTGATTTCCTCTTAAAAGCAGTGTTGTGCTCTTGAACTTTAGGTTCCACATTCCAGTTCTTATGACCGCATATTCAGCTTCTTTCTAGCTACATTTTGATCGCAAACATTTTTAATTTAACATTACTATTACTTTAACTTGTCTGTAGATGTGTACTTTCATTTTTTGAGTACTTCTGTTATCTTCTTTTAAATTGGTGTTCAATAGTATGTGGCTCTGCCCAGTCCTTATTGAAGTCACCTCACCGGAGTCAAACTACCACGTGCCCTTTTCTTTTTTTTTTCTGTACCACACGTGAGGTATACTGCATGTGCTTTCCAAAAATATAAGTGTAACACATGGATCAGATAAAATACATACAGTACTGCTGTTTATTTACAAAGTCTAAGTAGCAGATCAGATAAAATACATACAGTACTGCTGTTTATTTACAAAGTCTAAGTAGCAGATCAGATAAAATACATACAGTACTGCTGTTTATTTACAAATTCTAAGTAGCAATCAACACAAAACCCAGGCAACTTTAGGACTTTTATAAATACCAGCCAGATTGCCATTTAAGGTATCAAAAACAGGACAATAATGTAAAAAGAGGATGCCTCATCGCTCTGTGTCGATTCTTCTATCAATTAATTATTTTTTGAAAAAAGTATTTGTAGATCAACTCTGGTGGCATTGTGAAAAAGAAAAAAGTCATACACAGATTACTTTGACCTGTGTGATGGTGTTTTTCCCTCCTATATAGGTTTTGCTGTTTTAAGACTCCACTTCAAGTGTCTTCTAAAGAGGAAAACAGACAGAAGCAAAACAAAGTTTAGATGGACATGGAAAAAAGCGGATGGATACAGGATGGAAATTTGTCGAGATCAGCTAACAGTGGACTAAAACTATAATAGAAGCAGTCTGGAGTGGGACTGAAAAATCAGTACCATGCAGACATCTAGTCTGAAGTGGCTTCTTTCTGCATGCTACTCAGTCCCTGTAATGTACAGCGATATCTGTAACTATATTCAAATATATTTAATACGTTTAAGACTTGTAAGACTTTACATAGGGTTCAGATGAACTGGCCATTGGGACTACTAGGACAATTCCCAGTGGACCATTCCTTTAGCAAGAAGGAAAGAGGAAGAAAAAAAAAAAAACAAAAAAACAGGCATACAATGAAAGTTGCCCACATTGCACTCTTTGGGCACTTCTCCAATCACCTATCTCTCCAATAGCCCCTGGGCCACTCCCCCTACAACACTGTTCCAACTGCAAGACACAAATGAGAGGACAGATGGAGATGGAGAAAAATGGAACAAGGAAGCTGAAAAAAGCAGAAAAACATAAGTAATCTAGCAATCGAAGCATCGTGATTATAGTAATGACTAGCAAAATACCCACGCTTCGCAGTGGCGAAGTACTGCCTTAACATTTTTATTAAGAAGAAAATTAAACCTTTTTAAACCGAGGGAAAATATACCAATTATTATTTGTTAAGGATCTCTTTGTATACCACATTGTTAGTTCGGCCCTCCGGTTGTAATATGACCCAGCTGTGTGCTGAGCTTACTCTTGAGCATGCAACATACAGTTGGCCATGTGAAAAGTAATCTTGTCTCAAATCTCACAGCCTGGATTGCTGCTGTCATAATCGGTTTGAGTTTCATGGTTTGTTTCAATTACGACAATATTTGCAGGACTTGTGTTGAAGTGACATTTGGCATCTGTCAAGTGCTGTAAGCATACAACCGGTTTCATCGATAACTTCACATCCAGCTTTTGAGAGTTTAAATATTCAGAAACATCAAAGTGTCCACTACTGAAATCGTCACCTGTGAATCTAAGATGTTTAAGAGGCATTGGAGGTTGTCCAAAGTTGTAAAATATTTGGCCATTTCGGTACACTTGAAAGCGACAACCAAACAATTCAGCGGCAGCCATCAACTCACATGCAGAACCATAGGTGAAGGGCTTAAGCATTTCACTATTATAGTGCTCCTGTGTAGTAAAATTATCTCCTGTACCATCTTTAGTCCGCACCTTGAACCTGTCCCAGTCATTCAATACATAAGACACAGTGTTCCTCCGGATATCAAGAGTGAGCCTGATATGGCCGTGCAATATGTAACAAAGAAAATGGAAAAGGCAGGTGCCATTTCCGGGCATGGAAACCACTCGGTAAGTGCCAGTTCTTTGATCGATGGTGATCACCTTGATAGACATGTTAATGGGAGTACGGTTGGAACAATAAAGGAAATGGGTACCTGAACAATGAAAAGTAAGTCTAAAATACCTACACAATAACTATAATCGTAATAAACGAACAATAAAACAGCGGAGAAGCCGTGGATTAAATAAAAAGGCTGTAGTTATCAGCAGGGAGATGTGAATCCCGTGGCGAAGCAAGGAAGGGAATGTAGAGACCAGAGTGACGGACGGCCTTATAAAGGCAGGCAGCCAACAATGTGGGAGGTGTTGGGATGGGGGACCCAACGCCACCTCACACGGTGACCAAGCTGCAGGCTATGGATGTATATGTACATAAGTAGGATTCAGTTAGCGTTGGGAACCCGCGTACCAAATTCCTTGAAGATGGGCCCATAAGTAACAAAAACCGTTGGAACATTCAATATGGCAGCCGACAGTGGCATCGAAATAAGTACGTACATTGGTTTCGGTTAGCGCAGGGAAGCCGCCTACCAAATTTCGTGAAGATGGGGCCATAAATAAGAAAGTTCAACATGGCGGACGTTGTCGAACGTTATGACATTACGAGTAGAATTTCGAAATGAAACCTGCTTAACGTTTGTAAGTAAGCTGTAAGGAATGAGCCTGCCAAATTTCAGCCTTCTACCTACATTGGAAGTTGGAGAATTAGTGATGTTGGAAAGTTCAATATGGCAGCCGAAAGTGGCGTCATACCACCGAAATAAGTACGTACAGTCGGACCTCGCTAGATGAACTCAAAGGGGCCAGAAAAAAAATTCGACTTACGGAGTTTACGAGTAAGGGAAAACGGCGTAATATGCGTGGGTTAATCAAGGACATTATTTTTCCGGCTTTATTATTATACAGTATAGCTGTTTATTATATTGTCGTTTTATACGTATACATGTAGGCTACATACTGGTACATCAGCGCTTCCTGATTGGGGGTGCTAGCAGAATCCAATGAGGAAGAAAAATGAAAAACATTTGTACAAAATCTTAATTTATCTATCCATTCCTAAATAATCAATTGGGCAGGCTATTTCGTATCAGTGCAATACGCTGCTTGTTAAAACGGATGACTTCCGCTCTTACGCGCACTTAGTTCTGCGTGGGTATTATGAACTATCATATGAACTCATATTTTTTCATACTTCTTCTCAAACCAAGGGTGTGCGAAATCGGCCTCGTCCGTCACAGGGGGTGCGAGTGTAAAATGAATCGGTAAGCGCTGCAGTACATGCATCTACAGTATGTACTATCGAATAGTGCAATGAAACAGGTTACCTTTAGAGAAAAAAGTCTGCTAACTTCGCTTGGCGTCGATGTGCCGATGCATCTCGCTCATCAATCTCCTCAATCTCGTCACTGGACTGAAACACATACAATGCTTGCAAAAGCTTCCCGTCAATAGGAACGTTCCTATCCCTTGCTTGCACAAACCACTTCAAAATGTATTGTTCAATGACGGGATACTCACATTCCCTCATCCTCTTCTGATGGCCACATGACTTCTCACTGTACAGTTTCAAAATCTTTTCTTTTTCTTTCAGAAAAGTGGAGAGCGTACTTGTGGGAATGCCGAATTGCTCTGCAATGTCCACTGTCTTCTTGTCGCCCTTTTCGACGGCTCTGATGACGGTAACTGTTTTCCGCGATTGAAAACGTTTTAAGCTTACGCTTACCAGTTGTCATTTTCGGGGCACGTACCGTACGGGAGACTATGGAGAAGCACACAGACACGAACACTATTCAAGGCTCCTTCCGACAAGAGACTGACAAAGGTCAAGGGAAAATGGGTTAAAAAAAGTCTTTCTTGAGACAATTTGGAAATTCCAGATGCCACCCAGTTGGTTATGACTCATGGAGCACCAAAGGGACGCAGATTATTCCAGCCACTCACTTTAGTTTTCGGACATTTTTGGTCTCAAAATAGACGTCCTACCCTCAGAGAGTCACTTAATCCCTTGTGGAATGCATTAAGATAAGACTTTGCGTCCCTTTTCTTGGTTTTTTGGACCACATGTTCTGAAAGGTAGCCTCAGAATAATAACCCAAAGGCTATATAAAATTCGAATAACGGAGGTTGGGAGCCGAAAAGTTTTCGAGTTGAGGAGATCTAAATACATTGGTCTTATGGGAATTTGGCCGGGGAATAACGAGCAATTCGAAATAGGGAGGTTTTTGACTTAGGGAAGGTCGACTTAGCGAGGTCCAACTGTACTTTGGTTTCAGTTAGCGCAGGGAAGCCGCCTACCAAATTTCATGAAGATGGGGTCATAAATAAGAAAGTTTAACATGGCGGATGTTGTCGACCGTTATGACTGTTACGTGTAGAATTTCAAAATGAAACCTGTTTAACTGTTGTAAGCAAGCTGTAAGGAATGAGCCTGCCAAATTTCAGCCTTCTACCTACACGGGAAGTTGGAGAATTAGTGACGTTGGAAAGTTCAATATGGCGGCCGACAGTGGCGTCATACCACCGAAGTACATACGTATATTGGTTTCGGTTAGCGCAGGGAAGCTGCCTACCAAATTTCGTGAAGATGGGGTCAGCCTTCTACCTACACTGGAAGTTGGAGAATTAGTGACGTTGTAAAGTTCAATATGGCGGCTGAGAGTGGCGTCACACCACTGAAATAAGTACGTACATCGGTTTTGGTTAACGCAGGGAAGCCTCGGACAAAATTTCATGAAGATGGGGCAATAAATAAGAAAGTTTAACATGGCGGACGTTGTCGACCGTTATGACCGTTACATGTACAATTTCGAAATGAAACCTGCTTAACTTTTGTAAGTAAGCTGTAAGGAATAAGCCTGTCAAATTTCAGCCTCCTACCTACACGGGAAGTTGGAGAATTAGTGATGAGTGAGTCAGTGAGCGAGTGAGTGAGCGAGTGAGTCAGTGAGGGCTTTGCCTTTTATTAGTATAGATCATCTCAGCAGCTTGTTTATTATTACCACTTACATTAGTGTACAAGCAAAGACATTTAATTCTTCAGAAAACAAATTAAAATAAATTTTAAACGATTTACTCAGCAGCAACTACAGTGGAGAAGGGTAAGTGGAAAGTTTAGGAACACAGTGTAAATGTCCAGTGTTAAACAAGACAATGCCATAACTACAAAAAACACCTTCTCTTTTATTGTAGTTCCTCTACTTTAGTGTGGCAAATGTTCTCAACTGTTTTATGCTTTAATTTACCATTTTTGTTGCAGAGTTGATACCGAGAAAACTAATCCAGTTTGGTGTACCCTAATGTATCTGCCAGTGGATTATGAGTTTCTTGACAGGTAGGCAGTGCTATGTGAGACTGTGTTTTTTCACCCCTAACAGTTTTCACTTTATACAAATGACAGAAGATCCATGGGCAAATCTGTAAAAATCCTAAAGTTTGCAGATCACATGACTGTAGTGGGTTCTCATTTCTAATAATGATGTGTCTTCCTATTAAAGAGAGGTGGACCATCTTGTAGAATGGTGTTCTTGTAACAACTTGGAGCTCAATGCTATTAAGATGGTGGTAATGAGGATTGATTTCCACCACCAAGTCACTAACTGTCGACCTTTACAAATTAATGGCCAGACTTGGTCTGTGGTTCAGTCATTTCAATTCCTGGGGACTACTTTCACTAACAAATTAAAATGGGACAAGGACATCACCATCATATTACCATTAAATTTTTATTTAATTTATTTATTGTGAACTCCTCTATAACCGTTTGGTTTCCTTCTGCCTGCTCTCTTTCTAAGACTCAGTTGAGGCAGGTGATTTTTTTCAACAGAGAAAAACACTGGCTGTTGCCTCCCAACATTAAAAGATCTGTTTATCTTTACAGCGAAAATGAGAGGAAAAAAGATTGCAGCCGACTCCACCGACCACAACAGCCATCTGTTCATTAAATTGCCATCACAGAGGAGATACAGGTTTATTGCAAACCAAACTAAACACCATCTCTGAAGCTTCTTTCCTCAAATTATTAAAATCCTAAATACACTTATATAGGGTTACTCCAAACTGTTTTTGCATCATATACAGTACCTGGTAACTGTGCTGTTTGTCTATTTGAAAATACTTCATACTTGCTCAATTTGTACCATTCTATATCTATATTGTTTTGTATAGTTTCTCTATTTCTTTGACTTAACCATTGACGTTTGTCAATGTTTAATTCAAGAAATTGTATTTGTATAGTGATCTGCACATTGTCAGGTTAATGATGGTTTGAAATTGTGTTGTCTCGAGTTATGGCTTGCATCTAATGTTCTGTATCTAACCAAAGTCAATTCTGGTATGTTTCACATGTTAGCAATAAAGTGATTCAGAAAAACTGCAGGTTACATAAGTGCTTTTTAGAAGAATTAAAACCTCCAATGAATGGATTTGTGTAGACAGGGAGAGAGAGAGTGTCTGTGAATGTGTGTGTCCAGTGACATGTTGACATCCTGTTCAGTGTGGGTTCCTGATGTGCACCCAATTATTACTGGGACTGCAATTCCTGATGGTCCTGAAATCTTTATTTGGATTAGTTATTACCTAAATTATTTTAAAATGCTCAAGTAACCAGCCTTTAGCAAAACCTTTTGAATACATCAAGACAGCTGGAAGCATTTCATTAACATGAAACACGATTTTTGAAGAATTACAGAATCCGGGAAGTAAGAGGTTCAAGCAAAAGAAACTCAGTTACTGTAAAGATGCAAAACTGTTTCATTTATCAATTTAGGGTTCAAATTTCAAAATATATTTTATGAACGCTTCATACAGTCCATCTCCTGAAGTATATGGGGAAGTTAGACTTCACTATAAAGGTTATTGCAGAAATATTTTGTTATAAAATATTTCATGATGATGTACATTATTGGAGTTTACGTTGGATATAGACTACATACAGAAGGAGGTAATCGTAGTAGTGAGTTGCAACTTGCTATTCTTTAAAGTGCACAAAAAGTATGGTTAGGTCATATATACTTAATGTAAGGAAAGAGTAACAAATAATTAGAATAAAAATGCCACCTCTACCACATGAGCAATTTTTAAAAAATCAATCACACTATTCTAGAGGACTACAAGATATTCATCTTACACAATTGAATCAAATAGATTTTACATGCATATCAATAATATTCCAGCATTCTACCTACCTGACATTCACAATCCAATTTGAGGGGAGCTGAAAGCCAAAGACCACTGTGACATAAATTAGATATGAAGTAGGAACCAGATATGGTTAAAATGCCATGGGGCATACTCATTTATGGGCAATTTATTGTCACCAATTTTTTTACATTAAAGTCTTTAAGGAATAGAAAAAATGGCAGACCCAGAATTCCATGAACGTTTTAGATTATTAAACAATTGGAATTTCTAGTATATGTTACTCAACCTAAACATCACATTTATTATTTCATTTCATTAACTGTGAGCTTTTATTGAGGAGGTTCACATTTAAGCTCCAATGTATAATAATCCAATATATTGGACTCAATGATTTAGGTTTATTTTGCATGCAGCCATAGCCAAGGTAAAGGAATATACAGGATAGTCAGTCAGGGTAGCACACTCATCATGCTGCTATCATGGCAGACATGGTAATCGTAGAGATTACAACCCCATTGGATTCCTTATTGTGGTAGCTCTAGCATCTGATAATTCCTAAAACGTTTCCTACAAAGGTTGTTACAGAGCAAAACAATAAGGATTTTTTTAATCAGTCTTCCCAATTACACCAAATTGCAAGTTGTCATGTACACAATCACCAGTCCATTAATTCAGCTTGACAACATTTGTAAAGAAACACACACAAATTAATCTGATGGAAAATCTCGTAAAGACTGTTAACAGTACTTAGGAATTAAACAGCAATTATTAAAAATCTGAAATTCTGCTTTAACTAGTAACTTTCTATGTACTTTTTTTATTCAAAAAAAAACATTTTTGACATATATTTAAAAAAAATCTCCTTTTATAAAAACTCAATAAATTGAAATTAAAGGTCCTTCAATCTGTATCTAACGTACAAAATTCAACACAATACTTTTTTAATATGTACAAACTAAACTACATTTTTTACTTCTTTTTACTAGAGAGTTTCTATTTTAGTTAATTACCTGAGAGATACCGCATTAGAACCATACAATTCCCTCACTGCTGCCAAGTCTGCCTCAAGCTGCGGATGCTTATGGAGTTCCCCATCATAATTCACCTGGGGGGGAAAAAAGTCATTTGTATATGTTTGATTCATGAGGTTATCAGTCTACAGTTTAATACATCAGAACACTTTATCCTCTATAAATAATCTAAAGGGAGTCATTCTTCAAAATCAAAAGCTGAATCTCAGGCTTCTTAGGAGAATTAAAATGGAAGTCAAATGACTTTGCCCATAGAAAAGATCCTTGAATTTTTTTATTAGAATCTTTATAGTAGACTCAGGTTTAACTCATCAGCATTCCTGTCTGGACTTTAATTTCTTTTCATAGAAAATAAAGAATAAGTATCTTAAAAGCAAAAGAACAGAAGCTGGGGGAAATAAAGGCCAACTAAGTTAAAATAATTATATTCAGTCACTGTCATTTTCAGATGGGCAGCTCATAATGTACATTTATACTAAAACAAAAGGGGAAAATTATTTGCCACTAGTTACATCTGAATGTAACAGGGAAACCGTTTCACAGATGTTCTGAGTGAAAATGGTATTTAATTTCAAATACTTTTCAGCTTGATGCTTCTCTTTGGACAACATTTAATCCTTAAAGATGATGAGGATCATTACTTTCTCTTCCTATAAGACTAAAGTAAAATTATATGCCACATACAGCTAGTAACGTAAGGGCAGCATTACATTCCCATGGGTTGGTCTTGACTATGTTAGTAATTTTAATTAAATGGAATAGAAAGTTTTTGGCTGCCACCTACAAACAATTATTATTTTATTTTACTTGTAAATTAAAAACAACCCACACACACTATATATTATATATATATATATAACACACAAATACACAGACAAGAGTACAGTGCCCGCCAGTAATACAGGCACCCTTAGTAAATAAATGCATGATGTGTTGGGAAATGAAAAGTCTTTACTGCTAATTCTCTGGATCATTCGTTCAAAATATTGACAAATATCTAATCTTTAATTCACTTTAATTGAAGTGAAATAATTGTTAAAGTAAATTTTAAGCAGTGTCTGGCGATAAGAGAATAGGTTAGAATTCGAGCACATGTTGTTGTTGTGGTCATATTACTGCTCTTTATTTTTCTTCTAAGTATTGCACTCAGTTTTTTGTCGACCTCAGCTTCAAAGCAAAATACTGTTGACAACCTATTCAGGTAAAATCGAGGTGTTTAGTTTTCTTTATCTATTGCCCAGTGTTGGTAATTAGCTGTTACGTAGGGCTAGTTGGCAGTACAGTGATTTACCTATTTAAGCAGCTGGTGAGAACTTGTTTACTAAAATACCTTTTTGATGCAAGTAGTTTTGGGGTTGCCTAATGATCATTCATTTGAAGTAGTGATACTCCTCAATATCCAGTTTATCTACAGTCCTTGCTTATCACTGACATTTGTTTTTCCAGCCTGTTTTCTTATTGTTTCTTCCCGATACCATGTCTGTCTCCCACATGGACAGGTCTCCATTTCTTCCAACCTAATCTCTCTTCCCTCAAGGTATTTGATTTCTGGCTGACTGTGGAACTGTTGCTCAGCTTGCCTCCCATCTTTCACTTGTGGATCACTTCATGCAATTCTGTTATCTCCTGCTGCAGTTTCCTCCTCTTTCAGGTTTTCACATACTCCACACACCTCTGTACAACGTGGTAGCACTGGTCTTTTCTTGTCCCCTAAATGGATATTTACTGTTTCTGATTATCTTAGCACCTTCTCGGTTTTTCTTATGAATTTCATGCTGTTCAAGTAATCTTCACCAAAAACCTGCCTCTCATCATGATCTATCGTACTGCAATTTTGTGGGTAAACTTGATTTTTTTCTCTTTTCTGCATCTCTATGCTCAGATCCCATTATACTCCTAGGTGACTTCAACATCAACCTTGACTCTGCCAGCTTTTCTGGTCTCCTTACCTCTCCTCTTGGTCTTATTATTACATACAACCTCTCTTCTCCTCTCCACACTCCCCATGCATCACTCCCTTGCTTATCTCACGCCGATTTTAAATTTCCATTTCTGTTGATCTACCTCCTCCCCCTCCTCTGTCTTCAACTCCAGTTGTCAAAATGTGACATAATATTTCTTCTCTATGTCCTATCATCTTTTCTACTTCTGTCTGTCTGTAGTCCCTTAACCTAATTACTTTTCCCAGCTCTCAATAGACATTAAAGCCGGCACTCTCTTTTTTTCCCCCTCTCTTCTGACCTTGATGCCTACTGTCCTTTACACCATTGACCTGTTCATACCGCTTCTCCCCAACCCTGGCTATCTTTCACCCTCAGTTCTGCTCGCAAGGGAACTGTGCTCAGCTGAAAGTGCTTGGCAGAAGAAGGAAAAACCATCCCACCTGGAAAAAGTACAGGTGTCTCTTGTCTTCCTTCTCTGCATCTCCTGTGATATGTAAAGAAACCCTTCTTTCAAAACTTAATCACATTCTCTGAGGAATTCCTGCTACCTCTTCTCTACTTTCATGTCTCTCTTAAGCCCTCCTGTTGCACCAAAGCCAACCTCCTCTTTTTCCTAATGATCTTGCTTCCTTTTTCTCTTCCAAAGTCACCAACACCCAAAAACAATTCAAGACCGAAAACAAAACATTCTCTGACCCTACTCTGTGCCATTCTCATCTTTCCTCCTTCTCCACTGTAAATGTCTCTGAGACATTTCTGACCTGGTCAGTAACCATAGACCCACCACCTGTGCCCTGGACCCCATTCCTTCACATTTTAAGTCCATCTCCCCTTTTTTGATATTTCAAATCACTTCTCCTTTCAATGTCTCACTGACCTCTGGATCTTCCCTACTGATTTCAAGAAGTGTCATGTAATCCCTGTTCTCAAGAAACTCTCACTCAGCCCATCTGGTACTGAGAAATACCATCTTCTCTCCTTTCTGCTTTTCTTGCCCACAACTTGAGAACGCATAATCCACAAATAACGCTTTTCATTTCTCTCTGAAAACAATATACTTAGATCAGCTTCAATCTGGATTCTGCAAGGATCACTCTACTGAGTCTGCACTTCTTTAAGTCACAAATGTTCTTAGACCTGCTCAAGATGCTTCATTCTCCTCTGTCCTTATCCTTCTTGGCCCTTTGTCAGCTTCTGATACCACTAACCACTCCCTGTTTATCTCTTCCCTTGAGAAACTCTGAAGTGGCAGTTCTGCTTTAGACTGGTTTAAGTTTTTACCACTTATAAAAATCCTTTTGTTTCTTGTGGACTAACCCCTTGTCTTTTTCAAAGAACTTTTCCACAGGTGAGACTAAAGGATCAGTGTTGGGACAATTCTCTTTTCTCTCTACACTCATTTCTTAGGTAAAGTCAATGCTTCTTATGGCTTTTCATACCAGCTTTATACTGATGGCTCACAGATCTTCCACTCATTTCCTCTCTCTTACAACCCACAGGTTTCTGCTCAGATCTTCAACTGTTTCTCTGCCATCTCACCATAGATCAATGGTCATCACCTTAAATGCAACCTTTCAAAGTCAGATATCTTGTACTTGGTTCTCTGATTCTCCTTCCTCACATTGTCCTTAAGTAACACTATTGAAGATGTCATCCTTTCACTATCAGGAATCTTGACGTGACATTGGACTCCTCACTTTCATTCATTAAGCATACTGTATATCTTCAATGACCCAGTCCTGTTGTTTCTCTTTCTCTATAATATTCAGAGGATTCAACCCTTCCTCACTAATTATGTCACCCATCTCCTTGTTCATGTCCCGTTTTCTTTTTCAACTGGACTATTACAACTTTGTTCTCGTGGGACATCCTTCAACTACTAGCAGACCTCTCCAGCTCCACCAGAATGCAGCTGTTCATTTCACTCCTACTACTCTTCTGCTTTGGTATCTCCATTGGCTTCCTGCTGCTACAAAGATTTAGTTCAAAACTCTTCATTTGACCTACAGTTCTCTTCAGTACCTCCACAGCCCTGGACCCTGAGTTTCTTAATATGTTCCTTCAAGAAATCTCTGTTCTGCCTCAGCCTGACTGCTGACTGTCCCTCCTCTTGCTACTTGTGACAAGACTAAACAATGTTTCTCCATTCTTGTTCCAAAGCAGTGGAATGAACTCGCTTTGTCAATCTGAACTGCATCCAATTTACTTTAGTTATCTCTTGAAAACACACCTTTATATGAAGTACTTTGGATCTGCTTTGCTTATCTCGAACAGGATAGATACAGTTATACAAACAGTTTGGAATATTGATTTGTGTCTTACTCTAGTTGCTGGTATAGATAATTATGTAGTAGTTCTACTACCTTGTGCTTGCTTGTTTTATCGTGTTCTCTGTTGCTTTGCTGTGTGTACCTTCATTCTTCTATGTATTATAACTTTCTTTATAAGTCGCCTTGCATAACAGTGTCTGCTAAATATATCATAATAACTGAAGGGATAAAAGTTGTTTTTAAAAAATAATTTTTTTTCTTAAATACATGTGTAAATATTCAAAACCAAAAGTGAAGGAGGGGGTCAAGAAAGCAATACTGATGTTTCACTTTATTAGGACAACACCACTAGGCTAAAAACACTAATTTAACTTACTATAATTCAGCTAAATATCATACATCAACCACAAACAACTACTTTAAGACTGTCTAAAATATATCCAGAACAAGATCTGAATTTTTAACACTACCAACATCTGCACACTTCACTAAGTCATATATTTTGGCAATGCTCTTTATTTATTTTGATTTAACATTCTGCCTATTTTTCATACTGCCTCTGAAAATTACTCCCAACCCCTTTGCAACAACGTTTACAATAACACTATGTAATTGAAACTCCACTTTTTATTTCCAAGCTATATTGCTTAAACTCATCTTGCTTAATTGGAAAAATCCTAACCCACCTCTCATAACTCAATGGAGAATTTAAAATTTACATGTTTCAGGCAAAAAAAAATGCAACTTTTACACATATTTGTACATGAACTTGTTGTACACATATTGCAATTCAATATAGATTTTTTTTACAATCCAGAAATGCTACAACCTTAGTAATTTTTACCAAAATCAGTTCCCAGGAACCTAATATGGCTTTATTTTTTATTTACTTTTTTAAAACAGAAGGACATGTAAATGTTCCCTGAAAAAAAAATCTACACATTTCATTTACTTATTTGGCTGACCCCTTTATCCAAGGGAACTTACAACATTTATGATACAACTGGTTACATTTCTTCTGGTTTTCCAATTGGAGTACAGGTAAATCAAGTGGGTTGCTCATGGTCAAACAATGTCAGTAGTGGGATTTGAACTGACAGCTCAGGGTTTTAAGTCTAAAGCCTTAACCACTACGCCACACTGCCTTCCACAAGAAAGGACAGCTTAACGGAGCCCTTGCTTGAAGGGAGGCAGTGGCTGCGACTTTGACCTTAACATGACGATCCTTTTGGATGCTTACAACCATCTTCTATCATGGCACTACCACTGGCAATATGACCTGATTTGTTCACTAAGCACTACTTACTTATCTTCAATTTCCTGCACTTATTAGATTCAATTTTTTATACCTGTCAAATAAAAATTAATGTTGATATTAATTTACATATTTTGGCTACACAGGCACAGATGTGCGGTCAGTGAAAATGACCACAGTAGGGAAAAAGCTGTGCCACACCATGAGCCAGATTTTATATGCCAACAACTCGGGCATCAGATTATCAAAAAAATATATGAACACTCAATGTATGTACCATAATAAACAACTGATAAAAAGACACCCACAAGATATGTTCTTCTGTATTTCCACAATTCCTGCTAATTAACAAATATCTATGCACAACAACCTGATCCTGCTACATGACTGGCCTAAATTGCAATATTCACAAATTCATAAACAGGACTGGTAATTAAACTGTGTCATTAGAATGTAGTCAGGTCAGAAGGTTTAAATATTTAAAAATATACAATAATATAAAATTAATGCAACTTTTACAATGCTTTAATGCCACAAAGAGGCAAACAACATTAGCATATATTTGTGAATAACTCGAAAATGCAAATAGGGCAACTACAAGGTTTTGAAAATCTGTAATATAACTGTATTTTATAAACAACTTTGTCACAAATATTTTTTTCCATTATATGGAAATCATATATAGCACAATTACATTTTAAAGCATTAATTTAAACAGTTAATTTACAGACTACTTGCAGCAATACAATGAATAAATAACATCCTGAATTAAAACAGTATTTTACAGTGAGACCTTAAAACGATAAATTATATTTTCTTAAATAAGGCATGTGATGGAAGTCTTTTCAACTAGTCAGCTGAGAATAAATGACTTCACAGATATGGTGACATTGATGTCTTGACAAGAAAAATGCACAATTATTACAGATTTGGAGGCAATTCCAGTACGTAGTGAAAGTAAATGCTTCATGAAACAGTTAATATTTAAAATTTTGAGAGATTCTGCATTCAAGTCTCTAATAAAAACATTTCTCTGTTGCTTTTAAATTTATCAGTAGGCAATGTTTAACTGCATAGATAACAATTATTTAAATACAAGTTATTATTCCAATGTTAAGATCTCAGTTCATAAATCAAAAACAAATAAATTAAAAAGCAAAGTATTTTATGGAAGAAAATCATTTATTGATTACGCTGAGATAATGATATCAGAAACTAGTGTTAAAACAAACAAGTTCACTGTTATTTCAGTAAACCTTACTGATAATTTTATACAAGTACTGTGTATATATATATATATATATATATATATATATATATATATATATATATATATATATATATATATATATATATATATATATAGACAGATAGATAGATATTTATTTATTTATTTCACTTGATATTTCCAGAGCTTTCAAATATTCAATACTCAAGTTCAGCATTTATCATTATTATTGATCCAATTAACAGTTTTAATTTAATCATAATACCTGTACAAAAAAAAAATAGTATTAACAAGGCCTCGTTAAGGTGTCATAGATGAAAACTAATTCATCAAAAGGACAGTGTTTACTATGCTCATCTTGAATTAAATGAAATGCCTCTATTTCACTTGATTAGTTAAGAAAGGAAGCTTATCAAACTTTAGTGACTTTAAGAACTTTGAATAATTCATGGTTTACTGCGACTTACTCACCTGACCGCCATAATAAAACTCCTCTGAGTCATTGTCACCTTCAGAATCTTCTTCTATGGCACTATTGAGTCTTGAATCCTACACAAAAAGTGGATGTTAAATGCTGCTATTTAGTGCGATCTAGAATTACATTTTCTTTCAAGTTTAGATTCTTTAAGTATAGCCTGATCTAAATTCATACAAAATACAGTACAAAAATTAAAATATAACACTTAAGGTAATCTGTGCAGCAAAACTATATACTTTTAAAATTTCCCAATGTAAATTCTTAAGGGGATGTAGTTTATTGTTAGCAACTGATTATTTTTCTGCAAATGTTACAAATGTGTTTATTATGAAACAAAAATATCAAGTGGTATATGTCAGATGCCAGGTAAAGCCAAAATAATGATACATAGCAGCAAATAACTAACTTAAAGTTAATTTTATACACAGCAATACAACATAATACAGCTGAGGGTAAAATCCTGCTTTATACTTATAAGTATTGGAACTAGATTAAATAATTCCATGACAAAGAGTGGCAGAAAAGTATCAGATTATATAGACAAATGTTATTGACAATGTAGAAGTTTAAACTTTTCTTAGTATAAATTAGGATGTATGAAATGGGTAACAGAACCATTTGTACTTAGGACATAACCATTAGGCAATATATCAGTAGCACAAACATACCAAGTAAAATTAATATGACTGCAGTATGTTAATGATTATGCTGCATTAACCAGCACTAAAGGTTACTCACTTGTAGAGAACTTTACTTTAGCTTGAAAGAACCTCACGTCAGTCACATATATTGGCTTAACCAGTCACAGAAGATGCTATTAATCATACGCATGTGTCTGTGTAAACATGTAATTGGTTTGGTCCTGCATAGCTTTCTGCTATATATATATTTCACGGTTTTGTATACAAGATCTTCAAGAAACCCGGCTAAAAAATGTGTCGGAAGAGTTCAAGTGTGATTGAAGGTTAATTTAAAGTCAACTAAACATCTTTATATGGGAAGGGAAGGGTTGCAGTCGCTTTTATTGAGATAAGGATAAACCTCACAGCAGCTGCACAGCATTCAGATTATTACATGAAAGAGGGACCAGATATTCAAACCTGTGAAGATCATAAATGTCATATCTGGGCTTTAGTAAATTTGAACAAACAAGATCATTTTGTTTTATGACTTATCAGATTTATGATTTTATATACTTAGCAACCATTTTTACTGAGTTAGCGTACTCCCAGTACCTCCTGTCAATTTTTCCATTTCAAAGAATATTATGTACTTAGAAGATCTTTTTCTATTCTTTTATCCTCTTTACTCACTTTGAATTTTAGGGATGAACTATGAACACGGAAAAGGCACTATATAAATAAAATATATTATTACTGCTAACTGCATCTTTTTTCAAATTATGTTTTTAATTGTGTTTTATACAGAGGCCAATAACCCTTTATTTTAGTAAATATACACATGCGTTATGCATACTGGGGAAAACCCAAGCATGCCCAGGTAGATTGTGCAAACCTTAAATGGACAATGACTACATGGAGGATTCGTACTCACAACTCTGGATCCACGAGGTTAAAGCTCTAAACAGTGTGGTTTTCAACTTCTACAGTATTTTCTCTCTATCTAACTTTCTAAACAATATTCATGGCCATTGTCTAAGTATATCTATAGAATTTAATTTTGTGATCAACTCCCATACAGATTAAAGAAAAGAAGAAAAAAAAAGAGAGAGAGAAAAACGAGTGCACAAATAAAGCACATTCTAGCATAAGGAACTCTTTTAAGTTGAAATCTTGGCCAACATAAGAACTGAGCAGACCTGCCAAGCAAAACATATTGTAAATGATTTATCAAAATAGACCAGAAAATGAAGGCCTGTCTCTTCTGCCCTCACCTGAAACCACTAATCACAGCCGTCAGTGTGGGGTGGGAAGAGTAAATTTAATGTACTGTAAGAGGCATGTAAATGTATTAGAAGAGCAGTACAAAAAGGCAAGTGCAAAAAGTGCAGCAACCATGTAGGCATTAAAGAAAAAAACAGTTGTTTTCAGTGTAATTATAAGCGTGAATAGTTAAGAACTGAGGTAATAGTTGGGAGCCTGAAGCCAAATCCTATACAACTATGTGAAAACGTAAGTACATCCTATTGAATGTATTTGCATAATAGATGTGGACATGTCAAAATTTGATCTTCAGTTAAAAAACTCTTCAGCTTAAGGATGGGCAATAAGGCAAAAAAAAAATAAAACCATTATTTGTTTTAAACTTTAGGATGATTCATGATTTATTTAAATATTTCATCACAGAAATCACTGTGGTGGGCTGGTGCCCTGCCCGTGGCTGGTTTCCTGCCTTGTGCCCTGTGTTGGCTGGGATTGGCTCCAGCAGACCCCCGTGACCCTGTAGTTAGGACGTAGCGGGTTGGATAATGGATGGATGGATCATAGAAATCACAACTGTTCTTGTGGTAATTAAAAAATAAATAAATAACTTAAAAAACAGAAAATGAGAAGATTGTCCACATTTTTTTCAAAGCAGAAACACAACTCTATCTTTCTTAGAAAATTAATACGAAAAAGCACAAAATAAGAAAACTTTCTCTGTAGACTTCTACACTTTTTTGTGATTTGTTTTTACATTTGCAGTCCTCATTCTTCTTCCCTGGGGCTTCCACTGGGCTTTTCATATCACTCATAGGGATAATCCATTAGGTGATATAGGTGGCCGTCACTTGTTAATGAAAGTTGAGGGGCATGTGCTCTAGACACCGAGAGGCTCTGGTTATGTAACTCAAGCAGCACGTGTCCCGAACCTTTCTGCCCCTCTGCACTATAAACACCAAGGTGTACAGTTTTGTTAACTCAAGATCGCGTATTTAGGACACACAGGGGGACCAACCAAAAGCTCCATATGGACTTGAAATGACATTGCCTGAAACTCAGCTGTTCTCTTTTTTTTTTTTGCATCTTCACTGTTCTTCTCTATACATTCTGTGTACCCTAATTTTATTTTTTTTTCCTTAGAAAAACAAACTTTAGCTTGAAGAACACAACAGCCAACATCTTCCCTTTACTATAACTATTGGCAGGGTTGGCCCTAACCATTTTGGGGCCCTAGGTAAGGTTCTGATTTATATCACATGTTTCATCAAGATAGTCCACCACTGACGTGCAGCAAAAAAATGTGGGTTGCACATGGGACAAAGAATGCTCAAGGACTTTTTTCAGCAGTCTAGCATGTACACCTTTGCCCTTCCCCTTCACTCAGACAAAATTTCACCCATTGTCTCTTCTGCTGGACAGAATCTAAGAAAGTGCTCTTAATCCAGTGTTGTTTAATGTTGTTTGCTCTTTATGGCTAACATCAGGTGGGCAATCAAAAAATACAGAGTAATATTTGTGCTGTTTGCTCAGTTACCTTCTCACTTATGGAATTAATGAGCTCATTTTGAATTGTTTTGCCAAGGCAGCTTGTGTGGGTACTGGTGCCAGTCTCAATGTGTCTTTTGTGCTGTTTGACAAATGTCTTTGTCTTGAAACAAACAATGATGTTCAGACTCAAACAGCCTGCTGCAAGGAAAATGTGTCAGATTTCACATATTTGACAGTGGGGGAACTTTTTTTTTTTTTATTTTTGAATGAGAAACGAGTAGTAGCAGCAGTATTGCAGTGTCTTCTTTCAGATAGGTAAGCATGTGCATCTAGGTGTCAATCAGATATCAAGGTTGAAAACTGTCGCCCATTTGCCGAACCATAACGAAAAGATAAACTATCTACAAAATGTCAGTCTATAAGAAAGAATAAACCAAACATCGCTCATCTAGATATAATAACTTTTTTCATCTTGATCACCTATGGCACCTTACTACATAAAACGCAAGTAAGTAGCATATGGAAAAGAAAAAAAAAGTTGCATGCCAGGATTGAGGCCAAAAACAATGCACCCAAAAGCTTAAATATTAACAAAAGAGCATAAGTTAAGCATATTTGTGTCCAGCACACACTCTCCAAAAATGTTTTTTTTGGAGCTGTACTCATACTACAACCAACACATCTATCTCAGTAACTACAGTGGACATATCAATACAAGGAAATATGCTACTAAACTTATTTGGCTTTTTATATGGCTTTAACTCCCACATTTAGCTGAAGGTAGCCCATGGAAGAGTTCAATTGTCTTAGTATGTTTCAGTGTGGTCTTCATAGGTGGCATGTACATCTTCAGAAAAGTAAAAGGCATTTTGGCCGTAAGCAATGTCTGCCCATAAGTAAGCTTCCAAGTCCACTGTGCTATTTCAACTATTTTGCACCCTTAGAACAATAAATTTGTTTCAATGGTCACCAACTGAATAATAACACATTCTGTTGACTACTGCTACAGATTATAAGAGCTTTCATTATTCTTACCAATATACTTTTCTGTAGACAAATACTTAAGCAAATTAACTTCTAAACTTATGCTCCTTCATTAACCATATACATTCATTAATCTTTTCTGTTTATTTGCTAAAATACGTGCACTAAAAAAATGCTAGCCAGGTTCACAAATATCAGTGACAAGTCAGTAGTTTTGCTTTTTTGCAGTTGGCTACAATAGGAGTCTTTGCCAAATAAGTATTAATTAAATTTATTACTTTGTTTTGCTGTTGTAGACTGTAGTGAATGGCATGTGCTTCAGATATTTTCCATTCCATTCTTGGACATGCAGATACGTTTACAGAGAAATGAAGAAGGGAAGCTATGTTACTTCTACTTCTGTAGTTACCCGGAGAGATTTCAGTGTTTGCTGGATTCTCATGTGAATGTTTTCAACAGTTAAATACAAGAACGACTAAATCTAACTCTCTAAATCAGGGGTGCCCAACTTCAGTCCTGGAGGGTCGCAGTAGCTGCAGGTTTTCATTCTAACCCTTTTCTTAATTAGTGACCAGTTTTTGCTGCTAATGAACTTCTTTTGAATTCATTTTATGTGACTTGCTCTTGAAGACTTAGCCCCCTCAATTGTTTTATTTTCCTTAATTAGCAGACAAAAAATAATGAGATACAAAACAAGCCAAAACAGGACCAGCAAACTGTGACCATCATACGATATCTGAAAATAAAGAAAGGTGAAGGTCTCAGGAATGCTGACCTGCTCTTAGAAAACAGAAAATCCACAATTTCAGGAATGTCTGCTATTGCACAATGAGAGCAGCAACAAGCCATGGAATTAAAGAATAAGCTTAATTAACGACAAGACTCAGCGTCTCATTAAGCAACTGGTAGGAGTGAAATTGGTTGGAGTTTATGGCCCTGACTTAGTTGGTCTTCTGTTGGCTCACTCACTACACATTTCACTTCTGTTTGGGTGTCTTTTAAGGAAAGAAATGAAGTATTTCAGAGGAATGATGAAGAAATTTAGGGAAACAAATCTTTAAAACCCAAGTCTATTATAATTAATTCAAAAGAAGTTAATAAGCAGCAAAAACAGATCACTAATTAAGAAAAGGGTTAGAATGAAAACCTGCAGCCACTGCAGCCCTCCAGGACTGGAGTTGGGCACCCCTGCTCTAGATGATAATAGAGTATCTATTTTGTTAAGCAAAGTGCACAGAAAATGACAAAAAAAAAAAACTAATAGTTGCTTTCAGTCATAAAAAGTTATATATGGGAAAGTCAAAAGTTTTTCAATTGAACAGTAGGGCTACTGAGTTATAAAAAAAATCCCTTTTGTGACATCATAAATTTCTGACTTATAAGTTAATTGTAAGGTTATTATACTGATTGTAAACATTAAAATAATTCTGGCTAACAAATATATATTCCTAATCAGAAATATATGGAATTTAGAGGTAAGGTTTTCTATTTGTATTTAATCGCCAATACATGAAATTACAAACTTGTGATAGAAGGAGGTTTTTGCTATGTATTAAATCCAGCTTCAAACACACACAAAACCTGTCTCAACTATGTTATACTATCAAAACGCTGGACTCACAGAGGTTTCACTGCCCATATTCAAGAGAATATTGTTTTCACTGTGTGACAGTCATTCAAGAATTGATTATTTTATCAATAACAATGTGAACCCTTCTGTCAAGTTATACAATTATGACACCATCATTTTTTCTGACCATGTACTTTTTACCTTGGAACTTTCCATTACAAACACATTTAACTGAATTCAGAAATGTCCACTGAACATGTTAACGGTAGATGAAAACTTTGTTAAATTTATCGCCACAAATGTATTTTGCATAAAACCAATCCGTTTCAGATATAACCGACAGAACTCTGTGGAAAGCAGAAAGCTATTCACATGAAAAAGAGACCCAACAGGAACACAAAATTAATTTGCAGCATTTCTACAATGACTATTTGAGGTTACCAGTAAGAAATAAGAGAGAGAATCCAGTTCGTTGACAATAAAGGAAGTGGAGCTACTCTTGTTATTATGAATGTGAAGAAAAGACCACTATGATGTTAGTTTATCAAATATTAAGTTGAATGAAATGCTATCACAAAATATTAACACTGCAGTAAGAAGCAAAGTTGCTGAAATAAGTAACAAATTTAAAGTAAAACATCCTTTACTCATCAAAATGTAAAGATTATGCCCTTACTAAAGATTTTTGAAAAATACATAAACACTGTAACCCATTATACATGGAGAAGTGGGACAAATCTTTCAAATCTTGATAAACCTTTGCAAACACAGAGGCCTGTCCAACAGTATATGGAAAAAATAGGGAAAAAAAATCTTAGGGTTGTAAGATTAACATTAATGCTACAGAAGACATTCTCTTATGCAAAACACCAAGCCAAGCATTAATTTCTGATAAAACAAACCTCAGAAAGCACTCTGCCTCAAAAAAATGTTCTACAGAACAATATTAATACCATTATAACATGAATATCGACCTCAGAAACACAGAAGGCGTATTTTCTTAACTAAAAACTATTGCCACAATTAGAAGTGTTCAGTAAGTTTTTTTTTTTTTACATACATATTTGTATTGGTGCCCCATGAGTTCCATTTTAAAATGCAAGAACAACCTAGATTTTTTAATTAATAAAAAAAAAAAAATACTTTTTTAGAACATACGTTCATACTTACTTGAAGCAAATTAACACTTCACATGATTGTGAGGAAATGAGTTTAACAAAAAGGTAGAAACTTTCTTTAAACTCTTTAGAAAATTGTTTTAGCATCCAGCTATTTAGCTAAATAAAACATAATGCCTTGTTCTCTGCCACATTCTTGCTTCCAGGTACTGATACTCAAAACTGGTGCTTTTAATGTACCATTGTTTTTTGACAGAAAAAGAACTTCAAAGGAAAAAATGCTGTTTAGATATGCATTTCACCTCCAGTCTCTTTAATGCTACCATTTACTTTCATTTTGACTTCAGACTTGCTTTCTGTTAATAAAAATGTACTTCAAATATTATACTTTCATTTTATAATGACAACATAGTTTGCCCTCATTAGGAAATTTCCACACTATGCTTTTAACACAGATTACATTTTAATGCGGGTTAAATATAGATTAACTGCACTATAAAACAATATGCCGTTTGGAGATAGAAACAAATTCTCCTAAGTTAACTGGTATCTCACTGTGACAAATGTATTGTGGCACATATATTACTTCTGCAATGCAAATAATTCACATTACTAGTTTAGGTAAACCTTTAGACTGTTGTGTTTTTTTTTGTATTTAACTGTGTGTACAAGCACAGTAGACCTTTGCATGTAGAACACTACTGCTTTGGTTCATTTGTAGTTAAAAGTTTGCTTTTGGATTAAAAAAAAAACTGTTTGAACATGTTTTTGTATATAAGTGTTCCAGTAACTTATCAGGGTTTTAACAAACATTTCTCTCTCTCTCTCACACCAAAGCTGTTGGAATAGCATCTATAACCAGAACTGAATTAAGATTTGATAATGTCCAAGTTAAAATTTTCAAATCAAAATTACCAGTGACTTTAAATATTAACATGTGACAAAAAGTACATACTTATTCCATATAAACATCACTTATTACCTGTGTCCTGTCATTTTGTAGCTTTGTTTTAATGGACAGGCAGCTGGTGGCATCACTGTTTATTCTAATTTCTGTAAAGAAAAATAATGCCTATTAAAAAAAAGTTTTTTTAATGGTGTTTCCAAATTATAAGATGGAGGTTTTTTCTACTTTTACTGTAAATTACTAAGAGAACAACATTAAAACATACCTTAACCTAATATTTATTGTTATTCTTCAAACATTACCTGAAGTTATTCTGTGAAAAATAACAGGAATGGGATCCCGGGTAACTAGTACATCATCATCATTTTCAGAATTGGACACATATGTATTATCTACAAAGGGAAAATGAAAAAGGTAAATATTTAGTTAGCTAAAACATAGTATTTCTTTTGAAGCAACAGGACTCCCACATTCCAACCTGCCAAGCGAGCTGATACTCGCTTCTACATTTGATAAAAGACAAAAGAAACTAATACTCGCACTGTCTCGAATAACACAATGAGTAAAGATGAAGCACAGCAATTACATTTTAAGGTCAAACACTGCAGCAGTTATACATGGTACTATTATGGCCTTAAGTTGGTCATTTTTATTATTCTGAGCTGATTTACATGAAAGCACAGCTGAAAGGCAATCTTAGTAATCTCACTTTATCTAGAGCAATTAATGCTAAAATTCCCAATGATAACTTTGCATGAACAAAGTTGTAACAGGGAAAAATATCAAATAAAGGCAATAAAGGCAAACAATGTTGGCCTGGATGTCAAACAGATATGAATTCACAGGATCATAAAATAGTTCAGAATGGTTTGCACTATAAGACTGCATATGGCCTATGTTGGTCATATATGAAAAACTACATACCCATTAAATTTCAAAAGAGAGCACGTTTGTTGCAATCTGTTGAATTCTTGGACAGGTAGGGAATAGTTAGGGTATGTTATGTCAGCAGAACTTTCACTATAACGACAGGCTATCACTAAATGATTTATAAAAGCAAGACTATATACAAACCTATTAACAACCTGGGTAAAACATCCATTCGTTCATTTATTAAGTCACTTATTCAGTTTAAGTTTCTGGGAGCCAGAGTCTGCCTCTGTTGTTTGCCCACTGCTTCTGGAATTCTATAAAAGGGTGTACTGTGAATGGGCCAGTTGTTCTCATCCAGAACAAGATCATATTATTTCAGCAGTGTGTCGTAGTGTGTATTTAGCCAGATTCTGGTCATTTATTTAACATAAAGTAAAAATATTTGACAAATTAGATTTGTACATATCTATTTTATACAAATCTGTATTGATTATTTGGTTAAAAATGAACTTTTAACCTTACCTAATTTTAATTTGATTATTTTTTCTTTCACAATTTATAAAGCATATTGACTTACATCAAGTGCATGAAAATGTGGCATAGACATAAATGGTGCTTTTGTTTACAAACGAGGACTGGTTCTTTTAGCTTATAATCTAACAAGGAGATGGTTGATATACCATTTTACAGTCATTCACTATTATTTTCTGAGCTAGATGGAAGTGCAGCTCTCTCGATATTCCCTAGGAACTGCAGAGGACAGATGTTCCATGAAGCTCTTAAAGTTTTCAAACACAAAGACCCTTGACTTATGATCAATGGATTAAGAAGAGAAATATTTGATCTTTTTCTGCCTTAAGAAAAAATGCTAATTTAGCTTACCAAACATGTTCAAGGTATTAACATTAACTTTACATGGCAATTCTTTCAAAATTTAGAATACTAAGATTTATACCTGACTAGATGATATACATCACTTTCATGAAATGAATTAATGTATTTGCAAGTTTATTTTATATAAATAAATTGTTAACTGCATATTATTTAAATTAATTTGTAACCATTCCTTTCCCCAGCCTCTTATTGCAAGTGATTAGAATTTCTTCTTTTTGATGCCTCATCTCACTTGTCTTTCCTCTAACTCCTGGAAAGGCTGCTATGTCCCTTATTGAATGATAACAATCTGTTCACATCTAAAAGAACAACAAGCTCTTGTTGTATGGCTTTCTTTTAAAGCTTGTGTTCATTATTTTGCATGCATCTTAGAAACAATATGTATGTTGTTTTCTGTCTTAAATATTTATTAAATATTGCGCTTACTTTATATTACATTTAAAAATTTATTTCATACAACTGAAGGCTCAGTAAGTCACCATAAAATGAAACTATTCACAATCGATTGGTTTTGATTTCATTATTGATGCTTTATCTGCAGCTTCAGAGCAGAGCTAACAAAATAGTGCTTTATATGGTTACTTGTAAAGTGGACAGTTAAGAGGGATTTTGAGAAATGTACAAATGTACAACACTCATACAATGTGTACATATATCATAAAGTTACTCCTTAATCTTTTAAGATTTATTGTTTTTGGGAAACACATTGCTGTATGCGTATTCCAGTTTTCCTGGCACAAAATAAAGATGTGCATTCTGTGTCTGATGGGATGCAGTGGTAATGTTGGGGTCTGGGGATTGCTCTGCATGTTAGTGTTCCCTGTGAACAGTAAGTTTCAGGATTTATGCACAATGCTTCTAGTACCTTGTCTAGGCCCCACCAACTCTAGAAATGGATAAGGGTGTTTAATAAATGGATGGAAAAACTTGCAGTTTTTTTCTCTTCACTCTGTAAACAAGTACCCTTCTTAGCTTTATTTTTACCTCTGGAAAAGTGAACCAAAAAACGCTGAATATTTTTCAACAAAAAAAAAATGTTATTATATTTAACAGAAACACATTAAAAGCAAAACATAAACATCATTCACTAAGTTGGTGATTAGCTCAACACATAATTTGGGGAATATGTTTGATCTCGTTTTGTCCTTTCGTTTATCTACACCAATCAGTGTGATCTGTGACTTGCCTGAATTTTATCTTTATCTAGTATTATTCAGCATTTCACAACACAGTCATAAAATATCAGTTTCCCGCTCATCACTTTTGTGAGATTAACTCAAACTCTCTACTGCATAACAAAGAGATCTTTTCCGTCAATTCAAGGAAATTCTAACTATTTGATTCTACCTCCAGAAACATTTTGGATTCTACTGTTCCATTTAGAATTAGATACACAAAGTCTAAATTGGAGTCTTGGCTGAATTAATTGATTTGTGTGCACAGACAAGACTGTAGGCGCATCGAGTGTAAATGGAAAAAAGACAAGCTGAGTGTATCCCAGGGAATTTTCAAAGACTGTTTATTTTAATATCAGATTGCAGTTAAAATCTACAAAAACTCAATATCTATCTAGACGTGTTTCTAATAACTGTCACAGAGCCACAGATTTTAATTAATGTTATAAATTATGTTATCCCTGTGATAACCTAATATCTGTGAAAATCTTTCATGATTCTTTGTAAATAAGATCAATGTTATAAGGTCATTGGTCATACTGGCTGCTCAGGATCAATCTTTTCCAGCAGTGTGTTCTATTGTCTTTGACCATTTCAAGCCAGTATTTTCTTTGTTGTCTGATTTAGTGCAATGCCTGCGTACTACTAATTGCCCCTTGGACAATGTCCACTCCTGATTACTTAAGAAGGTTTTTGATACTGTTGGTCCAAGTATTGTCACCTCGATAAATGTTTGATTTCTGGGTGTGATTTCACATGCTGTGACACTGCCACTTATTAAAAAACAAAATTTGGACCACTCTGACCTGTCAAATATCAAGCCAAATTCTAAGCTTACTTTTTAATCTAAACTCTTGAAAAAAGTTGTTTTTACTCAATTACAAACATATTTGGACAAAAACAGAATTCTGGAAAAATTTCAATCTGGATTTTCCTCTCGCCACAGCACTAAAACAGTGCTAAGAAAAGGTTTACAGTGACCTCCTACTAACTACCGGCACTGGAGATTCTGCTGTTCTTGTAATGCTAGATCTTGCCTAAGTTTGATACTGTGGATCATGCATTCGTTAGATCAACCCTTGAACAGTATGTAGGCATCCATGGCAATGCCCTTAATTGGTTTATATCCTAATTAAGTAATATTTTGCGCGTCCCTGATGTTGTTTTTAGATCATTTGCCATACATCATAAATGTTTAGTTAGGAACTCTTGTGATTTTTGATAACTTGTTTAGATAGGCCTTTCTTTCCTTTAGTGATTTTGAAAAGGCCACCCATACTTGTACAGCATCATACTTGAACTACTGTAATGTTCTGTATGTAGACATTGATCAGGCATCTTTACAACACCTGCAACTAGTCCAGAATGCTGCTCATCACAAGGTGAATAAAGACACACACACACACTATTTTAGCATCACCAAATCCCCAAACCTGCATGTCCTTGGAAAAAAACCAGTGCACACTGTGGAAACCCACCAGGTAAACATGCAAACTCCAGGCAGGGAACACCAGGGATGTGACTCCTTATTGCAAGGCAGCAGCGCTACCACTACACCACCGTGCCACCTCCACATGTGTAATTATTAACAGTATTAATTATTTAAATGAAGTTAACAATTTACCTGTAAAATGTAATGTACATTGTTTAAACATCATGAAAGTGAGATCAAGTATAAATCTAAGAATTCTAAATGTGCAGAGAGCTGGAATATCATAAATGTAATGTGTCCCGTGTAGCAATCACTTCCTGCCGCTGCTGTCAGTTTAGGAGGAAACCCCAGAAGCATGTAGCGATTAACAAATGGGTCATTTTTAATATGTCGTTTATAACGTTCTACTTTAATGACATAATAAACTATGAGATTAAAGTAAAATTTTTCACTTTAATCACGAAAAACACTTTTTGTTCAATGTGTCCCTATTTTTTTTCCTCTGTGGCTGAAATACATTCTAATGCTGTTGTGAAGGTAAAAAAAAAAAAGTTTGATGATTTGCTTCACCACATTGAACCTTTCAATAAACACTTGAAGCACACACATTGATTCTGTAAGATCTGTAGCTTGTTGTCACATGTTGATAGTAAACAGACACTCTGACATCACGTTCCAACTTGAACAAACTGCACTTGCCGATATTTTGCTGGTACTGCAACTCGCACACATGTTGCATTAATTTCTGAGGACATGCTTAGAGAACACATCAAATGAATACTGAGAACGTGTGGCAGCCATGAAGCATGCACATACATGTTCTGAGCATGAAGCATAAACCGATGATTTTTTTTGCAGCATTATATTATTGTACCCACTAGATGGCAGTAGTATACTGCCCCACGCATTATTCAGGCTCAACACTGTACATTGGATCACAACTGCTTAACCCGAGAGACACTTGTGGTTAAATGTTTTTATATAGAATTCCGAGCCCCAGAGATACTCATAGTTAATGGCAAGTAGGTTCAGGCAGATAAGAAGTCTAAATAAAACACCCAAACTGTATGTATTTTACTTTCATTAATAATGTAAGCAAAATAACTTCTATAAAAACTAATCATTATATCTCTTTCTATTCATTCAAGATATATAAAGTTATTGCATAGTTATAAAAAACAAATGAATATACTTCAGTTAAACAAGACATTTATAAAACATATTTCTCTTTTTCTTTAATGGATACATACTAAAACAATAAAAATGCAATTAAAAATGCAGATTTCTGTTTGCTGCTTGATTTTTTCCTTCCCCTTTTTTATTTTTACATTTACAAATATTAGTTAATAAGATCTTATATTGCCAGGATCTGACTTCATAATATTGACCATTCTCATTCCATCAATTATGGCAGGTATAACTTTGCATTTCATTCAAGTTCAATTCATCAACAGCAAGTTTTTTGACGTACAGGACATCCAGTGACGACATACAAGCATATTAAATTACAATGCATAATGTATGCCTTAAATCGGCTTCTCTAATCAAAGTAATAGAAAAGATATAGAAATAATGAAGCAGTAACACATTCACAGTTGTTCACAAGCCATTCATTACACATTATAATTAAGACTTCACATTTATTAAGCATTAAATGAAATATTTATTCCATTCATTTTTCAATCCAGGTTAGCACAGACTCTGGACAGGACAGCAACCCATCACAGATACCTTCATACACACACACACTGAGCAAATCACTTAACTTCACATACACACACTTGGAATATATTTAGTATAAACAACTATGCCACGTGGGACAACTGTCAGCTGTACAAATTAATTACTGGAAATAAACAGGTACCAATTTAGTATTTTTCAAAAATACATTTATTTTAACTTAAAATTACCTGTAAGCATCATTTAAAATGAAAAACAACAACCATAAGCATCCCTGTGCACTGGTACTGTGCAGTTTATAAATAATGAATATGCTGCTTTCCTTTAACAATTACATTTTCAGCACATATTTATTTATTATGTAGTAAGAGATAACAATTAGTATAAACAGCTTTCTAAAAATGCTGTTTTTCCTGTTCATTGTGACTAAACTGGCTGGCAGTTATTTACTCAGCGGGTAAACATAAGCTGCATTCATCAGGGCCTGTTATCACACTATGCACCATATGCGAGTGGATTACAAATGTAAGACACAAGAAAATCACCACCTAAAGGGAGAAACTAGATTATACTTTAACCTTTTCATAACTACGGAGTGCCTGTATATATTGTGTGCAATACAAATGTTGATTGCCACACCTGTGACATAAAGCAAATGGGAAACTTTAATCAAAGACAACCTAGAATCAATTATAAAAAATAAAAGAAAAAGAATTAGAAATATATTTTTATCATTTTGTGAGGCAGACAATATCAAAATCCTTGCATTCCAACCTATAGATTAATCGAGCAAAGCAAGCCACTTTCCTACATACACTAACTAAACCTAAGGGCATGAAGGTGAGCCCTGCACAGTCTGAAGACTTAATTTACATATGAAGCCAGAATTATATTTAGAGAAAATCTCATGACTTTGTTTCCATTCTATCAAATGACAGTTGGTAACAATGCAGGGAAGAGGGTAGAAGAAATAGTGAAAATTCATTGATCATGTCATGTCAATTTCTAACTGCTTAATCCAGATCAGGGATGCGGCCCACCACAGCTAGCATATTGCACATGGCAGGAACAAACCCTGGACAGGGTACTAATCCACTGCAGGGTGAACACACAGATGCATACAGACTAGAACCAAGTTAGCGCTGCCAATTCATCTAACCTGCATGATGTCTTTAAACAGTGGGAGGAAACCAGAGCACCTAGA
Organism: Polypterus senegalus; assembly: GCF_016835505.1. Taxonomy (NCBI): domain Eukaryota; kingdom Metazoa; phylum Chordata; class Cladistia; order Polypteriformes; family Polypteridae; genus Polypterus; species Polypterus senegalus. The sequence continues at coordinate 37,068,346 of NC_053160.1, read as the reverse complement.
GGAAAGTCACATGACATCAATAGAAGAAAAAAATACGTTGAGCAATCATCTGCATTATCTTTCCTTTGGTAATAAAACAATGGTCCACACGACTGTCTTTTTAATAATAAAAATTGTAAATTGATCATTTGTGTAGTGTAGAGGTAATAGCTTAGCTTCCAATAACAGGCTATGAAAATAAGCAATTTGCTTTATCTAACACAAATATGCAAGATAAATTAATTCCATTGGTTTTAATTAAATCAAATAAGTAGAACAGCATACAGCATGGCATCTTGCTATGTGAATTATTGACTCATTATGGTGCCAAAATATATTCAGAAGCATTTTTCTGTCTTTTCAGTAATTTCTTACTGGAGTTCCTTTCATTAATAAAAGACATTAGTATGACAGTACATACTCGCCATGTGCTATCCTTTATTCACTGATACTGCTAGTACGGGGTTGCTATGAACAAAGGTGTCTCTGAAAACATGCACAATTGTATACATCCTATGATGAAATGACGTTCATTTATGTTTAACATCCTAAAGACAAAAATATCAACAATAGTGCAGATATTGAAAAGCCTAACACTTTTTCTGCAAAAAAAGCAAATATCTTTTGTCATGGTGGAGTTATAGTTTACACAGAGTAAAACAGTAAAAAAAAAAAGAAAAAAGAAAAAGACAACTGAATACCAAACTAGCCTAAATCATTGAATTCTTATGATAGTACAATAGGCCTTGTTAATCTCCAGACTTGGGCAAAAGACTGACAACTAGTGAGCATCACTCCTATGTCCAGACTCTTCTGAATGACCGGCAACAGGTCAGATCACAAAAAAAAAATCAAAAATGTTTGTCGACAATCAACTGGAATCCCATCAATTCCTGGAGACTTTCCCTTATTTAAACTCTCCACGACAATTGTAAGCTCCTTGAAGTGATGCATCTTTCTCTAAATCAGATAGAAGTTCATCATGGACTTACTGCAAATTTTCAAAAAAGCAAAATTTTCTGTAGACTTCCCTGACAACTCTTTGGAGACCTCAGAATAAAAGTCCACCAGCTCTTGAACAAATCTGACTCACTTCATAACCCTCAGCTAATTTTAAAAAGTGGATCATTTGTCTCCGATTCTGCTTCCTTTCCAATCCAACTATGTGTGCATCTGACTTTTGGTGAAACCCCCTGCATCATCACCAATCTCGAAAGCAGAGTAGTTTTCCGACTCCAGTATTGCTTCCACTTGAGTTGAAGAGGGGTTTTGTTGAGCTGGGAACTTTTCTTGCTGTTCTGCATTTTCACACTCATAAGGTTCTCCCAGGTTTTGATCCTCAGCATTCATGGTAGGGTGTGCAGTATACAGGCAGAAATTTTTACAAATCATTTATATCACAGTAGAAAATGCCAGGAAGCTGCCTTTGTTACTTGTCGCAAAAGAGATGGCATGTGGGGGTGAGCGAGTGTCCAGTTATCTTCAGAAACAGCCAGTGCTCCTCACAACGCACACCTCCTACCTCTGAAACTGCTTACAATTGTATCTTCAGACTTTGAAGAGTATTCCTGTCCCTCCTCCCAATCACCTCAAACCTGCTCCTTTTTGCATTAGGAATTATTTTAGATTTTAATGTGGACCTTAGAGGACAATTTACCCACTCCCGTGTTTGTTGAAGATGAAAGGAAGCAGAGAAAAAAAGTATGGTTATTTGCTCCACTTCAAATAATGAGATTAACCATTAAGCAAAGTAAGTGACATTAGGTCACCAAGGAAGAGAAATGGTGCAGCACAGACTCTTCCAAAAAACAAAAAAAAGTGAAAAAATAGGAAAAAGTTATATGTAGGCATCAATAAGCATTACTTATTAGTTTTGATTATCTTTTGATCCATGTATGTTGAAAATCTGTATAAATTCTAAGTTAGAAAGCAATGGAATGGAAAATATTTTTCTTTTATACAATTATGTTTTTTTTTTTTTTTTTTTAAATACACCCACCAACATCAATTTCAGTAGAATGAGAATTTTGAAAATCAATCATGTGACAAATGTGAAAGTTCTTTACTAGATTGTACAGCAGGACTTGGTTAGATAGCATCTGCTGAGGCACTATTCAGTTAAGATATCATTTTTTTTTTTTGTTTCGTCTTTATATAAATTTTTCTTTATTTTCAAAAAGATGTTTTGAAAGGCAATCTTAGTGTAGTTAGGCTTGCCTGTTTTTGTTCAATAGAGATTCAAATGAATTGTGGAAAATAGCTCTTTGAAATTTTATTTTATAATTGTTTCTTTTTTTTAGAATCAGTACATATTTTTGAAAGATTGTTTCTTTTTAATGGTAGTTGTAATATAAGTTTATTTACTTCTTGTTCAGTTATTTTTATTTTACACAATAAAGATATTTTTAATATAATTTAATTAGATCAGCTGACAATTCATTATTTTATAAAACACAAAACTCAATTATTTGGGAAGGTTTTTTACCCCAACATTCTGACCCTTCTTTCAGTTTCTCTCTCTGTCTAGGTGCTCTGGATGATTTGCATTTATATCATAAATTATGTTATTTTGTTCATGACTTTATTGTTGTATTTTTTATTTTTGTGGTTTATTGTCCATTATTCTAATTGAAAGTTCCGTTTCCTTTGTTTATCTTTATTTAGTGTTTTATGTTATTATTTTGTATACAATGCTGTGTATTTGATTTTTTTTGTTGTTTTTTCCTGTTAAAATTCTAGGAAGCACAGCAAAGGTGCTACATAAATAAAAAGTATTATTATTATTATTATTATTATTATTATTATTATTATTATTACTGCTTTAGTTGATTAAAATAATCCTTATGAAAAGAATAATCACAGTAGAACTACCCACTGTCAATCTATAAAGCTGGGCCAACAGAAGAACCTTAACTGGATTAATTTTGAAAGTACAAGTACAGTATATGCATATAGATTATACCATGATATATGCCATAACCATGACAATTTTTAGTTATATCTTAATATAAATGTTTGGCCTTTAGAACAGAAACAGAATCTGGCCTTACACTTGGGTGGATTCTGGTTTAAACTAAAAAAAAGCTCTCAGAGTTCAATAAACTGGATCAGAAAGTTCCCACACAATAGTTACTAAAACAAAAATACACAAAAGCAGGCAATTCTGCCCAGGAGCTGTAATATATAATATATGGAGAGAAAAAAAGATTTAATATCTAATGTGCACATCTGAGAACATAGTTCCAAAAAATGAAGATGTCATTTTAATTAAGTAAATACTATATTGCACCCAAGAGCAATTAGAACACTCCATTAAGAAGTTATTTTCTAAAAATATGGAAGACAATGTTTTTAATTCCATCTGCTCAGAAAATTTTAAATGTAACTTTTAGGTATAATTTCAGTTGTCAAATGAACAGTGATGTATGTTTGTATGTCTTTCTGTGATTGCAACCTAAACATATGCCAGACTTCCACCTGATATGCCAACAGTAAGCTGGCCAGACAGAATAGTTCATATTTAAAAATGTACACTTTATATAAAAAAAGATATCTGAATTAACACTGTTCTAGAAAAACAAATTATGAATATCAGGAAGTTCATGGACAAACTACTGTATTAGCTCTGGGTGTTACTGCATAGTGCATTTTATTTTTCTGCCAAATTTCAGATTCAATATTTTGTTGCTATGACAGTGTTATGGTTTAAAACCAGAGAAAGAAAAGAACACAGAAAAAGGACTCAAGGGTGAGCCTCCTTCAGTGTACGACTCCTAAACATAATGAGGTATATTATGCAAAGAAAGAAGTACAAATCAAAATATCATGATATCAATCTGCAATAAGTCAATATCATGTTTACAGACACAATGCAAAAAACTACAAGTGTTTATATTGACAGTAGCTCCAAAAACATAATACAACTTAATTTAAGTCAGAAAGAAGGAAAAAAACAGAACTTTTTCAAGCACTTTTTACTGCCAAAAGAAATAACCTGATGAAAGAGGCCACACTCAAGGATGGTTGTGGTTCTTACTGTATTTTAAAGTGCTTAGATTCACAGAAAAGATCATTCTGATTTAATAAAAGAACTACCTTTGCTTGAAATGTCAGCTGTCTGTGGTCTTCCTCAGGAAGCATTTAGAAATCTAGACTTAACAAAGTGTTCCAGTTTGTACATTTTTAAATGTCTTCTGTGAGCAAGCATATTTCATTGCCAGTTTGACAGGATCAGGCCCTCCATGGTTACTAACTGACTTTTAACAGACAATGTAGATCATAATAAAACCTTTTGTGATGAGTTCATTTGTATCTTATTTTGTGTTTTCTTACTAATATAACAAAAATTTCTTGGATTGCCCGTGTTTAAAGGGCAATGTAGAAGATACAATTCTGACAACACACAATATAAAAGAAAACAAAAAGTGTCAGGCGTGTGGTTCATGTCTAGTCTAGTAGAGCAGTGTCCAATTACTCTAAATTTCCAGAGGTTTTTCCCACCTTTAGCTAAACTAAGAGTTTTATTTAATTCTCAATGTTAGTCTAGACACATAAATGAATTAAAAAACAAAATATGCTCTATTAAAATATCCATCACATAAAAGCAGAGTGCAGTGTTGAGCCTAATGCAAAAGATTCTAAACCACCAATTCTGCCAGTTCAAATCCCACCTCCAGCTTAATATGTAACACTGAGCAAGGTCTCATCCATCTGTGCTACAACTAAATTAAAAAAAATTAAAGTAAAATTGCACTGTACACAGATATTTAAATTTGCCTTAGGTTAAGGCATCGGTCAAAAACACATCCCATCACAACATGTAGGCACTACAAGAAGCATCCTCCTCTTTCATTCATTAGATTATTAGGGACACAAAAACAAAATATTCACTTAAGAGTGTCAATTTCATATATAATGTGTCTCTCTATCCCATCCACTGGAAGTGACAATCATTTCCACAGCTGATACTTTGTCGTTGAAATGCTCTTCTGTTTACAAAATGAACGCTGGACAGTTAAAATGAGCTAAACCTATTTGTCATTTTTTTTCTTCACTAGGGCCCTTTGTCCTATCCACTGGAAGAGACACTTGTTTTCTCAGCTGGAGCAGAGCCATAGAAATGTGTGCCCCATGTGTACTGCTTACAAAATGAATACTGAACACCTAAAATTCTTCAAAATGCAATTTAAAAGGTTGCTGGCTCACTTTAAACATGATGACATTCAGTGACACAGACTCAGATCCTGAATAAAATACACGGTTCTTACCCAGTATGCTGCTGCTGGAGTATGTGAATTTCCCCTTGGGATTAACAAAGTATCTATCTATCCATTTATCTAGTTTGAAAGTAATAATGACATTCAGTTACTCAAATTATCGAGACAGACACAAAAGTACAAGGGAAGGATGCATTGCACAAGAGAAGGAAAATAATTAGGCACAAATAAATGGAGGTTAGAAAGGTAAAATACTAAAAGATGAATATTTTCCACATCTGATTAGTTGGCACCTAGATCAAAGTTATTGGCTCCTACTCCTTAAGGTGAACTTTTGTCTGGAGCCCTGCATAAAGGTATGTTTTATATTGAAAATGTTTGCATTTGAAGAATGTGGGCACTAAAACCTGATGTTAAGAAAGCCAAATTAGCCCTAGAAATCTGTCTGAGAGCATGACTGCTTGGTACAATTTCTTCTGTAGCAGAGGGCCCTGTTACTAAAGGAGAAACAAAAGGGTGAGAAGCCTCAATTAGTAATGGAAAATAACGAGGCAGAAAACATAAAACCTATTATAAAATTTAACTTTAACTGTTGCATAATCATTGAAAACTGGCACAGAAGTTCATGAAAAGAAACTACAATAATCCTTCAATGCAGGAAACATTGTAAGCAAAAGAAAACAGCACTGCACATTAAAAACTTAAAATAAATAAGAAAAATGCATTCATCAAGTACCACTCTAGTTCTGAAAGTGGTGCTAATCTGGATCAGACATGCAAAATAACACTGAAAGTCCAAACTGCTGTTGTAAGTCTACCTTTCTCTTACGTTTTTCTAATTAGAAAGACTGTTTTCTTCTCTAACTTATACAGATTGGTCCAAAAAGTACTCTTAATGGTATGGGGAAATAAAAAATGACTGCAGAACTCAGCAGCTGTGCAAGTATAACATTTCACTGTTCTGAATATTAAAGTGTCACACCTTAAATACTCTGTAGTTTTTTTTATAGTCCAACAAAGTCTCTCACTAAATTTATAAACATTCATTAGTGCCAAACAGAGCAAAAAGGCAAATATTTAATCTTTAATGAAATACTCCAATCAAAAATTATGTCTTTTTTGAGTTACTTGCCCCATTAAGTGGTTAGTGGTGGCTGAGAAAAAAATGTAATGTCATGTTTTTGTGGAGAAATTAAATATTGAATATTCAATCTCAACGAGGCCGATAGGTGGCCAACACTGGACATTGCTGAACAATGGGAAAACATCCTTGGAAAAAATGAAATAAAATTCTCACATAACTTGCGTTGCATAATCCACACGTCCGATATCAATTTGCATGAACAAAATGTGTGCATTTGTTGCTAATTTACTATTAAACATTACTTCCTGAGCTCCATTCATTGAGCAGGGAAGACATCTTTCCCACAACACAGTTTGTTTGAATTAAAAACAGGTTTCTTCACCAATGAATGAGGGGGGCAGGCAGATCTTCGATTTCAATATAATTTTTGGGTGGAATGTTCTTTTAAGTGTGGAGAAAAAAGAAGTTACACTATATATGTTTATGAAATCATTTAATTTGTTGCTGCATTGTTCAGCATGTCTGAATCTGGCACATGATGCATCAGTAGACAAATATTTACTACGGTTTTCATTACCTTGACTGACAGGCTTAATTAGATGGTTCCAAGTAATAACTATATTGAACCCTGGCGGAAGAATTGGACTGGAAAGCATGCAACACAACAAAAAAACCTAAACTTTTAAATGTGAAATAAGACAATAATTGTACACCTACTGTATACATACATTTTATGTTATTTACTGCGATCAACTAAAGCAAACAAGAAACTACATAAAACATAAAATTCCTACTAACCTGGATAGTCTTCTGAAACGTGTACGGAGTAGGAAACTCTGTGTTGGGTGGGAAAAAAAAAAACTGTCAGAATAAAATATAGAAATGATTTGATCTATTCAACTCCATAACTTTAGTTCTTAATAAAAATATAACATTTAATTGGTAAATTGAACATTAACCACAAAAAATTATCAAATGTAAATTAGATATGCAATATTAACATACATATACAGAAGCCATACTGGTTACTTTGTTACTATAGCTTCTTTGTAGGATCATTTCAGCTTAATTTTAACAAAAAAAAATCTAAACAATGTTTGAAAGTTTTGCTGAAATTATGCTAGCTTCTAATATATCTCAGGATAACACTCCAGATAGACTAGGTTGAGAAAAGAAAAAAAAAAAAACAAACAAAAAAAAACCCAATAAAACAGCCTCATACCCAAGAGTAAAATATACTGTGCACCACCGGGGCGTGTACAGCCACCCTAATCTGACAAAGACAGGTAGAGAGACACAAGTGTTGCACAGCTTATGCTATTATTTCCGAGGGAAGCGCTTTGCTCTAGCTCCCCACAGCAACACAGTCCAAAGCACAAAACACACTGTTCTTCTCACTTTCTCTCGCCTCCACTCCTCTTCCAGCAAGCTTTGTCCTCTTCCACCCGATTCTGGCTTCCTGAATGTAGTGAGATAGCTCCTTTCAAGCTAGTCCTGTGAGTGATCCAGGTGGCTCATTAATCAGACCTGGAATCACTTCAAGGTGTGGTGAAAGCCCAAAGTAGGGCTTTGCAGCCCCCTCTGGCGGCCCCCACGGAATCCAGGCCTCTGCCAAACTCCAACTCCCAGCGTGCCCTGCGGGAATCCATGGTGCCACAGCTGCCCTCCAATGTCCCAGGGCAGGTAGTGCTTGGCAGATGTCCTCTCCCTCAGTCCTTCCATCCAGCTGGCGTCCCCAAATGGGTAATGGCCGCGGCCGCCCATCACAATACCTTAGGATGAAATACAACTCAAGTTGTTTTTGAATTGTAAAAACACTTCTTAAACCTTAGATAAACCTCACATCAAATTCACCCACTATGGTTTTTTCACTTAAGTCAATAATTTAGTAAGATAATTATGTATCCTGAAATTCTAATAAGATTTTCCTCTTCAAATTTGGCGATACCCTCAGAGCAAAGTTCATTTCCTAACACTTTCTACTGCCTGGTCTTCCAAAACAAACACATTTCTTTGTATTGTCAAATATAGGTAGAGTTTCAGAAAATTTTCAAACTTTATCAAACATAATCAATTCTTGTCAATAAAAATATTCCACTACTAAATAATATTTTCAAAAATAGTAAAATATTAAATGTATACACTATAAAGTATACATGTTCTACAATGAAATTCATGAGAAATACATTAAAGAAAATTTTATTGTAAAAATAGCCACATTTTTATTACACGCTGGACCTTCCACCATGAAAGGATTCTTGTAAAATGTCATCTGTGGGATCCCTCAGTACATTGGTTACAGCTCTATGAATGCCTTTATTCAGTCTCATTAACTTTATAACAGATATTTCAAACTTCACTCAATTCCCATTCATGCACTATTAGTATTTACATTGTGTTTCAATTCTACACTAATCACAAGAAATGTAGGGCACTCTGAAATTTGCTAGCTGAACAAAAGTAAAATCAACACTTTTTTGCAAGGGGCGGCATTCTACTGTGAAGCCTTAGCCAAGGTGCATGTCAAAGCCTCTGCTGATGAAAGATGCAGAATTGTCAAACTATAATTTATTCTCCTGTAATCTTTAAGCATGTCCTATTTCAAATCTTCTTAGTCTAATTCAGTGTTACAGAAGCCATAGTCTTTATATCAAGATTGGGAATAAGGCAGGAATTAAGCAAGAAAAGAACAAAAAAGTTAATTATTTATGTGTGTGCATATACACTGTTTTATCAATAATTATTAATTAAATTACTGAAATGTTCAATTATACAAGGCAAAAGTAAACTATAACATATTTCGTAGTAAATTAAACACCAGATAACAGAAGATATCATGTAAGATAAAACACACAACGTTGGCCATTCACACTGAATGGTTAAAACCTCTAGATGAGCATTAGCTTATGAGCATCTGCACTCTCAAATAACAGCAGCAGGTGGCAAATTAGAACAATTGCAAGCCAAGTCTGATATCTTGAGGAATTAATTGCAAAATGATGCAGAAGCATATATTACAGAAAATAGACTTTCTAGACTTGCTCGCTGGGCAGGATTTGATGGTGGATGAAACCATACACCTTAAGTTCAGAAGGTTTGTGAGGCTCAAGGACGGTCTTTCAGATATGAGGGTGAGCAATACTGGAGCACCACAAGGAAATTGTTCTGTCTCATTTTGTCTTCAATCTGTACACTTCAGACGATAAATATAACAAAATGTCATGTCTCTTGCAGAAATTCTCTGATGATTCTATACTTATGGTGTGTATCAGTAAGGGAGATGAGACAGAGTGCAAGAGTCGGGTGGAAAGCAGTTTCTTGGTACAAATAGAACTGTCTGCAACTTAACATCAGCAACAACAAGGAACTGGTTAATGTCTTTCGCCACACTACAGCCTCTAACTACATGCTACATAATCACTAGCTTTAATCTGCAAAAAAATTAAAGAAAGGTGCAGTCATGAAATACAGTATACAAAATAATTTCCTTCTAAAATATCAGTTTTACATCTGAGTGATAAAGAAAAAACAAATATTTATGTAATTTACTAGTAAACACAAAAATCATATTTACAGATTTACTAGTTATATATTTTAATAACCTTTATTTCCAGTTGGGAAGAAACACAAGGCTAAATTAACTTGTTTATTTATCGACTGTAGTAGGTTGACAAACTGCACAGATGCATAAATGGTATACTGTATACATTGCAGAGTGAAAATTTCACAGATGATATTTGAGGCACTTTAACTCGAGTGATGTGCACAAGTATATGGTTACTAACAGTCTTGACCTGTCAGCTAAGTTTCTTATGATAATAGGTTACATTCAAATTTTCTGATTTGTACAAAGATTTTTAACAATACTCTTTGGAATGTTTGAACATCAGCGGCTCATCCTATATGTTTAATTTTGCAAATTATTGCCTCTAGATTTTTATAAATATTTATCACTACATTTTGCATCATAGTGACTTGATTTTGTTTTGTTTTTTTGTGGGCTCTGCCATTATGTGTTTCCATTACCACAACACTATGCTCGATTGCTAGGGGCATTGTTCCAATGGTTGCACTGTGTTAAGTTATAGGAATGGCACTTTAAATAATCAACGGTAGATGCTTCACAACATCCGAGATTGAGAAGCTGCAAATTAAACATATGTTGGCATTCTCATAGTTAAAAGGTCACAAATCTTACCCTGAAAGTACAACTGTACATTTGTGTACTGTTTTGGTTTAGGAAAAACTGGTTACTGATAATCAGCAATCTATTTTGAGTGACAAATTAGTCAAGCATTTTGGTTTGGTTCTTGAGTTTCTGATCACCTGGTACTGAATATCTCCATAGCTTAAGAACTTTCAAATTAAAGTCTTTTAATGGTTTAGTCACACCAATTTCTGGTGTGATGTCACTTTCACGATGGCTGACTGTGGGTTTCAATGTGCTTTCCGAAGAACTGGAATCCCCAGAGATGTATATTCAACAGCTCCTTTTCACAGAAAAGCTGTGCAGAAAGTTCGCCTCATACAGACTTCGTAACTTTAATTAACATCATGCTGCTTAAATCCCGGGCCAAGTCACCTTTACACTTACTCTTGCTCCAGATGACGACGATGGAACCTGGGAACACTAAGGACAGGAGCAGGGGTCCAAGCTCAGGTCATCTCCACTTCTTCAATTTAGCATTGCCACTCACAACCACTTCGATTTTCTCCGCTCCTCTGCTATTCCTGCAGACAGTGGTGACATGGTTGTTATAGGAGACTTGATCATGAGTCACCTGGACGTAAGGTTACCTGACAGTAAGAAGTTTGCGACATGTTTTCTGGTCATACGAGTTAAAGATGTAGAAATAAGACCCTCAACAATCCTTGAGAAGCACAAAGTTAGGACTATTGTTATTCATGCTTGAGTCAATGGCATTCATATTGACAGTCAGAGCTCTTGAAGACAGACTTCACATCCCTCATTCAGGCCATGAAGGAGAGAAGCCCAGCTGTAAGAATTGTTGTATCAGGTCCACTTCCATCGCTCCATGGATCAGATGAAACCAACAGTTGACTCTTGGCAATAAACACATGGATGAGAACCTTCTGTGAGAGGTAAAATGTCAGCTTTGTTGACAACTGGGACCTCTTCTGGGAGAGACCCCTTTTTATACAGACTTTATGGCCTGCATTCAGACAAATTAAGCACCCAGGTCCTCTCAGACTACATCTCAAAGGTAACTGGATTTTCTTGACTAAGTAATTTTACTCCTAATGCTACTATAATGCTGCTTTAGGATATGCAAATTCTGCAGCGAGTTCACATTTAAATGTGCACTGTATTAGCATTATAACAATGAACCACAGTCTAACTAAAAAACATGAACAAAGCTGTATAAATGCAAACAACGTAATTACCATTTCACCTACAGATGTATGAAACCGTAAACATACTTATCGGTAGAGTGGTGGCTCTGAGGCTAGGGACCTGCACCAGCAATCGGAAGGTTGCCAGTTCAAATCCCATAAATACCAGAAGTGACTATATTTTGTTGGGCTCTTGAGCAAGGCCCTTAAACTGCAATTGCTTTGTTCTGGGTATAACGTTAACCTGCATCCAGTCCTGCAATTTGTTGGGAAAACTTGGGGGCTGGTGGCAGGACTGGCACTGTAAAAAACCTCACACTGTTCCGGTGTGGTGCCAAGGTGTCACCCGTTGAAAGGCTGAACACTGGTCTTAATCAGGGTGGTTCGTCATGTGGTGGGTGCGTGAACACGATGTATTCAGAGCATGTTCCCAACCTCTCTCTCTCTCTGAAGATGTGCACTGTATTAGAACTATAACAACATAGTTTGAATAAAAAATCTGCACAAAGGGGCATAAACACAAATAAATTAATTCCCATTTCAAGCTGCTTCAATACTCTGATTCAGCTCTACTCTTCAGAGACCTTAAATCTGGCTTTACTAAATATTTGAGTGTTAACCAGCAAGACTCTTTACATTAACAATCTTATCAGTAACAGAAAAATAGACTTTCTTAGATTAAGTGAAACGTGGCTCAGCTCGGATGGTGTGGCAGTGTTATTTGATTACAGTTTTGTTCATTCAGTTCACGAAGGAAAAAAAAGTGACAGTTTAGCAAATATTTGCTCAAGCTGATTAAACTGCAAATATGCCAGTTTTGGTACTTTCATGTCTTTCGAGTATCTTGCCATGGTTGTTCAAGGGGTGTCACAGTCTCTCGTACTGACTTTTTATAAACCTCCAAAATATAATGTGCCTTTTATTGAGCAATTCTCAGACTTACTATCTAATAATATCTATGACAGATTTCTAATTGTAGGTGATTTCAATGTTCACCTGGATAAACCAGTGTGACCTGAAAGCAAGAGAATTCATGAACCTACTACATTCTTTTGATCTCAGTCAGCATGTCAACCAGACCACACATTAAGTAATTTCAAAAGGATTAAAGGTTGACATGAGGCAGGTCATTGATATCGGCACATCAGACCATTTTTGCACATTATTTGATGTAGAAATACTGAGAACTACAACTGTTTTAAAAAAAAATGGTATTTTGATAGATATGCAGCTTCAATGTTTGCTAAAATTCTAAACAACCAGTAGCTGTAGTGCTTGCCTTAATAAAGTGGGTACTATAACAAGTATGGTGAAAAACTTTAATGATATGTAAGGGCTGAGGTTGACATAGTGGCCCCTGAAAAGACTGTTAAGAAATCCTCCAGCAACATCATACCTTGGACGTCTCAAGAAAGGAGTCGAGTGTAAATGGAGAAAAACTAAATTAACAACCCAATATGAAATACTGAAGGCACAAATAACTTAATATAACAATATATTATATAATATACTGTATAATATGCCTTGTCAGCCAGTCCTATTTCTCTAAAATTATAAATGACAATGCTGGTAATCCAAAAGTTTTATTCTCATCTGTTGATCATCTTCTAAACCCAGCTCACTCAATGGAATGCCTCCTAAAAAGTACAAGTAAGCTTGTGAGGCCTTTGCTTGTTGAACCCCAGCATGCATTTTTAAGCAACTTTAAATGCTTTCACTGAAAAAGATCTATCCAAACTACGTATTATAATCTCTCCACTGAAACCCTTCACCTGTGCCCTTGAACCAATACCAACAGGTTTTTTCAAAGAAGATTATGATGTGCTAATTGTGAGTGTACTTAACTCATCATTAAATATCAGGGGCGTTCCTGACTACCTAAAGACTGCAATTGTTAAACCCTTGCCCAAGAAAAATAATCGAGTCCACTGTCTTTGATGACTTTACAGTAATTTCTAACCTGCATTTCTTTACTAAAAGAAAAGAAAATGAACTTTTAAGCAGTTGAATGATTACTTGAATAAACATTCAATTTTTGCATGATTCAGTCAGGTTTTTGAACAAATCATAGTATAGAAACTGCACTGATAAGGGCAGTAAATTCTTTGCTGATTAATGCAGACAAAGGTCACATATCTGTTCCGGTTCTCTTGGGGTTTTTTTTATTATTATTTTACTGATTTTATTTGAAAAAAACAAAATTCCATACAATCATGTCAAATGTAACAAGTCAGAATTATGCACTACCAGAGAGAAAGAGAGCCAACAGCATGAGTAAATCTTTAAAAACAAAAAAAAATGAGAATGTTCCTCTCCCAATATAAATGCTTATTCTTAGATTTGATAAAATAGATCTTGCCATATTTTTAAAAAGTGTTGAACAGGTCCTCTATGTGAAAATGAGATTTTTTCCGATTTGAAATAGTATAGAAAACCAGTTACCCACTGACTTATAAAAGGTTGGTTGGGATTCTTCCAGTTAAGCAAGTACAATGTAAGTGCTAATGGTGTGGTATAGACAATTACAATCAATGTGTCCTTCTCCACTTTAAGCCCATCTGGAAGTACACCAAACATACTGTAGCTGTTAATGGGTTAGGAATGATTGTGACACAAAGGCTGTCTGATTGGCATTCAAAGATTTGTGTCAAAAATAATGTTAATTTGGTGCACTCCCAAAACATGTGGCCCAATGAGGCTGTTTACTCACAAGTTTAACCAGTTAAATGCTGGTTTATCTGAAAACCAATTGGTTAGGCATGTAATATTTGCAATTGTAAGATTTATATATGCATAATTACCTGGTTAATATTACTAAAGAGTAGTATTTAACAGATTAATCAAATTAATTCAAATGTCAGAAACTAAGGGTGTTTAATTTTCTAAAAAAAAAAATTATTTTTTTAAACATTTGTTTCATTGTTAAAGCTTCCTTTATATTAATCCTTTATTTCAGAACCCTTGTAAAATTGCCTTTTTTGCTGTTTTCTTACAAGACAGATCAGACTTGTTATTGCTTATGCCTGTGTACAAATCCAGAATTTAAAAAATGAATTGGGCTGTCATTACATGCACTCAATATAGTTATAACTGTGAGACAGCATTACATTTCTCAATGTACCACTCAAATATATGACGTGTGCTTTCACTTGCAGATTACAGTATGAAAGTACTTTGCTTTTAAAAGCCAAACAACTGACATAAATTCAGTGTTTAAAGATTCTTATTTGTCAATTAAGTATGGTGTTTTGATTGTTCTACTAGCTGTGTGATTGGACAATTATACTGTACATTTATGTTAAATCAGTGCACATTATATTTTAATAGGGAAATGCACCTTGTCCTTTGAAGCACACTGAAACACTACAATTTTTTTTTGTTATTAACAAATAGAGCAACTCGTTTCATCACCGATACAGACAAGCCAGACATCCAATTTGTTTAAATCTTGCCTCGATGTTTCTTGCTACAAAATCATTTAACATACTTAATGAACTAGGAGATTTGTCAATTACTTTAGGTTCTTGAAAATTGATTTTCCACGCGAAAGAATCGATAAAAAATCCCAATATCAATTTAATCTAACGCCTCTACATTCAGTACTGTCTAAAAGCTAGCTACGTTTTTGGAACTTTAGTATCAAACTTAGCACTTTAGTACTGAAATATCAGTTCTTTTGACATCAATAAGCAGGACAATAACCAAAAACTCAAAAGCAAGTCTATAACTGAGTGGCTTAAAAGAAACAAAATTAAGGTGGCCTAATCAAAGACCTTGACCTGGTGATTTAAAACAATGTCTACCTGTCTGTGTCCGGGCTGTTCCCCACAATGTCTAACTAAACTACAGCAGTTCTGCAAAGAAGACTGGGTTATAATTCCTCAGTTGCAATGTGAAAGATTGATATCAAATTATACAAAGGGTTTAGTTGTGGTTTAGTAGTTCAGTCTGGCACTTACTTAGATGAACAGTATGGAAAAAGGGTGATAATAAAGAATAATCAGACAGTTATTAAAATGTCACTACTTTATCTAAATAAGTATCTACTTTATAAAATAGTTTAAACATTTTTAATAATTACCCAGTCTTTCATAAAATTTGTTGTTTCTACTATTGCTTACTAAAGAAAATTTAAGAATGTTCAAGTTAAAGTGCAGGCATGTTTTTAGGGATGTGAAACTAATCTCTAAAGAACATTACAGTTTTTCCAAGAAATATCATTAATAACATATTAAAATAAAGTTTAAATGTTACATTAAAACATGTTCATAAGCAAGTACTGTATCAAACATTTAATGTCTGTTTTCATTTACATTTCTCCTAGGAAAACTAATACTTAAAACACACCAGTAAAATCAGCACAATGTGTATCATTAATAAACTATATTTGCTGCCCACACATTAAATCAATATCACTGTCAGTCCAAAAAATTCATATCAGTTGGGCACTGGTGAATATAATGTAACTACAAATATTGTTAAAGTACATAATATACAAGTATTTCATGGTATTTTATACTGTATTGCATATTAAAACTGTGCCAAAATGGCAGTTTTAGTCACCACAATCCTATAATAGATGTCAGATTCCTACCCATGGGATGTAAAACTTTAGTGCTATTTTAGTTGTAGGTTGTGGAGGATTTACAGCGAACTGTAGCTCATGATTCTTAAATATAAAATGTTTGAAAGAAGTATCCATAGAGTGTTAAAATTGATGCTGAAGTCCATCTGCACTGATGATTCAATAATATGTATTGGGGACTAGTTATGTAACAATATTTTATACTACAAAATTTCACGATTCAAACTTACCATGAAATGCATCGCACATATATTGATGTTGAGCACAGTTTCTCTAAGCACTAACAAAAAGTATGCAGCTCTTTTTTTCTTAAATGCTTCTTTTTAACTACAGAGGGTACAGTGAGTGTCATACATACATTAATACGCCCTGGCTTTAGTTTGAAAGTGTGTAGCTAAGTGCAGAGCAACTGAAACAATGATGGAGTTAGACAAAGTAGAAACTGAAGATGCCACGTCATCTTTTAAATCTGCTATCTGGCATTGTTTTGGAGTTCCTGTTAAAACAGAAAATGGTGAAGACAGTTCATAAGACAATGACAATGACAATAAGGCAAGCACAGCAAGAGAGTTTTGACATACATTACAGCAAACATGGCAAACATGCTGAACCATGTACAACGCCATCACAGTGACAAATACAAATCACCACCTGCAAAGAAGCAATTGCAAGGAAGAACTTGCCTAAAGGCCAAACATCTGACAAATGTATTTGCAGCAATGCTTCCAAGGTCGACTGTAAGGGCCAAAAAATAACAAGGTGGATTGGTGTTCTTATTGAGAAGGACATGAGACCATTTTTGAGGGGTTTTGGCTGCTCATACACATGATAGAGCCAAAGTACAGCATTCCCTCATGCCTGCACTTTAGTGGTTTTGTATTGCTGACCCTGCACAACGAGGCTAAGATGAGTGTGAAAGAATCACTGAAAAAGGCAGAGAGTATCGCACTAACTACAGACAGCTGGACCTACAGGGCGACCTAGGAAATAATGGTATTGTGCTTCAAACTCAGCCTCTTTTTGAAACCCACTCTGGATGTAACATTGCTGATGTGCTGAAATATGCTGTTTTGGAGTGAGTGCTTAAAAGGGCTAATTGTATCATCCCTGTTACAGATAATGAAATAACATGGATGCAACAGTCAGAGAGGCTGGGCTTTGCCCTCATATCAGGTGCTTTGCACATACACAGAATTTGGCTTCCCAGGCAGGCTAGACGTACCACGTGTTGGTCGTCTGCTTGGTTGAGTAAGACAGGCTGTCACTTTTTTCACTGAGCCCGACAGCTACAGCTATGTTCACTGCCAAACAGAAATTACTGGGCCTTCTGTCACATACACTGATAGTCGACGACATATTACAATGAAATAGTACAATGGAAATCGTTATGTTGAGCAGCAACAACCAGCCCTCAAGCACAGAGATACGTAGAAATGCATGTGAAATAGATATGCTGTATGGCACTGATGTTAGTGACCCCAAGGACAACATAGAGCTGCCTTGGTGGGGGATGAATGAGCAGGCTGCCTGCTGCCAGTGCTGATTGACACATTTGCAAAACAAAGACACTGATGACAAGATGTGAGGGAATTTAAGGTGACCTGGCATTACAAATTTTTCCTAGACTTCAGGGATTTGATTGTTAAATGTTGGACATATCATGACTTCTAACCTGACTATATTGTTCCTCACTAGTCAGAGTTTTCCTATTGATATTAAACTTTGAATTGTGCGTCAATCTCAATTTCCGGCCTATTTCCCATTTACCTTTCCTGCCAAAAGTTCTTGAGCGTGGTGTAGCCTCCCAGCTCACCAATTACTTAACCACTAATAATTTGATGGAACCCTTTCAATCTGGTTTCAGGGCGCAGCACAGCAGTGAGACTGCTCTGCTATGGGTAACCAATGATTTGCTTATGGCAGCAGACTCTGGACAAACCAGCATATTAATTCTATTAGACCTCAGTGCAGCATTTGACACTATCAGACAGTACCTTCTACTGTCCAGAATGGAGAACATGCTGGGTATCTCTGGCACTGCCCTCCAGTGGTTCAAGTCCTATCTGACTGTTAGGAGAGAGTTTGTTAGTCTTGGCAACAGCATGTCCAGCACAGCACCAGTCACAAAAGGAGTTCCACATGGCTCTGTCCTCGGCCCTCTTCTCTATTTATATGCTTCCCATTGGCCATATAATTCATAGCTATGGACTGGGCTATCATTTTTATGCAGATGATACTCAACTCTATTCCAATGTTAAAAGTGGAACTTCATCAGAGCTTTCTCAGCTCACAACCTGCCTTAGTGAAATTAAAACCTGGATGGAGCAGAACTCTTTAAAATTAAATTGCAACCAAACTGAACTCCTGCAAACTGGGACTAAAATGCAACTTAATAAAATGAACTCCTTCCCAGTCCATCTTGGCGGGGATCTCATTAGACCTGCCTTGGCTGCAAAGAATCTTGGTGTCATTTTTGATTCCTCCCTCTCTAATTCTGCCCACATAAATCACATTAAGAAACTTTCGTACTTTCACCTCCATAACATATCCCGTGTTTGCTCCTTCCATTCCTTTTCGAATGCTGAGAAACTTGTCCATGCTTTTATCACATCCTGCATCGATTATTGTAACTCGTTGCTGGCAGGTGCCCCATCTAATCTTATATCACAGCTCCAGCTTATTCAAAACTAGGCTGCAAGAGTCCTTACTCGAACCAGCAGCAGCAAGCACGTCACACCCATCCCACTCCATCTTCACTGGCTCCATGTGTCCTAAAGAATATAAAATCCTACTAATAACCTAAAAAGCCTTAAATAACCTTGCACCAAACTACATCAGTGACTTTCTCCATCACTATGTGCCTGCCCGCCCACTAAGGTCCTCTGATTCTTGCAATCTTGTTGTGCCCCACACTAATCTACACTCCATGGGTGACAGGGCCTTCAGCTGTATAGCGCGCAGACTCTGGAATGACCTACCGAAATTAATCAGGTCAGCGGACTCCATGAATTCCTTTAAAAAACAAATCAAAACTCATCTGTTCAGGAAGGCATTTAGCTCTACCTGACTTTATTACCCTTCTTTCAGTTTATCTCTATGTCAAGATGCTCATGTAACCTCTGTGTGTGTGTGCGTGCGTGCGCGCGCGCGTGTGTGTGTGTGTGTGTGCTAGACCATCAATTATGTTGTTTGTTAGGCTTTTTTTTTCTCTGAATTCACTGTCATAATCTTCTTTATTTAATTATTTGGTTTGTACAATGCTATATACTGTATACCCTGACATTCTTTCTTATATTCTGTAAGTGCCTTGAGCATGGGAAAGGCGCTATATAAATAAAATGTATTATTATTATTATATTAAAAATAAATAAATAAATTTGTAACTTCTGCTATCTAAAGATCCAGAAAACAGAGGTAATAAAAGACAGGGGAGCAGAACAACATGGTGCTAAGCTGGAACAAACCAACCGAAAAAGTCAGCTCTGGAAGATCCGCTAGGAGATTATTTCATTGAATCAGCAGCACTGACATGCTATCCATTTAAATGGTGGAGTGAAAATTCTCCAAAGTACCCACTGTTTTTTCCACTGGCCAAAACATATCTCTCTACTCCAGCAACCTCTGTTCCAAGTGAACATGTTTTTTCAACTGCAGGAGATACTGAGAATGCCCAAAGGTTACAGTTGCTACTTGAAAATGTGGACATGCTTGTGTTCTTAAAAAAAATTGTTGATTTCCTAGACTAAGAAAGGAGATTATTAAGCTTTGCTCTTATTATTTACAGGTATATCCAATCAAGTCATTAGTTTTATTATTTGCACTACTTTTGGCCCCATACTTTTTCTGGTAAGAAAAAAATATTTTAATAAGTAGAATATTAAGCATAGTATTAAAAGTGTGTTGTGCTTTTTTATTTATTGTGCAGAAGACTTTCATTGTTACCATATTGTTTAAGTAGTGGCAAGGAAAACATGTTGTTTCTGAAATACAATGAAGAGCAATTGTCTCAAAAATAATAATAAACAACAACTTTTCCATCACAGGTTTTCTACATTCAGATTTTGTTAAAAAATTGTGAGATATTGAATCATGAACCCAGTTTTGTAAACAGAACCAAATCGTGAGCAGAGTGAATTGTTACATTCCTACTGGGGACATGTGTTGTGGTCAGAAACGGCTATCAGAAATGTGAAAGTTGAAATAACCTCATCTCTACGTAAATTTGAAATGTTCAAATTTATCAGTAATTATGTTTGCACTGACTGTTTCTGTGTTTTAAGATAGAACATTTAGAAATCTTGCCTTTTTATATAATGAGAGTTTTTGGAAATTTGAAAAATTTTAAAAGCATGACTCATTCAAAATATTTCAACAAAAAATTAATTTTTGTAGCATATTTCCTTGAAGAATAAGGGCTCATTTATACTTCACACTCAGAACACGTACGCGTCCGCATCATGGCTGCCACGCGTTCCCAGCGTTCATTTCACGCGTCCTCTGAGCAGGTCTTCAGAAATTAACGCGACGCGTGCGCGAGTTGCAGTACCAGCAAAAGTCGGGGCGCAGTGTGCTAAAAGTCGAACGTGACGTCAGAGTCTCTATTTACTATCTACATGTGACAGCAAGCCTCTATGGAGATCCTTCGGGGATCGATGTGCGCACTTTGCTGTTTGATGAATGGCTCAAATACAGCGCTATCTATACTAATAAAAGGCAAAGCCCTCACTCACTCACTCACTGACTCACTCACTGACTCACTCACTGACTCATCACTAATTCTCCAACTTCCCGTGTGGGTGGAAGGCTGAAATTTGGCAGGTTCATTCCTTACAGCTTCCTTACAAAAGTTGGGCAGGTTTTATATCGAAATTCTACGCGTAATGGTCATAACTGGAAGCAGTTTTTCTCCATTTACTGTAATGGAGATGAGCTTCAACGCCGTGGGGGCGGAGTTTCGTGTGACATCATCACGCCTCCCACGTAATCACGCAGTACATAGAAAACCAGGAAGACCTGAAAAAAGCGCTGAAGAAAACATGCATTATATAATTGAGAAGGCAGCGAAACAATAAGAAGCGAGCGAGTGACATATACAACCATATTCATGAGTTCTGCTACTTCGGAAACAAAGCACGATGTAAACCTACACTTTAAAGTAAGTTCATAGACAGGCTGCCGCTGGCATTTGTAATTTAGTGCCTGCCCATATAAGGCCGTCCCCAGCGCAATCCAATAGCAAACTGCCACGGGTAAATATTCACGGGTGAAGGACTGTGCTTATGGAGAGGAAGATGAGATGGTCAGGGTGGTGTTTGACACAAACTCAGCGAAACTGCGAGAGAAAGTTTTAAGTGCCAGGACTAAGGTAACATTAAATACAGCCATGGACATAGCAGGAGATGGCACCAGCACAGCTGGGAACCTTCGATGCATGTACACCGAGTGGCTCACGTGAACTGACACAGTGCACAGATAAAAGGCAACAGTTCCAAAGAGCGCTGAACAAAACTGAATTACACAATTGAAAAGGCAGCAAAAAATATGAAGCGCCTCATACATACAAGCATATTCATAAATCCAACTACTGCGGAAACAAAGCACACGTTGGAAAAAGTCAATGTCCCGCTAAAGGAAGACAGTGTAAAAACCCGTG